>NC_090842.1:0-313863 GCF_028021215.1 Eschrichtius robustus
AAGCAGAATAGGGGCTTCCCTGGTGGCGCTGTGGTTGAGAATCTGCCTGCCAATGCAGGGCACACGGGTTCGAGCCCTGGTCTGGGAGGATTCCACATGCCGTGGAGCAACTGGGCCCGTGAGCCACAACTACTGAGCCTGCGCCTCTGGAGCCTGTGCTCCGCAACAAGGGAGGCCGCGAGACTGAGAGGCCCACGCACCGCGATGAAGAGTGGCCCCCACTTACCGCAACTGGGGAGAGCCCTAGCACAGAAACGAAGACCCAACATAGCAATCAATCAATCAATCTTAAAACAACAATAAAAAATTAAAAAAATAAAATAAAATAAAGCAGAACAGCGACTAATACCTCATGGAAACAGCTGCATGCCGCCCTTTCTGCGCGGTTACTCAGGGACTTACCTCGAGGCCAGGACTCACGTTGAGTTTCCCTTTAGCTCTAGAGCGTGGCAGGATGAGCTCCTCCCCGGCCATCGAAGCACCGGGCTTACCTAGACAAAACTCATTGTCTTCCCAGAGCCATGCCTACAGTGGCTAGTGGCCTGTCAACAGCAGTCACTTTCAAGTAGCTTCAAGGCAGCATGAATGGGGCTTTCAAAACGGGAAAGCAAGGCTAGTTCCATCAGGCCCCCATTTCCGCGGGCACACGCAGCATATATCCCTGTGCTTTCTAAGAAGTCCAAAGAGACACAGGTTACCAAGTGGTTACTTCCCTGAATCAACTCCTCGAAGCACGGTGTTCTGCATCTAGCGAACTGCCTCAACCAAGGAAAGCCCCAGCTAGGCCTCCGGGTCCGTGGCTCTTCAAAAGCCTGCAGTGTTACCCGAGGAACTGGGCTTTAGTTGCAGTTGGAACGCAAGCCTACATTCTCCTGGAGGCAGGGTGACTTCAGACACGGGGTCCCAGATGGAATACGAAGCCGAGGGTTTTTCTCAGTGCAGCTCAGACTAGGGCAATGAGTCAGACTTGCACGGCACGTTGGACCTGCTAGAACAGTGTTCGTGGACCTGTGGGAGTGCTGGGGAAATCAAGCTGTCCCAAGAAAGAGTGCAGTCTGTTGCCCTACACCCGGCATACACAGAGTGGCTCTGAAGGGCTACGGGCCTGGATGTGGCTTAGCAGGCCCATGGGGGCCTGAGGGTACTCAGTGTTCTTGCAGGGAATAGGGTGCCCACGCGAGGCTCCTAGATGTCCTGCAAATCGTACTGACGTTAAAATAATGCAGAGCAACGGATATGGCCTCCTGGAAAATGCTGCACGCCTGTGCTTCTGCATGGCAATTCAGGGCCTTACCTTGAGACAACTGCTGAGGCTGAGTGTCCCGTTAGCGCCACAGCATGGTAGGATGCTGACTTTCTCCTCGAGCAGAGTGACTTCAGGTACGAGGTCCTCGAAGAATCCTAAGCAGAGTGTTTTCTTATGGCAGCTCAGACGGGGGCCATGACGAACACTTCCATGGAACGTCGCACTGGGTAGAAATGTGGTCCTGAGGCTGTTCCAGTGCTCTGGAAATATAGCTCTCCTTAAAGAATGAGCAGTGTGTTGCCCATCACTCGGCATACACAGAGGGGCTCCGAGGGACCGATCTTCGGGCCTCGATGTTGCTCAGCAAGCCCACAGGGGTCTGGAGGTACTCACGGATCTTGGAGGAAAAATGATGCACACCCGAGGGGCCTAGGAGTCCTGAAAAGGGTACTTCCTTTAAAATAAAGCAGAATAGGGGCTTCCCTGGTGGCGCTGTGGTTGAGAATCTGCCTGAAAATGCAGGGCACACGGGTTCGAGCCCTGGTCTGGGAGGATTCCACATGCCGTGGGGCAACTGGGCCCGTGAGCCACAACTACTGAGCCTGCGCCTCTGGAGCCTGTGCTCCGCAACAAGGGAGGCCGCGAGACTGAGAGGCCCACGCACCGCGATGAAGAGTGGCCCCCACTTACCGCAACGGGGGAGAGCCCTAGCACAGAAACGAAGACCCAACATAGCAATCAATCAATCAATCAATCTTAAAACAACAATAAAAAATTAAAAATCTAAAATAAAATAAAGCAGAAGAGCGACTAATACCTCATGGAAACAGCTGCACGCTGCCCTTTCTGCACGGTTACACAGGGACTTACCTCGAGGCCAGTACTCACGTTGAGTTTCCCTTTAGCTCTAGAGCGTGGCAGGATGAGCTCCACCCCGGCCATCGAAGCACCCGGCTTAGCTAGACAAAACTCATTTTCTTCCCAGAGCCATGCCTACAGTGGCTAGTGGCCTGTCAACAGCAGTCACTTTCAAGTAGCTTCAAGGCAGCATGAATGGGGCTTTCAAAACAGGAAAGCAAGGCTAGTTCAATCAGGCCCCCATTTCCGCAGGCACACGCAGCATACATCCCTGTGCTTTCTAACAAGTCCAAAGAGACACAGGTTACCAAGTGGTTACTTCCCTGAATCAACTCCTCGAAGCACGGTGTTCTGCATCTAGCGAACTGCCTCAACCAAGGAAAGCCCCAGCTAGGCCTCCGGGCCCGTGGCTCTTCAAAAGCCTGCAGTGTTACCTGAGGAACTGGGCTTTAGTTGCAGTTGGAAAGCAAGCCGACATTCTCCTGGAGGCAGGGTGACTTCAGACACGGGGTCCCAGATGGAATACGAAGCCGAGGGTTTTTCTCAGTGCAGCTCAGACTAGGGCAATGAGTCAGACTTGCACGGCACGTTGGACCTGCTAGAACAGTGTTCGTGGACCTGTGGGAGTGCTGGGGAAATCAAGCTGTCCCAAGAAAGAGTGCAGTCTGTTGCCCTACACCCGGCATACACAGAGTGGCTCTGAAGGGCTACGGGCCTGGATGTGGCTTAGCAGGCCCATGGGGGCCTGAGGGTACTCAGTGTTCTTACAGGGAATAGAGTGCCCACGCGAGGCCCCTAGATTTCGTGCAAAGCGTACTGACGTTAAAATAATTCAGAGCAACCGCTATGGGCTCCTGGAAACTGCAGCACGCCTCCGCTTCTGCATGGCAATTCAGGGCCTTACCTTGAGACAACTGCTGACGCTGAGTGTCCCGTTAGCGCCACAGCATGGTAGGATGCTGACTTTCTCCTCGAGCAGAGTGACTTCAGGTACGAGGTCCTCGACGAATCCTAAGCAGAGTGTTTTCTTATGGCAACTCAGACGGGGGCCATGACGAACATTTCCATGGCACGTCGCACTGGGTAGAAATGTGGTCCTGAGACTGTTCCAGTGCTCTGGAAATATAGCTCTCCTTGAAACACGAGCAGTGTGTTGCCCATCACTCGGCATACACAGAGGGCCTCCGAGGGACCGATCTTCGGGCCTCGATGTTGCTCAGCAAGCCCACAGGGGTCTGGAGGTACTCACGGATCTTGGAGCGAAAATGATGCACACCCGAGGGGCCTAGGAGTCCTGAAAAGGGTACTTCCTTTAAAATAAAGCAGAATAGGGGCTTCCCTGGTGGCGCTGTGGTTGAGAATCTGCCTGCCAATGCAGGGCACACGGGTTCGAGCCCTGGTCTGGGAGGATTCCACATGCCGTGGAGCAACTGGGCCCGTGAGCCACAACTACTGAGCCTGCGCCTCTGGAGCCTGTGCTCCGCAACAAGGGAGGCCGCGAGACTGAGAGGCCCACGCACCGCGATGAAGAGTGGCCCCCACTTACCGCAACTGGGGAGAGCCCTAGCACAGAAACGAAGACCCAACATAGCAATCAATCAATCAATCAATCTTAAAACAACAATAAAAAATTAAAAAAATAAAATAAAATAAAGCAGAACAGCGACTAATACCTCATGGAAACAGCTGCATGCCGCCCTTTCTGCGCGGTTACTCAGGGACTTACCTCGAGGCCAGGACTCACGTTGAGTTTCCCTTTAGCTCTAGAGCGTGGCAGGATGAGCTCCTCCCCGGCCATCGAAGCACCGGGCTTACCTAGACAAAACTCATTGTCTTCCCAGAGCCATGCCTACAGTGGCTAGTGGCCTGTCAACAGCAGTCAATTTCAAGTAGTTTCAAGGCAGCATGAATGGGGCTTTCAAAATGGGAAAGCAAGGCTAGTTCCATCAGGCCCCCATTTCCGCGGGCACACGCAGCATACATCCCTGTGCTTTCTAACAAGTCCAAAGAGACACAGGTTACCAAGTGGTTCCTTCCCTGAATCAACGCCTCGAATCAGAGTGTTCCGCATCTAGCAAACTGCCTCAACCAAGGAACGCCCCAGCTAGGCCTCCAGGCCCTTGGCTCTTCAAAAGCCTGCAGTGTTACCCGAGGAACTGGGCTTTAGTTGCAGTTGGAACGCAAGCCGACTTACTCCTGGAGGCAGGGTGACTTCAGGCAGGAGGTCCCAGATGGAATGCGAAGCCGAGGGTTTTTCTCAGTGCAGCTCACACTAGGGCAATGAGTCAGACTTGCACGGCACGTTGGACCTGCTAGAACAGTGTTCGTGGACCTGTGGGAGTGCTGGGGAAATCAAGCTGTCCCAAGAAAGAGTGCAGTTTGTTGCCCTACACCCGGCATACACAGAGTGGCTCCGAAGCGCTACGGGCCTGGATGTGGCTTAGCAGGCCCATGGGGGCCTGAGGGTACTCAGTGTTCTTGCAGGGAATAGGGTGCCCACGCGAGGCTCCTAGATATCCTGCAAAGCGTACTGACGTTAAAATAATGCAGAGCAACGGATATGGCCTCCTGGAAACTGCTGCACGCCTCCGCTTCTGCATGGCAATTCAGGGCCTTACCTTGAGACAACTGCTGAGGCTGAGTGTCCCGTTAGCGCCACAGCATGGTAGGATGCTGACTTTCTCCTCGAGCAGAGTGACTTCAGGTACGAGGTCCTCGAAGAATCCTAAGCAGAGTGTTTTCTTATGGCAGCTCAGACGGGGGCCATGACGAACACTTCCATGGCACGTCGCACTGGGTAGAAATGTGGTCCTGAGACTGTTCCAGTGCTCTGGAAATATAGCTCTCCTTAAAGAATGAGCAGTGTGTTGCCCATCACTCGGCATACACAGAGGGCCTCCGAGGGACCGATCTTCGGCCTCGAAGTTGCTCAGCAAGCCCACAGGGGTCTGGAGGTACTCACGGATCTTGGAGGGAAAATGATGCACACCCGAGGGGCCTAGGAGTCCTGAAAAGGGTACTTCCTTTAAAATAAAGCAGAATAGGGGCTTCCCTGGTGGCGCTGTGGTTGAGAATCTACCTGCCAATGCAGGGCACACAGGTTCGAGCCCTGGTCTGGGAGGATTCCACATGCCGTGGGGCAACTGGGCCCGTGAGCCACAACTACTGAGCCTGCGCCTCTGGAGCCTGTGCTCCGCAAGAAGGGAGGCCGCGAGACTGAGAGGCCCACGCACCGCGATGAAGAGTGGCCCCCACTTACCGCAACTGGGGAGAGCCCTAGCACAGAAACGAAGACCCAACATAGCAATCAATCCATCAATCAATCAATCTTAAAACAACAATAAAAAATTAAAAATCTAAAATAAAATAAAGCAGAAGAGCGACTAATACCTCATGGAAACAGCTGCACGCTGCCCTTTCTGCACGGTTACTCAGGGACTTACCTCGAGGCCAGTACTCACGTTGAGTTTCCCTTTAGCTCTAGAGCGTGGCAGGATGAGCTCCACCCCGGCCATCGAAGCACCCGGCTTAGCTAGACAAAACTCATTTTCTTCCCAGAGCCATGCCTACAGTGGCTAGTGGCCTGTCAACAGCAGTCACTTTCAAGTAGCTTCAAGGCAGCATGAATGGGGCTTTCAAAACAGGAAAGCAAGGCTAGTTCAATCAGGCCCCCATTTCCGCGGGCACACGCAGCATACATCCCTGTGCTTTCTAACAAGTCCAAAGAGACACAGGTTACCAAGTGGTTACTTCCCTGAATCAACTCCTCGAAGCACGGTGTTCTGCATCTAGCGAACTGCCTCAACCAAGGAAAGCCCCAGCTAGGCCTCCGGGCCCGTGGCTCTTCAAAAGCCTGCAGTGTTACCCGAGGAACTGGGCTTTAGTTGCAGTTGGAAAGCAAGCCGACATTCTCCTGGAGGCAGGGTGACTTCAGACACGGGGTCCCAGATGGAATACGAAGCCGAGGGTTTTTCTCAGTGCAGCTCAGACTAGGGCAATGAGTCAGACTTGCACGGCACGTTGGACATGCTAGAACAGTGTTCGTGGACCTGTGGGAGTGCTGGGGAAATCAAGCTGTCCCAAGAAAGAGTGCAGTCTGTTGCCCTACACCCGGCATACACAGAGTGGCTCTGAAGGGCTACGGGCCTGGATGTGGCTTAGCAGGCCCATGGGGGCCTGAGGGTACTCAGTGTTCTTGCAGGGAATAGGGTGCCCACGCGAGGCTCCTAGATGTCCTGCAAATCGTACTGACGTTAAAATAATGCAGAGCAATGGATATGGCCTCCTGGAAAATGCTGCACGCCTCCGCTTCTGCATGGCAATTCAGGGCCTTACCTTGAGACAACTGCTGAGGCTGAGTGTCCCGTTAGCGCCACAGCATGGTAGGATGCTGACTTTCTCCTCGAGCAGAGTGACTTCAGGTACGAGGTCCTCGAAGAATCCTAAGCAGAGTGTTTTCTTATGGCAGCTCAGACGGGGGCCATGACGAACACTTCCATGGAACGTCGCACTGGGTAGAAATGTGGTCCTGAGGCTGTTCCAGTGCTCTGGAAATATAGCTCTCCTTAAAGAATGAGCAGTGTGTTGCCCATCACTCGGCATACACAGAGGGTCTCCGAGGGACCGATCTTCGGGCCTCGATGTTGCTCAGCAAGCCCACAGGGGTCTGGAGGTACTCACGGATTTTGGAGGAAAAATGATGCACACCCGAGGGGCCTAGGAGTCCTGAAAAGGGTACTTCCTTTAAAATAAAGCAGAATAGGGGCTTCCCTGGTGGCGCTGTGGTTGAGAATCTGCCTGAAAATGCAGGACACACGGGTTCGAGCCCTGGTCTGGGAGGATTCCACATGCCGTGGGTCAACTGGGCCCGTGAGCCACAACTACTGAGCCTGCGCCTCTGGAGCCTGTGCTCCGCAACAAGGGAGGCCGCGAGACTGAGAGGCCCACGCACCGCGATGAAGAATGGCCCCCACTTACCGCAACTGGTGAGAGCCCTAGCACAGAAACCAAGACCCAACATAGGAATCAATCAATCAATCAATCAATCTTAAAACAACAATAAAAAATTAAAAATATAAAATAAAATAAAGCAGAACAGCGACTAATACCTCATGGAAACAGCTGCACGCTGCCCTTTCTGCGCGGTTACTCAGGGACTTACCTCGAGGCCAGTACTCACGTTGAGTTTCCCTTTAGCTCTAGAGCGTGGCAGGATGAGCTCCACCCCGGCCATCGAAGCACCCGGCTTAGCTAGACAAAACTCATTTTCTTCCCAGAGCCATGCCTACAGTGGCTAGTGGCCTGTCAACAGCAGTCACTTTCAAGTAGCTTCAAGGCAGCATGAATGGAGCTTTCAAAACGGGAAAGCAATGCTAGTTCCATCAGGCCCCCATTTCTGCGGGCACACGCAGCATACATCCCTGTGCTTTCTAACAAGTCCAAAGAGACACAGGTTACCAAGTGGTTACTTCCCTGAATCAACTCCTCGAAGCACGGTGTTCTGCATCTAGCGAACTGCCTCAACCAAGG
This sequence comes from Eschrichtius robustus, assembly GCF_028021215.1. NCBI lineage: Eukaryota > Metazoa > Chordata > Mammalia > Artiodactyla > Eschrichtiidae > Eschrichtius > Eschrichtius robustus. Next base: position 7,634 of record NC_090842.1, read on the forward strand.
AAAGCCCCAGCTAGGCCTCCGGGCCCGTGGCTCTTCAAAAGCCTGCAGTGTTACCCGAGGAACTGGGCTTTAGTTGCAGTTGGAAAGCAAGCCGACATTCTCCTGGAGGCAGGGTGACTTCAGACACGGGGTCCCAGATGGAATACGAAGCCGAGGGTTTTTCTCAGTGCAGCTCAGACTAGGGCAATGAGTCAGACTTGCACGGCACGTTGGACCTGCTAGAACAGTGTTCGTGGACCTGTGGGAGTGCTGGGGAAATCAAGCTGTCCCAAGAAAGAGTGCAGTCTCTTGCCCTACGCTCGGCATACACAGAGTAGCTCCAAAGGGCTACGGGCCTGGATGTGGCTTAGCAGGCCCATGGGGGACTGAGGGTCCTCAGTGTTCTTGCAGGGAATAGGGTGTCCACGCGAGGCTCCTAGATGTCCTGCAAAGCGTACTGACGTTAAAATAATGCAGAGCAACGGCTATGGCCTCCTGGAAACTGCAGCACGCCTCCGCTTCTGCATGGCAATTCAGGACCTTACCTCGAGGCAAGTGCTGATGCTGAGTGTCCTGTTAGCGACACAGCATGATAGGATGCTGACTTTCTCCTCGAGCAGAGTGACTTCAGGTACGAGGTCCTCGAAGAATCCTAAGCAGAGTGTTTTCTTATGGCAGCTCAGATGGGGGCCAAGACGAATATTTCCATGGCACGTCGCACTGGGTAGAAATGTGGTCCTGAGACTGTTCCAGTGCTCTGGAAATATAGCTCTCCTTGAAAAACGAGCAGTGTGTTGCCCATCACTCGACATACACAGAGGGCCTCCGAGGGACCGACCTTGGGGCCTTGATGTTGCTCAGCAAGCACACAGGGGTATGGAGGTACTCAGGGATCTTGGAGGGAAAATGATGCACACCCGAGGGGCCTAGGAGTCCTGAAAAGGGTACTTCCTTTAAAATAAAGCAGAACAGGGGATTCCCTGGTGGCGCAGTGGTTGACAATCTGCCTGCCAATGCAGGGTACACGGGTTCGAGCCCTGGTCTGGGAGGATTCCACATGCCGTGGAGCAACTGGGCCCGTGAGCCACAACTACTGAGCCTGCGCCTCTGGAGCCTGTGCTCCGCAACAAGGGAGGCCGCGAGACTGAGAGGCCCACGCACCGCGATGAACAGTGGCCCCCACTTACCGCAACTGGAGAGAGCCCCAGCACAGAAACGAAGACCCAACATAGCAATCAATCAATCAATAAATCTTAAAACAACAAAAAAAAATTAAAAAAATAAAATAAAATAAAGCAGAACAGCGACTAATACCTCATGGAAAGAGCTGCACGCCGACCTTTCTGCGCGGTTAATCAGGGACTTACCTGGAGGCCAGGACTCACGTTGAGTTTCCCTTTAGCTCTAGAGCGTGGCAGGATGAGCTCCACCCCGGCCATCGAAGCACCCGGCTTACCTAGACAAAACTCATTGTCTTCCCAGAGCCATGCCTACAGTGGCTAGTGGCCTGTCAATAGCAGTCAATTTCAAGTAGTTTCAAGGCAGCATGAATGGGGCTTTCAAAATGGGAAAGCAAGGCTAGTTCCATCAGGCCCCCATTTCCGCGGGCACACGCAGCATACATCCCTGTGCTTTCTAACAAGTCCAAAGAGACACAGGTTACCCAGTGGTTCCTTCCCTGAATCAACGCCTCGAAGCAGAGTGTTCCGCATCTAGCAAACTGCCTCAACCAAGGAACGCCCCAGCTAGGCCTCCAGGCCCGTGGCTCTTCAAAAGCCTGCAGTGTTACCCGAGGAACTGGGCTTTAGTTGCAGTTGGAACGCAAGCCGACTTTCTCCTGGAGGCAGGGTGACTTCAGGCAGGAGGTCCCAGATGGAATGCGAAGCCGAGGGTTTTTCTCAGTGCAGCTCAGACTAGGGCAATGAGTCAGACTTGCACGGCACGTTGGACCTGCTAGAACAGTGTTCGTGGACCTGTGGGAGTGCTGCGGAAATCAAGCTGTCCCAAGAAAGAGTGCAGTCTGTTGCCCTACACCCGGCATACACAGAGTGGCTCCGAAGCGCTACGGGCCTGGATGTGGCTTAGCAGGCCCATGGGGGCCTGAGGGTACTCAGTGTTCTTGCAGGGAATAGGGTGCCCACGCGAGGCTCCTAGATGTCCGGCAAAGCGTACTGACGTTAAAATAATGCAGAGCAACGGCTATGGCCTCCTGGAAACTGCTGCACGCCTCCGCTTCTGCATGGCAATTCAGGGCCTTACCTTGAGACAACTGCTGACGCTGAGTGTCCCGTTAGCGCCACAGCATGGTAGGATGCTGACTTTCTCCTCGAGCAGAATGACTTCAGGTACGAGGTCCTCGACGAATCCTAAGCAGAGTGTTTTCTTATGGCAACTCAGACGGGGGCCATGACGAACATTTCCATGGCACGTCGCACTGGGTAGAAATGTGGTCCTGAGACTGTTCCAGTGCTCTGGAAATATAGCTCTCCTTGAAACACGAGCAGTGTGTTGCCCATCACTCGGCATACACAGAGGGCCTCCGAGGGACCGATCTTCGGGCCTCGATGTTGCTCAGCAAGCCCACAGGGGTCTGGAGGTACTCACGGATCTTGGAGCGAAAATGATGCACACCCGAGGGGCCTAGGAGTCCTGAAAAGGGTACTTCCTTTAAAATAAAGCAGAATAGGGGCTTCCCTGGTGGCGCTGTGGTTGAGAATCTGCCTGCCAATGCAGGGCACACGGGTTCGAGCCCTGGTCTGGGAGGATTCCACATGCCGTGGAGCAACTGGGCCCGTGAGCCACAACTACTGAGCCTGCGCCTCTGGAGCCTGTGCTCCGCAACAAGGGAGGCCGCGAGACTGAGAGGCCCACGCACCGCGATGAAGAGTGGCCCCCACTTACCGCAACTGGGGAGAGCCCTAGCACAGAAACGAAGACCCAACATAGCAATCAATCAATCAATCAATCTTAAAACAACAATAAAAAATTAAAAAAATAAAATAAAATAAAGCAGAACAGCGACTAATACCTCATGGAAACAGCTGCATGCCGCCCTTTCTGCGCGGTTACTCAGGGACTTACCTCGAGGCCAGGACTCACGTTGAGTTTCCCTTTAGCTCTAGAGCGTGGCAGGATGAGCTCCTCCCCGGCCATCGAAGCACCGGGCTTACCTAGACAAAACTCATTGTCTTCCCAGAGCCATGCCTACAGTGGCTAGTGGCCTGTCAACAGCAGTCACTTTCAAGTAGCTTCAAGGCAGCATGAATGGGGCTTTCAAAACGGGAAAGCAAGGCTAGTTCCATCAGGCCCCCATTTCCGCGGGCACACGCAGCATATATCCCTGTGCTTTCTAAGAAGTCCAAAGAGACACAGGTTACCAAGTGGTTACTTCCCTGAATCAACTCCTCGAAGCACGGTGTTCTGCATCTAGCGAACTGCCTCAACCAAGGAAAGCCCCAGCTAGGCCTCCGGGTCCGTGGCTCTTCAAAAGCCTGCAGTGTTACCCGAGGAACTGGGCTTTAGTTGCAGTTGGAACGCAAGCCTACATTCTCCTGGAGGCAGGGTGACTTCAGACACGGGGTCCCAGATGGAATACGAAGCCGAGGGTTTTTCTCAGTGCAGCTCAGACTAGGGCAATGAGTCAGACTTGCACGGCACGTTGGACCTGCTAAAACAGTGTTCGTGGACCTGTGGGAGTGCTGGGGAAATCAAGCTGTCCCAAGAAAGAGTGCAGTCTGTTGCCCTACACCCGGCATACACAGAGTGGCTCTGAAGGGCTACGGGCCTGGATGTGGCTTAGCAGGCCCATGGGGGCCTGAGGGTACTCAGTGTTCTTGCAGGGAATAGGGTGCCCACGCGAGGCTCCTAGATGTCCTGCAAATCGTACTGACGTTAAAATAATGCAGAGCAACGGATATGGCCTCCTGGAAACTGCTGCACGCCTCCGCTTCTGCATGGCAATTCAGGGCCTTACCTTGAGACAACTGCTGAGGCTGAGTGTCCCGTTAGCGCCACAGCATGGTAGGATGCTGACTTTCTCCTCGAGCAGAGTGACTTCAGGTACGAGGTCCTCGAAGAATCCTAAGCAGAGTGTTTTCTTATGGCAGCTCAGACGGGGGCCATGACGAACACTTCCATGGCACGTCGCACTGGGTAGAAATGTGGTCCTGAGACTGTTCCAGTGCTCTGGAAATATAGCTCTCCTTAAAGAATGAGCAGTGTGTTGCCCATCACTCGGCATACACAGAGGGCCTCCGAGGGACCGATCTTCGGCCTCGAAGTTGCTCAGCAAGCCCACAGGGGTCTGGAGGTACTCACGGATCTTGGAGGGAAAATGATGCACACCCGAGGGGCCTAGGAGTCCTGAAAAGGGTACTTCCTTTAAAATAAAGCAGAATAGGGGCTTCCCTGGTGGCGCTGTGGTTGAGAATCTACCTGCCAATGCAGGGCACACAGGTTCGAGCCCTGGTCTGGGAGGATTCCACATGCCGTGGGGCAACTGGGCCCGTGAGCCACAACTACTGAGCCTGCGCCTCTGGAGCCTGTGCTCCGCAAGAAGGGAGGCCGCGAGACTGAGAGGCCCACGCACCGCGATGAAGAGTGGCCCCCACTTACCGCAACTGGGGAGAGCCCTAGCACAGAAACGAAGACCCAACATAGCAATCAATCCATCAATCAATCAATCTTAAAACAACAATAAAAAATTAAAAATCTAAAATAAAATAAAGCAGAAGAGCGACTAATACCTCATGGAAACAGCTGCACGCTGCCCTTTCTGCACGGTTACTCAGGGACTTACCTCGAGGCCAGTACTCACGTTGAGTTTCCCTTTAGCTCTAGAGCGTGGCAGGATGAGCTCCACCCCGGCCATCGAAGCACCCGGCTTAGCTAGACAAAACTCATTTTCTTCCCAGAGCCATGCCTACAGTGGCTAGTGGCCTGTCAACAGCAGTCACTTTCAAGTAGCTTCAAGGCAGCATGAATGGGGCTTTCAAAACAGGAAAGCAAGGCTAGTTCCATCAGGCCCCCATTTCCGCGGGCACACGCAGCATACATCCCTGTGCTTTCTAACAAGTCCAAAGAGACACAGGTTACCAAGTGGTTACTTCCCTGAATCAACTCCTCGAAGCACGGTGTTCTGCATCTAGCGAACTGCCTCAACCAAGGAAAGCCCCAGCTAGGCCTCCGGGCCCGTGGCTCTTCAAAAGCCTGCAGTGTTACCCGAGGAACTGGGCTTTAGTTGCAGTTGGAAAGCAAGCCGACATTCTCCTGGAGGCAGGGTGACTTCAGACACGGGGTCCCAGATGGAATACGAAGCCGAGGGTTTTTCTCAGTGCAGCTCAGACTAGGGCAATGAGTCAGACTTGCACGGCACGTTGGACATGCTAGAACAGTGTTCGTGGACCTGTGGGAGTGCTGGGGAAATCAAGCTGTCCCAAGAAAGAGTGCAGTCTGTTGCCCTACACCCGGCATACACAGAGTGGCTCTGAAGGGCTACGGGCCTGGATGTGGCTTAGCAGGCCCATGGGGGCCTGAGGGTACTCAGTGTTCTTGCAGGGAATAGGGTGCCCACGCGAGGCTCCTAGATGTCCTGCAAATCGTACTGACGTTAAAATAATGCAGAGCAATGGATATGGCCTCCTGGAAAATGCTGCACGCCTCCGCTTCTGCATGGCAATTCAGGGCCTTACCTTGAGACAACTGCTGAGGCTGAGTGTCCCGTTAGCGCCACAGCATGGTAGGATGCTGACTTTCTCCTCGAGCAGAGTGACTTCAGGTACGAGGTCCTCGAAGAATCCTAAGCAGAGTGTTTTCTTATGGCAGCTCAGACGGGGGCCATGACGAACACTTCCATGGAACGTCGCACTGGGTAGAAATGTGGTCCTGAGGCTGTTCCAGTGCTCTGGAAATATAGCTCTCCTTAAAGAATGAGCAGTGTGTTGCCCATCACTCGGCATACACAGAGGGTCTCCGAGGGACCGATCTTCGGGCCTCGATGTTGCTCAGCAAGCCCACAGGGGTCTGGAGGTACTCACGGATTTTGGAGGAAAAATGATGCACACCCGAGGGGCCTAGGAGTCCTGAAAAGGGTACTTCCTTTAAAATAAAGCAGAATAGGGGCTTCCCTGGTGGCGCTGTGGTTGAGAATCTGCCTGAAAATGCAGGACACACGGGTTCGAGCCCTGGTCTGGGAGGATTCCACATGCCGTGGGTCAACTGGGCCCGTGAGCCACAACTACTGAGCCTGCGCCTCTGGAGCCTGTGCTCCGCAACAAGGGAGGCCGCGAGACTGAGAGGCCCACGCACCGCGATGAAGAATGGCCCCCACTTACCGCAACTGGTGAGAGCCCTAGCACAGAAACCAAGACCCAACATAGGAATCAATCAATCAATCAATCAATCTTAAAACAACAATAAAAAATTAAAAATATAAAATAAAATAAAGCAGAACAGCGACTAATACCTCATGGAAACAGCTGCACGCTGCCCTTTCTGCGCGGTTACTCAGGGACTTACCTCGAGGCCAGTACTCACGTTGAGTTTCCCTTTAGCTCTAGAGCGTGGCAGGATGAGCTCCACCCCGGCCATCGAAGCACCCGGCTTAGCTAGACAAAACTCATTTTCTTCCCAGAGCCATGCCTACAGTGGCTAGTGGCCTGTCAACAGCAGTCACTTTCAAGTAGCTTCAAGGCAGCATGAATGGAGCTTTCAAAACGGGAAAGCAATGCTAGTTCCATCAGGCCCCCATTTCTGCGGGCACACGCAGCATACATCCCTGTGCTTTCTAACAAGTCCAAAGAGACACAGGTTACCAAGTGGTTACTTCCCTGAATCAACTCCTCGAAGCACGGTGTTCTGCATCTAGCGAACTGCCTCAACCAAGGAAAGCCCCAGCTAGGCCTCCGGGCCCGTGGCTCTTCAAAAGCCTGCAGTGTTACCCGAGGAACTGGGCTTTAGTTGCAGTTGGAAAGCAAGCCGACATTCTCCTGGAGGCAGGGTGACTTCAGACACGGGGTCCCAGATGGAATACGAAGCCGAGGGTTTTTCTCAGTGCAGCTCAGACTAGGGCAATGAGTCAGACTTGCACGGCACGTTGGACCTGCTAGAACAGTGTTCGTGGACCTGTGGGAGTGCTGGGGAAATCAAGCTGTCCCAAGAAAGAGTGCAGTCTCTTGCCCTACGCTCGGCATACACAGAGTAGCTCCAAAGGGCTACGGGCCTGGATGTGGCTTAGCAGGCCCATGGGGGACTGAGGGTCCTCAGTGTTCTTGCAGGGAATAGGGTGTCCACGCGAGGCTCCTAGATGTCCTGCAAAGCGTACTGACGTTAAAATAATGCAGAGCAACGGCTATGGCCTCCTGGAAACTGCAGCACGCCTCCGCTTCTGCATGGCAATTCAGGACCTTACCTCGAGGCAAGTGCTGATGCTGAGTGTCCTGTTAGCGACACAGCATGATAGGATGCTGACTTTCTCCTCGAGCAGAGTGACTTCAGGTACGAGGTCCTCGAAGAATCCTAAGCAGAGTGTTTTCTTATGGCAGCTCAGATGGGGGCCAAGACGAATATTTCCATGGCACGTCGCACTGGGTAGAAATGTGGTCCTGAGACTGTTCCAGTGCTCTGGAAATATAGCTCTCCTTGAAAAACGAGCAGTGTGTTGCCCATCACTCGACATACACAGAGGGCCTCCGAGGGACCGACCTTGGGGCCTTGATGTTGCTCAGCAAGCACACAGGGGTATGGAGGTACTCAGGGATCTTGGAGGGAAAATGATGCACACCCGAGGGGCCTAGGAGTCCTGAAAAGGGTACTTCCTTTAAAATAAAGCAGAACAGGGGATTCCCTGGTGGCGCAGTGGTTGACAATCTGCCTGCCAATGCAGGGTACACGGGTTCGAGCCCTGGTCTGGGAGGATTCCACATGCCGTGGAGCAACTGGGCCCGTGAGCCACAACTACTGAGCCTGCGCCTCTGGAGCCTGTGCTCCGCAACAAGGGAGGCCGCGAGACTGAGAGGCCCACGCACCGCGATGAACAGTGGCCCCCACTTACCGCAACTGGAGAGAGCCCCAGCACAGAAACGAAGACCCAACATAGCAATCAATCAATCAATAAATCTTAAAACAACAAAAAAAAATTAAAAAAATAAAATAAAATAAAGCAGAACAGCGACTAATACCTCATGGAAAGAGCTGCACGCCGACCTTTCTGCGCGGTTAATCAGGGACTTACCTGGAGGCCAGGACTCACGTTGAGTTTCCCTTTAGCTCTAGAGCGTGGCAGGATGAGCTCCACCCCGGCCATCGAAGCACCCGGCTTACCTAGACAAAACTCATTGTCTTCCCAGAGCCATGCCTACAGTGGCTAGTGGCCTGTCAATAGCAGTCAATTTCAAGTAGTTTCAAGGCAGCATGAATGGGGCTTTCAAAATGGGAAAGCAAGGCTAGTTCCATCAGGCCCCCATTTCCGCGGGCACACGCAGCATACATCCCTGTGCTTTCTAACAAGTCCAAAGAGACACAGGTTACCCAGTGGTTCCTTCCCTGAATCAACGCCTCGAAGCAGAGTGTTCCGCATCTAGCAAACTGCCTCAACCAAGGAACGCCCCAGCTAGGCCTCCAGGCCCGTGGCTCTTCAAAAGCCTGCAGTGTTACCCGAGGAACTGGGCTTTAGTTGCAGTTGGAACGCAAGCCGACTTTCTCCTGGAGGCAGGGTGACTTCAGGCAGGAGGTCCCAGATGGAATGCGAAGCCGAGGGTTTTTCTCAGTGCAGCTCAGACTAGGGCAATGAGTCAGACTTGCACGGCACGTTGGACCTGCTAGAACAGTGTTCGTGGACCTGTGGGAGTGCTGCGGAAATCAAGCTGTCCCAAGAAAGAGTGCAGTCTGTTGCCCTACACCCGGCATACACAGAGTGGCTCCGAAGCGCTACGGGCCTGGATGTGGCTTAGCAGGCCCATGGGGGCCTGAGGGTACTCAGTGTTCTTGCAGGGAATAGGGTGCCCACGCGAGGCTCCTAGATGTCCGGCAAAGCGTACTGACGTTAAAATAATGCAGAGCAACGGCTATGGCCTCCTGGAAACTGCTGCACGCCTCCGCTTCTGCATGGCAATTCAGGGCCTTACCTTGAGACAACTGCTGACGCTGAGTGTCCCGTTAGCGCCACAGCATGGTAGGATGCTGACTTTCTCCTCGAGCAGAATGACTTCAGGTACGAGGTCCTCGACGAATCCTAAGCAGAGTGTTTTCTTATGGCAACTCAGACGGGGGCCATGACGAACATTTCCATGGCACGTCGCACTGGGTAGAAATGTGGTCCTGAGACTGTTCCAGTGCTCTGGAAATATAGCTCTCCTTGAAACACGAGCAGTGTGTTGCCCATCACTCGGCATACACAGAGGGCCTCCGAGGGACCGATCTTCGGGCCTCGATGTTGCTCAGCAAGCCCACAGGGGTCTGGAGGTACTCACGGATCTTGGAGCGAAAATGATGCACACCCGAGGGGCCTAGGAGTCCTGAAAAGGGTACTTCCTTTAAAATAAAGCAGAATAGGGGCTTCCCTGGTGGCGCTGTGGTTGAGAATCTGCCTGCCAATGCAGGGCACACGGGTTCGAGCCCTGGTCTGGGAGGATTCCACATGCCGTGGAGCAACTGGGCCCGTGAGCCACAACTACTGAGCCTGCGCCTCTGGAGCCTGTGCTCCGCAACAAGGGAGGCCGCGAGACTGAGAGGCCCACGCACCGCGATGAAGAGTGGCCCCCACTTACCGCAACTGGGGAGAGCCCTAGCACAGAAACGAAGACCCAACATAGCAATCAATCAATCAATCAATCTTAAAACAACAATAAAAAATTAAAAAAATAAAATAAAATAAAGCAGAACAGCGACTAATACCTCATGGAAACAGCTGCATGCCGCCCTTTCTGCGCGGTTACTCAGGGACTTACCTCGAGGCCAGGACTCACGTTGAGTTTCCCTTTAGCTCTAGAGCGTGGCAGGATGAGCTCCTCCCCGGCCATCGAAGCACCGGGCTTACCTAGACAAAACTCATTGTCTTCCCAGAGCCATGCCTACAGTGGCTAGTGGCCTGTCAACAGCAGTCACTTTCAAGTAGCTTCAAGGCAGCATGAATGGGGCTTTCAAAACGGGAAAGCAAGGCTAGTTCCATCAGGCCCCCATTTCCGCGGGCACACGCAGCATATATCCCTGTGCTTTCTAAGAAGTCCAAAGAGACACAGGTTACCAAGTGGTTACTTCCCTGAATCAACTCCTCGAAGCACGGTGTTCTGCATCTAGCGAACTGCCTCAACCAAGGAAAGCCCCAGCTAGGCCTCCGGGTCCGTGGCTCTTCAAAAGCCTGCAGTGTTACCCGAGGAACTGGGCTTTAGTTGCAGTTGGAACGCAAGCCTACATTCTCCTGGAGGCAGGGTGACTTCAGACACGGGGTCCCAGATGGAATACGAAGCCGAGGGTTTTTCTCAGTGCAGCTCAGACTAGGGCAATGAGTCAGACTTGCACGGCACGTTGGACCTGCTAAAACAGTGTTCGTGGACCTGTGGGAGTGCTGGGGAAATCAAGCTGTCCCAAGAAAGAGTGCAGTCTGTTGCCCTACACCCGGCATACACAGAGTGGCTCTGAAGGGCTACGGGCCTGGATGTGGCTTAGCAGGCCCATGGGGGCCTGAGGGTACTCAGTGTTCTTGCAGGGAATAGGGTGCCCACGCGAGGCTCCTAGATGTCCTGCAAATCGTACTGACGTTAAAATAATGCAGAGCAACGGATATGGCCTCCTGGAAAATGCTGCACGCCTGTGCTTCTGCATGGCAATTCAGGGCCTTACCTTGAGACAACTGCTGAGGCTGAGTGTCCCGTTAGCGCCACAGCATGGTAGGATGCTGACTTTCTCCTCGAGCAGAGTGACTTCAGGTACGAGGTCCTCGAAGAATCCTAAGCAGAGTGTTTTCTTATGGCAGCTCAGACGGGGGCCATGACGAACACTTCCATGGAACGTCGCACTGGGTAGAAATGTGGTCCTGAGGCTGTTCCAGTGCTCTGGAAATATAGCTCTCCTTAAAGAATGAGCAGTGTGTTGCCCATCACTCGGCATACACAGAGGGGCTCCGAGGGACCGATCTTCGGGCCTCGATGTTGCTCAGCAAGCCCACAGGGGTCTGGAGGTACTCACGGATCTTGGAGGGAAAATGATGCACACCCGAGGGGCCTAGGAGTCCTGAAAAGGGTACTTCCTTTAAAATAAAGCAGAATAGGGGCTTCCCTGGTGGCGCTGTGGTTGAGAATCTGCCTGAAAATGCAGGGCACACGGGTTCGAGCCCTGGTCTGGGAGGATTCCACATGCCGTGGGGCAACTGGGCCCGTGAGCCACAACTACTGAGCCTGCGCCTCTGGAGCCTGTGCTCCGCAACAAGGGAGGCCGCGAGACTGAGAGGCCCACGCACCGCGATGAAGAGTGGCCCCCACTTACCGCAACGGGGGAGAGCCCTAGCACAGAAACGAAGACCCAACATAGCAATCAATCAATCAATCAATCTTAAAACAACAATAAAAAATTAAAAATCTAAAATAAAATAAAGCAGAAGAGCGACTAATACCTCATGGAAACAGCTGCACGCTGCCCTTTCTGCACGGTTACTCAGGGACTTACCTCGAGGCCAGTACTCACGTTGAGTTTCCCTTTAGCTCTAGAGCGTGGCAGGATGAGCTCCACCCCGGCCATCGAAGCACCCGGCTTAGCTAGACAAAACTCATTTTCTTCCCAGAGCCATGCCTACAGTGGCTAGTGGCCTGTCAACAGCAGTCACTTTCAAGTAGCTTCAAGGCAGCATGAATGGGGCTTTCAAAACAGGAAAGCAAGGCTAGTTCAATCAGGCCCCCATTTCCGCGGGCACACGCAGCATACATCCCTGTGCTTTCTAACAAGTCCAAAGAGACACAGGTTACCAAGTGGTTACTTCCCTGAATCAACTCCTCGAAGCACGGTGTTCTGCATCTAGCGAACTGCCTCAACCAAGGAAAGCCCCAGCTAGGCCTCCGGGCCCGTGGCTCTTCAAAAGCCTGCAGTGTTACCCGAGGAACTGGGCTTTAGTTGCAGTTGGAAAGCAAGCCGACATTCTCCTGGAGGCAGGGTGACTTCAGACACGGGGTCCCAGATGGAATACGAAGCCGAGGGTTTTTCTCAGTGCAGCTCAGACTAGGGCAATGAGTCAGACTTGCACGGCACGTTGGACCTGCTAGAACAGTGTTCGTGGACCTGTGGGAGTGCTGGGGAAATCAAGCTGTCCCAAGAAAGAGTGCAGTCTGTTGCCCTACACCCGGCATACACAGAGTGGCTCTGAAGGGCTACGGGCCTGGATGTGGCTTAGCAGGCCCATGGGGGCCTGAGGGTACTCAGTGTTCTTACAGGGAATAGAGTGCCCACGCGAGGCCCCTAGATTTCGTGCAAAGCGTACTGACGTTAAAATAATTCAGAGCAACCGCTATGGGCTCCTGGAAACTGCAGCACGCCTCCGCTTCTGCATGGCAATTCAGGGCCTTACCTTGAGACAACTGCTGACGCTGAGTGTCCCTTTAGCGCCACAGCATGGTAGGATGCTGACTTTCTCCTCGAGCAGAGTGACTTCAGGTACGAGGTCCTCGACGAATCCTAAGCAGAGTGTTTTCTTATGGCAGCTCAGACGGGGGCCATGACGAACACTTCCATGGAACGTCGCACTGGGTAGAAATGTGGTCCTGAGGCTGTTCCAGTGCTCTGGAAATATAGCTCTCCTTAAAGAATGAGCAGTGTGTTGCCCATCACTCGGCATACACAGAGGGGCTCCGAGGGACCGATCTTCGGGCCTCGATGTTGCTCAGCAAGCCCACAGGGGTCTGGAGGTACTCACGGATCTTGGAGGAAAAATGATGCACACCCGAGGGGCCTAGGAGTCCTGAAAAGGGTACTTCCTTTAAAATAAAGCAGAATAGGGGCTTCCCTGGTGGCGCTGTGGTTGAGAATCTGCCTGAAAATGCAGGGCACACGGGTTCGAGCCCTGGTCTGGGAGGATTCCACATGCCGTGGGGCAACTGGGCCCGTGAGCCACAACTACTGAGCCTGCGCCTCTGGAGCCTGTGCTCCGCAACAAGGGAGGCCGCGAGACTGAGAGGCCCACGCACCGCGATGAAGAGTGGCCCCCACTTACCGCAACGGGGGAGAGCCCTAGCACAGAAACGAAGACCCAACATAGCAATCAATCAATCAATCAATCTTAAAACAACAATAAAAAATTAAAAAAATAAAATAAAATAAAGCAGAACAGCGACTAATACCTCATGGAAACAGCTGCATGCCGCCCTTTCTGCGCGGTTACTCAGGGACTTACCTGGAGGCCAGGACTCACGTTGAGTTTCCCTTTAGCTCTAGAGCGTGGCAGGATGAGCTCCACCCCGGCCATCGAAGCACCCGGCTTACCTAGACAAAACTCATTGTCTTCCCAGAGCCATGCCTACAGTGGCTAGTGGCCTGTCAACAGCAGTCAATTTCAAGTAGTTTCAAGGCAGCATGAATGGGGCTTTCAAAATGGGAAAGCAAGGCTAGTTCCATCAGGCCCCCATTTCCGCGGGCACACGCAGCATACATCCCTGTGCTTTCTAACAAGTCCAAAGAGACACAGGTTACCCAGTGGTTCCTTCCCTGAATCAACGCCTCGAAGCAGAGTGTTCCGCATCTAGCAAACTGCCTCAACCAAGGAACGCCCCAGCTAGGCCTCCAGGCCCGTGGCTCTTCAAAAGCCTGCAGTGTTATCCGAGGAACTGGCCTTTAGTTGCAGTTGGAACGCAAGCCGACTTTCTCCTGGAGGCAGGGTGACTTCAGGCAGGAGGTCCCAGATGGAATGCGAAGCCGAGGGTTTTTCTCAGTGCAGCTCAGACTAGGGCAATGAGTAAGACTTGCACGGCACGTTGGACCTGCTAAAACAGTGTTCGTGGACCTGTGGGAGTGCTGGTGAAATCAAGCTGTCCCAAGAAAGAGTGCAGTCTGTTGCCCTACACCCGGCATACACAGAGTGGCTCCGAAGCGCTACGGGCCTGGATGTGGCTTAGCAGGCCCATGGGGGCCTGAGGGTACTCAGTGTTCTTGCAGGGAATAGGGTGCCCACGCGAGGCTCCTAGATATCCTGCAAAGCGTACTGACGTTAAAATAATGCAGAGCAACGGATATGGCCTCCTGGAAACTGCTGCACGCCTCCGCTTCTGCATGGCAATTCAGGGCCTTACCTTGAGACAACTGCTGAGGCTGAGTGTCCCGTTAACGCCACAGCATGGTAGGATGCTGACTTTCTCCTCGAGCAGAGTGACTTCAGGTACGAGGTCCTCGAAGAATCCTAAGCAGAGTGTTTTCTTATGGCAGCTCAGACGGGGGCCATGACGAACACTTCCATGGCACGTCGCACTGGGTAGAAATGTGGTCCTGAGACTGTTCCAGTGCTCTGGAAATATAGCTCTCCTTAAAGAATGAGCAGTGTGTTGCCCATCACTCGGCATACACAGAGGGCCTCCGAGGGACCGATCTTCGGCCTCGATGTTGCTCAGCAAGCCCACAGGGGTCTGGAGGTACTCACGGATCTTGGAGGGAAAATGATGCACACCCGAGGGGCCTAGGAGTCCTGAAAAGGGTACTTCCTTTAAAATAAAGCAGAATAGGGGCTTCCCTTGTGGCGCTGTGGTTGAGAATCTACCTGCCAATGCAGGGCACACGGGTTCGAGCCCTGGTCTGGGAGGATTCCACATGCCGTGGGGCAACTGGGCCCGTGAGCCACAACTACTGAGCCTGCGCCTCTGGAGCCTGTGCTCCGCAAGAAGGGAGGCCGCGAGACTGAGAGGCCCACGCACCGCGATGAAGAGTGGCCCCCACTTACCGCAACTGGGGAGAGCCCTAGCACAGAAACGAAGACCCAACATAGCAATCAATCCATCAATCAATCAATCTTAAAACAACAATAAAAAATTAAAAATCTAAAATAAAATAAAGCAGAAGAGCGACTAATACCTCATGGAAACAGCTGCACGCTGCCCTTTCTGCACGGTTACTCAGGGACTTACCTCGAGGCCAGTACTCACGTTGAGTTTCCCTTTAGCTCTAGAGCGTGGCAGGATGAGCTCCACCCCGGCCATCGAAGCACCCGGCTTAGCTAGACAAAACTCATTTTCTTCCCAGAGCCATGCCTACAGTGGCTAGTGGCCTGTCAACAGCAGTCACTTTCAAGTAGCTTCAAGGCAGCATGAATGGGGCTTTCAAAACAGGAAAGCAAGGCTAGTTCAATCAGGCCCCCATTTCCGCGGGCACACGCAGCATACATCCCTGTGCTTTCTAACAAGTCCAAAGAGACACAGGTTACCAAGTGGTTACTTCCCTGAATCAACTCCTCGA
Organism: Eschrichtius robustus; assembly: GCF_028021215.1. NCBI lineage: Eukaryota > Metazoa > Chordata > Mammalia > Artiodactyla > Eschrichtiidae > Eschrichtius > Eschrichtius robustus. Next base: position 23,030 of record NC_090842.1, read on the forward strand.
AGCACGGTGTTCTGCATCTAGCGAACTGCCTCAACCAAGGAAAGCCCCAGCTAGGCCTCCGGGCCCGTGGCTCTTCAAAAGCCTGCAGTGTTACCCGAGGAACTGGGCTTTAGTTGCAGTTGGAAAGCAAGCCGACATTCTCCTGGAGGCAGGGTGACTTCAGACACGGGGTCCCAGATGGAATACGAAGCCGAGGGTTTTTCTCAGTGCAGCTCAGACTAGGGCAATGAGTCAGACTTGCACGGCACGTTGGACCTGCTAGAACAGTGTTCGTGGACCTGTGGGAGTGCTGGGGAAATCAAGCTGTCCCAAGAAAGAGTGCAGTCTGTTGCCGTACACCCGGCATACACAGAGTGGCTCTGAAGGGCTACGGGCCTGGATGTGGCTTAGCAGGCCCATGGGGGCCTGAGGGTACTCAGTGTTCTTACAGGGAATAGAGTGCCCACGCGAGGCCCCTAGATTTCGTGCAAAGCGTACTGACGTTAAAATAATTCAGAGCAACCGCTATGGGCTCCTGGAAACTGCAGCACGCCTCCGCTTCTGCATGGCAATTCAGGGCCTTACCTTGAGACAACTGCTGACGCTGAGTGTCCCGTTAGCGCCACAGCATGGTAGGATGCTGACTTTCTCCTCGAGCAGAGTGACTTCAGGTACGAGGTCCTCGACGAATCCTAAGCAGAGTGTTTTCTTATGGCAACTCAGACGGGGGCCATGACGAACATTTCCATGGCACGTCGCACTGGGTAGAAATGTGGTCCTAAGACTGTTCCAGTGCTCTGGAAATATAGCTCTCCTTGAAACACGAGCAGTGTGTTGCCCATCACTCGGCATACACAGAGGGCCTCCGAGGGACCGATCTTCGGGCCTCGATGTTGCTCAGCAAGCCCACAGGGGTCTGGAGGTACTCACGGATCTTGGAGCGAAAATGATGCACACCCGAGGGGCCTAGGAGTCCTGAAAAGGGTACTTCCTTTAAAATAAAGCAGAATAGGGGCTTCCCTGGTGGCGCTGTGGTTGAGAATCTGCCTGCCAATGCAGGGCACACGGGTTCGAGCCCTGGTCAGGGAGGATTCCACATGCCGTGGAGCAACTGGGCCCGTGAGCCACAACTACTGAGCCTGCGCCTCTGGAGCCTGTGCTCCGCAACAAGGGAGGCCGCGAGACTGAGAGGCCCACGCACCGCGATGAAGAGTGGCCCCCACTTACCGCAACTGGGGAGAGCCCTAGCACAGAAACGAAGACCCAACATAGCAATCAATCAATCAATCAATCTTAAAACAACAATAAAAAATTAAAAAAATAAAATAAAATAAAGCAGAACAGCGACTAATACCTCATGGAAACAGCTGCATGCCGCCCTTTCTGCGCGGTTACTCAGGGACTTACCTCGAGGCCAGGACTCACGTTGAGTTTCCCTTTAGCTCTAGAGCGTGGCAGGATGAGCTCCTCCCCGGCCATCGAAGCACCGGGCTTACCTAGACAAAACTCATTGTCTTCCCAGAGCCATGCCTACAGTGGCTAGTGGCCTGTCAACAGCAGTCAATTTCAAGTAGTTTCAAGGCAGCATGAATGGGGCTTTCAAAATGGGAAAGCAAGGCTAGTTCCATCAGGCCCCCATTTCCGCGGGCACACGCAGCATACATCCCTGTGCTTTCTAACAAGTCCAAAGAGACACAGGTTACCAAGTGGTTCCTTCCCTGAATCAACGCCTCGAATCAGAGTGTTCCGCATCTAGCAAACTGCCTCAACCAAGGAACGCCCCAGCTAGGCCTCCAGGCCCTTGGCTCTTCAAAAGCCTGCAGTGTTATCCGAGGAACTGGTCTTTAGTTGCAGTTGGAACGCAAGCCGACTTTCTCCTGGAGGCAGGGTGACTTCAGGCAGGAGGTCCCAGATGGAATGCGAAGCCGAGGGTTTTTCTCAGTGCAGCTCAGACTAGGGCAATGAGTCAGACTTGCACGGCACGTTGGACCTGCTAAAACAGTGTTCGTGGACCTGTGGGAGTGCTGGGGAAATCAAGCTGTCCCAAGAAAGAGTGCAGTTTGTTGCCCTACACCCGGCATACACAGAGTGGCTCCGAAGCGCTACGGGCCTGGATGTGGCTTAGCAGGCCCATGGGGGCCTGAGGGTACTCAGTGTTCTTGCAGGGAATAGGGTGCCCACGCGAGGCTCCTAGATATCCTGCAAAGCGTACTGACGTTAAAATAATGCAGAGCAACGGATATGGCCTCCTGGAAACTGCTGCACGCCTCCGCTTCTGCATGGCAATTCAGGGCCTTACCTTGAGACAACTGCTGAGGCTGAGTGTCCCGTTAGCGCCACAGCATGGTAGGATGCTGACTTTCTCCTCGAGCAGAGTGACTTCAGGTACGAGGTCCTCGAAGAATCCTAAGCAGAGTGTTTTCTTATGGCAGCTCAGACGGGGGCCATGACGAACACTTCCATGGCACGTCGCACTGGGTAGAAATGTGGTCCTGAGACTGTTCCAGTGCTCTGGAAATATAGCTCTCCTTAAAGAATGAGCAGTGTGTTGCCCATCACTCGGCATACACAGAGGGCCTCCGAGGGACCGATCTTCGGCCTCGATGTTGCTCAGCAAGCCCACAGGGGTCTGGAGGTACTCACGGATCTTGGAGGGAAAATGATGCACACCCGAGGGGCCTAGGAGTCCTGAAAAGGGTACTCCCTTTAAAATAAAGCAGAATAGGGGCTTCCCTGGTGGCGCTGTGGTTGAGAATCTACCTGCCAATGCAGGGCACACGGGTTCGAGCCCTGGTCTGGGAGGATTCCACATGCCGTGGGGCAACTGGGCCCGTGAGCCACAACTACTGAGCCTGCGCCTCTGGAGCCTGTGCTCCGCAAGAAGGGAGGCCGCGAGACTGAGAGGCCCACGCACCGCGATGAAGAGTGGCCCCCACTTACCGCAACTGGGGAGAGCCGTAGCACAGAAACGAAGACCCAACATAGCAATCAATCCATCAATCAATCAATCTTAAAACAACAATAAAAAATTAAAAATCTAAAATAAAATAAAGCAGAAGAGCGACTAATACCTCATGGAAACAGCTGCACGCTGCCCTTTCTGCACGGTTACTCAGGGACTTACCTCGAGGCCAGTACTCACGTTGAGTTTCCCTTTAGCTCTAGAGCGTGGCAGGATGAGCTCCACCCCGGCCATCGAAGCACCCGGCTTAGCTAGACAAAACTCATTTTCTTCCCAGAGCCATGCCTACAGTGGCTAGTGGCCTGTCAACAGCAGTCACTTTCAAGTAGCTTCAAGGCAGCATGAATGGGGCTTTCAAAACAGGAAAGCAAGGCTAGTTCAATCAGGCCCCCATTTCCGCGGGCACACGCAGCATACATCCCTGTGCTTTCTAACAAGTCCAAAGAGACACAGGTTACCAAGTGGTTACTTCCCTGAATCAACTCCTCGAAGCACGGTGTTCTGCATCTAGCGAACTGCCTCAACCAAGGAAAGCCCCAGCTAGGCCTCCGGGCCCGTGGCTCTTCAAAAGCCTGCAGTGTTACCCGAGGAACTGGGCTTTAGTTGCAGTTGGAAAGCAAGCCGACATTCTCCTTGAGGCAGGGTGACTTCAGACACGGGGTCCCAGATGGAATACGAAGCCGAGGGTTTTTCTCAGTGCAGCTCAGACTAGGGCAATGAGTCAGACTTGCACGGCACGTTTGACCTGCTAGAACAGTGTTCGTGGACCTGTGGGAGTGCTGGGGAAATCAAGCTGTCCCAAGAAAGAGTGCAGTCTGTTGCCCTACACCCGGCATACACAGAGTGGCTCTGAAGGGCTACGGGCCTGGATGTGGCTTAGCAGGCCCATGGGGGCCTGAGGGTACTCAGTGTTCTTACAGGGAATAGAGTGCCCACGCGAGGCCCCTAGATTTCGTGCAAAGCGTACTGACGTTAAAATAATTCAGAGCAACCGCTATGGGCTCCTGGAAACTGCAGCACGCCTCCGCTTCTGCATGGCAATTCAGGGCCTTACCTTGAGACAACTGCTGACGCTGAGTGTCCCGTTAGCGCCACAGCATGGTAGGATGCTGACTTTCTCCTCGAGCAGAGTGACTTCAGGTACGAGGTCCTCGACGAATCCTAAGCAGAGTGTTTTCTTATGGCAACTCAGACGGGGGCCATGACGAAAATTTCCATGGCACGTCGCACTGGGTAGAAATGTGGTCCTGAGACTGTTCCAGTGCTCTGGAAATATAGCTCTCCTTGAAACACGAGCAGTGTGTTGCCCATCACTCGGCATACACAGAGGGCCTCCGAGGGACCGATCTTCGGGCCTCGATGTTGCTCAGCAAGCCCACAGGGGTCTGGAGGTACTCACGGATCTTGGAGCGAAAATGATGCACACCCGAGGGGCCTAGGAGTCCTGAAAAGGGTACTTCCTTTAAATTAAAGCAGAATAGGGGCTTCCCTGGAGGCGCTGTGGTTGAGAATCTGCCTGCCAATGCAGGGCACACGGGTTCGAGCCCTGGTCTGGGAGGATTCCACATGCCGTGGAGCAACTGGGCCCGTGAGCCACAACTACTGAGCCTGCGCCTCTGGAGCCTGTGCTCCGCAACAAGGGAGGCCGCGAGACTGAGAGGCCCACACACCGCGATGAAGAGTGGCCCCCACTTACCGCAACTGGGGAGAGCCCTAGCACAGAAACGAAGACCCAACATAGCAATCAATCAATCAATCAATCTTAAAACAACAATAAAAATTAAAAAAATAAAATAAAATAAAGCAGAACAGCGACTAATACCTCATGGAAACAGCTGCATGCCGCCCTTTCTGCGCGGTTACTCAGGGACTTACCTCGAGGCCAGGACTCACGTTGAGTTTCCCTTTAGCTCTAGAGCGTGGCAGGATGAGCTCCTCCCCGGCCATCGAAGCACCGGGCTTACCTAGACAAAACTCATTGTCTTCCCAGAGCCATGCCTACAGTGGCTAGTGGCCTGTCAACAGCAGTCACTTTCAAGTAGCTTCAAGGCAGCATGAATGGGGCTTTCAAAACGGGAAAGCAAGGCTAGTTCCATCAGGCCCCCATTTCCGCGGGCACACGCAGCATACATCCCTGTGCTTTCTAAGAAGTCCAAAGAGACACAGGTTACCAAGTGGTTACTTCCCTGAATCAACTCCTCGAAGCACGGTGTTCTGCATCTAGCGAACTGCCTCAACCAAGGAAAGCCCCAGCTAGGCCTCCGGGTCCGTGGCTCTTCAAAAGCCTGCAGTGTTACCCGAGGAACTGGGCTTTAGTTGCAGTTGGAACGCAAGCCTACATTCTCCTGGAGGCAGGGTGACTTCAGACACGGGGTCCCAGATGGAATACGAAGCCGAGGGTTTTTCTCAGTGCAGCTCAGACTAGGGCAATGAGTCAGACTTGCACGGCACGTTGGACCTGCTAGAACAGTGTTCGTGGACCTGTGGGAGTGCTGGGGAAATCAAGCTGTCCCAAGAAAGAGTGCAGTCTGTTGCCCTACACCCGGCATACACAGAGTGGCTCTGAAGGGCTACGGGCCTGGATGTGGCTTAGCAGGCCCATGGGGGCCTGAGGGTACTCAGTGTTCTTGCAGGGAATAGGGTGCCCACGCGAGGCTCCTAGATGTCCTGCAAATCGTACTGACGTTAAAATAATGCAGAGCAACGGATATGGCCTCCTGGAAAATGCTGCACGCCTCTGCTTCTGCATGGCAATTCAGGGCCTTACCTTGAGACAACTGCTGAGGCTGAGTGTCCCGTTAGCGCCACAGCATGGTAGGATGCTGACTTTCTCCTCGAGCAGAGTGACTTCAGGTACGAGGTCCTCGAAGAATCCTAAGCAGAGTGTTTTCTTATGGCAGCTCAGACGGGGGCCATGACGAACACTTCCATGGAACGTCGCACTGGGTAGAAATGTGGTCCTGAGGCTGTTCCAGTGCTCTGGAAATATAGCTCTCCTTAAAGAATGAGCAGTGTGTTGCCCATCACTCGGCATACACAGAGGGGCTCCGAGGGACCGATCTTCGGGCCTCGATGTTGCTCAGCAAGCCCACAGGGGTCTGGAGGTACTCACGGATCTTGGAGGAAAAATGATGCACACCCGAGGGGCCTAGGAGTCCTGAAAAGGGTACTTCCTTTAAAATAAAGCAGAATAGGGGCTTCCCTGGTGGCGCTGTGGTTGAGAATCTGCCTGAAAATGCAGGGCACACGGGTTCGAGCCCTGGTCTGGGAGGATTCCACATGCCGTGGGGCAACTGGGCCCGTGAGCCACAACTACTGAGCCTGCGCCTCTGGAGCCTGTGCTCCGCAACAAGGGAGGCCGCGAGACTGAGAGGCCCACGCACCGCGATGAAGAGTGGCCCCCACTTACCGCAACGGGGGAGAGCCCTAGCACAGAAACGAAGACCCAACATAGCAATCAATCAATCAATCAATCTTAAAACAACAATAAAAAATTAAAAAAATAAAATAAAATAAAGCAGAACAGCGACTAATACCTCATGGAAACAGCTGCATGCCGCCCTTTCTGCGCGGTTACTCAGGGACTTACCTCGAGGCCAGGACTCACGTTGAGTTTCCCTTTAGCTCTAGAGCGTGGCAGGATGAGCTCCACCCCGGCCATCGAAGCACCCGGCTTACCTAGACAAAACTCATTGTCTTCCCAGAGCCATGCCTACAGTGGCTAGTGGCCTGTCAACAGCAGTCAATTTCAAGTAGTTTCAAGGCAGCATGAATGGGGCATTCAAAATGGGAAAGCAAGGCTAGTTCCATCAGGCCCCCATTTCCGCGGGCACACGCAGCATACATCCCTGTGCTTTCTAACAAGTCCAAAGAGACACAGGTTACCCAGTGGTTCCTTCCCTGAATCAACGCCTCGAAGCAGAGTGTTCCGCATCTAGCAAACTGCCTCAACCAAGGAACGCCCCAGCTAGGCCTCCAGGCCCATGGCTCTTCAAAAGCCTGCAGTGTTATCCGAGGAACTGGCCTTTAGTTGCAGTTGGAACGCAAGCCGACTTTCTCCTGGAGGCAGGGTGACTTCAGGCAGGAGGTCCCAGATGGAATGCGAAGCCGAGGGTTTTTCTCAGTGCAGCTCAAACTAGGGCAATGAGTCAGACTTGCACGGCACGTTGGACCTGCTAAAACAGTGTTCGTGGACCTGTGGGAGTGCTGGGGAAATCAAGCTGTCCCAAGAAAGAGTGCAGTTTGTTGCCCTACACCCGGCATACACAGAGTGGCTCCGAAGCGCTACGGGCCTGGATGTGGCTTAGCAGGCCCATGGGGGCCTGAGGGTACTCAGTGTTCTTGCAGGGAATAGGGTGCCCACGCGAGGCTCCTAGATATCCTGCAAAGCGTACTGACGTTAAAATAATGCAGAGCAACGGATATGGCCTCCTGGAAACTGCTGCACGCCTCCGCTTCTGCATGGCAATTCAGGGCCTTACCTTGAGACAACTGCTGTGGCTGAGTGTCCCGTTAGCGCCACAGCATGGTAGGATGCTGACTTTCTCCTCGAGCAGAGTGACTTCAGGTACGAGGTCCTCGAAGAATCCTAAGCAGAGTGTTTTCTTATGGCAGCTCAGACGGGGGCCATGACGAACACTTCCATGGCACGTCGCACTGGGTAGAAATGTGGTCCTGAGACTGTTCCAGTGCTCTGGAAATATAGCTCTCCTTAAAGAATGAGCAGTGTGTTGCCCATCACTCGGCATACACAGAGGGCCTCCGAGGGACCGATCTTCGGCCTCGATGTTGCTCAGCAAGCCCACAGGGGTCTGGAGGTACTCACGGATCTTGGAGGGAAAATGATGCACACCCGAGGGGCCTAGGAGTCCTGAAAAGGGTACTTCCTTTAAAATAAAGCAGAATAGGGGCTTCCCTGGTGGCGCTGTGGTTGAGAATCTACCTGCCAATGCAGGGCACACGGGTTCGAGCCCTGGTCTGGGAGGATTCCACATGCCGTGGGGCAACTGGGCCCGTGAGCCACAACTACTGAGCCTGCGCCTCTGGAGCCTGTGCTCCGCAAGAAGGGAGGCCGCGAGACTGAGAGGCCCACGCACCGCGATGAAGAGTGGCCCCCACTTACCGCAACTGGGGAGAGCCCTAGCACAGAAACGAAGACCCAACATAGCAATCAATCCATCAATCAATCAATCTTAAAACAACAATAAAAAATTAAAAATCTAAAATAAAATAAAGCAGAAGAGCGACTAATACCTCATGGAAACAGCTGCACGCTGCCCTTTCTGCACGGTTACTCAGGGACTTACCTCGAGGCCAGTACTCACGTTGAGTTTCCCTTTAGCTCTAGAGCGTGGCAGGATGAGCTCCACCCCGGCCATCGAAGCACCCGGCTTAGCTAGACAAAACTCATTTTCTTCCCAGAGCCATGCCTACAGTGGCTAGTGGCCTGTCAACAGCAGTCACTTTCAAGTAGCTTCAAGGCAGCATGAATGGGGCTTTCAAAACAGGAAAGCAAGGCTAGTTCAATCAGGCCCCCATTTCCGCGGGCACACGCAGCATACATCCCTGTGCTTTCTAACAAGTCCAAAGAGACACAGGTTACCAAGTGGTTACTTCCCTGAATCAACTCCTCGAAGCACGGTGTTCTGCATCTAGCGAACTGCCTCAACCAAGGAAAGCCCCAGCTAGGCCTCCGGGCCCGTGGCTCTTCAAAAGCCTGCAGTGTTACCCGAGGAACTGGGCTTTAGTTGCAGTTGGAAAGCAAGCCGACATTCTCCTGGAGGCAGGGTGACTTCAGACACGGGGTCCCAGATGGAATACGAAGCCGAGGGTTTTTCTCAGTGCAGCTCAGACTAGGGCAATGAGTCAGACTTGCACGGCACGTTGGACCTGCTAGAACAGTGTTCGTGGACCTGTGGGAGTGCTGGGGAAATCAAGCTGTCCCAAGAAAGAGTGCAGTCTGTTGCCCTACACCCGGCATACACAGAGTGGCTCTGAAGGGCTACGGGCCTGGATGTGGCTTAGCAGGCCCATGGGGGCCTGAGGGTACTCAGTGTTCTTACAGGGAATAGAGTGCCCACGCGAGGCCCCTAGATTTCGTGCAAAGCGTACTGACGTTAAAATAATTCAGAGCAACCGCTATGGGCTCCTGGAAACTGCAGCACGCCTCCGCTTCTGCATGGCAATTCAGGGCCTTACCTTGAGACAACTGCTGACGCTGAGTGTCCCGTTAGCGCCACAGCATGGTAGGATGCTGACTTTCTCCTCGAGCAGAGTGACTTCAGGTACGAGGTCCTCGACGAATCCTAAGCAGAGTGTTTTCTTATGGCAACTCAGACGGGGGCCATGACGAACATTTCCATGGCACGTCGCACTGGGTAGAAATGTGGTCCTGAGACTGTTCCAGTGCTCTGGAAATATAGCTCTCCTTGAAACACGAGCAATGTGTTGCCCATCACTCGGCATACACAGAGGGCCTCCGAGGGACCGATCTTCGGGCCTCGATGTTGCTCAGCAAGCCCACAGGGGTCTGGAGGTACTCACGGATCTTGGAGCGAAAATGATGCACACCCGAGGGGCCTAGGAGTCCTGAAAAGGGTACTTCCTTTAAAATAAAGCAGAATAGGGGCTTCCCTGGTGGCGCTGTGGTTGAGAATCTGCCTGCCAATGCAGGGCACACGGGTTCGAGCCCTGGTCTGGGAGGATTCCACATGCCGTGGAGCAACTGGGCCCGTGAGCCACAACTACTGAGCCTGCGCCTCTGGAGCCTGTGCTCCGCAACAAGGGAGGCCGCGAGACTGAGAGGCCCACGCACCGCGATGAAGAGTGGCCCCCACTTACCGCAACTGGGGAGAGCCCTAGCACAGAAACGAAGACCCAACATAGCAATCAATCAATCAATCAATCTTAAAACAACAATAAAAAATTAAAAAAATAAAATAAAATAAAGCAGAACAGCGACTAATACCTCATGGAAACAGCTGCATGCCGCCCTTTCTGCGCGGTTACTCAGGGACTTACCTCGAGGCCAGGACTCACGTTGAGTTTCCCTTTAGCTCTAGAGCGTGGCAGGATGAGCTCCTCCCCGGCCATCGAAGCACCGGGCTTACCTAGACAAAACTCATTGTCTTCCCAGAGCCATGCCTACAGTGGCTAGTGGCCTGTCAACAGCAGTCAATTTCAAGTAGTTTCAAGGCAGCATGAATGGGGCTTTCAAAATGGGAAAGCAAGGCTAGTTCCATCAGGCCCCCATTTCCGCGGGCACACGCAGCATACATCCCTGTGCTTTCTAACAAGTCCAAAGAGACACAGGTTACCAAGTGGTTCCTTCCCTGAATCAACGCCTCGAATCAGAGTGTTCCGCATCTAGCAAACTGCCTCAACCAAGGAACGCCCCAGCTAGGCCTCCAGGCCCTTGGCTCTTCAAAAGCCTGCAGTGTTACCCGAGGAACTGGGCTTTAGTTGCAGTTGGAACGCAAGCCGACTTACTCCTGGAGGCAGGGTGACTTCAGGCAGGAGGTCCCAGATGGAATGCGAAGCCGAGGGTTTTTCTCAGTGCAGCTCACACTAGGGCAATGAGTCAGACTTGCACGGCACGTTGGACCTGCTAGAACAGTGTTCGTGGACCTGTGGGAGTGCTGGGGAAATCAAGCTGTCCCAAGAAAGAGTGCAGTTTGTTGCCCTACACCCGGCATACACAGAGTGGCTCCGAAGCGCTACGGGCCTGGATGTGGCTTAGCAGGCCCATGGGGGCCTGAGGGTACTCAGTGTTCTTGCAGGGAATAGGGTGCCCACGCGAGGCTCCTAGATATCCTGCAAAGCGTACTGACGTTAAAATAATGCAGAGTAACGGATATGGCCTCCTGGAAACTGCTGCACGCCTCCGCTTCTGCATGGCAATTCAGGGCCTTACCTTGAGACAACTGCTGAGGCTGAGTGTCCCGTTAGCGCCACAGCATGGTAGGATGCTGACTTTCTCCTCGAGCAGAGTGACTTCAGGTACGAGGTCCTCGAAGAATCCTAAGCAGAGTGTTTTCTTATGGCAGCTCAGACGGGGGCCATGACGAACACTTCCATGGCACGTCGCACTGGGTAGAAATGTGGTCCTGAGACTGTTCCAGTGCTCTGGAAATATAGCTCTCCTTAAAGAATGAGCAGTGTGTTGCCCATCACTCGGCATACACAGAGGGCCTCCGAGGGACCGATCTTCGGCCTCGAAGTTGCTCAGCAAGCCCACAGGGGTCTGGAGGTACTCACGGATCTTGGAGGGAAAATGATGCACACCCGAGGGGCCTAGGAGTCCTGAAAAGGGTACTTCCTTTAAAATAAAGCAGAATAGGGGCTTCCCTGGTGGCGCTGTGGTTGAGAATCTACCTGCCAATGCAGGGCACACAGGTTCGAGCCCTGGTCTGGGAGGATTCCACATGCCGTGGGGCAACTGGGCCCGTGAGCCACAACTACTGAGCCTGCGCCTCTGGAGCCTGTGCTCCGCAAGAAGGGAGGCCGCGAGACTGAGAGGCCCACGCACCGCGATGAAGAGTGGCCCCCACTTACCGCAACTGGGGAGAGCCCTAGCACAGAAACGAAGACCCAACATAGCAATCAATCAATCGATCAATCAATCTTAAAACAACAATAAAAAATTAAAAATCTAAAATAAAATAAAGCAGAAGAGCGACTAATACCTCATGGAAACAGCTGCACGCTGCCCTTTCTGCACGGTTACTCAGGGACTTACCTCGAGGCCAGTACTCACGTTGAGTTTCCCTTTAGCTCTAGAGCGTGGCAGGATGAGCTCCACCCCGGCCATCGAAGCACCCGGCTTAGCTAGACAAAACTCATTTTCTTCCCAGAGCCATGCCTACAGTGGCTAGTGGTCTGTCAACAGCAGTCACTTTCAAGTAGCTTCAAGGCAGCATGAATGGGGCTTTCAAAACAGGAAAGCAAGGCTAGTTCAATCAGGCCCCCATTTCCGCGGGCACACGCAGCATACATCCCTGTGCTTTCTAACAAGTCCAAAGAGACACAGGTTACCAAGTGGTTACTTCCCTGAATCAACTCCTCGAAGCACGGTGTTCTGCATCTAGCGAACTGCCTCAACCAAGGAAAGCCCCAGCTAGGCCTCCGGGCCCGTGGCTCTTCAAAAGCCTGCAGTGTTACCCGAGGAACTGGGCTTTAGTTGCAGTTGGAAAGCAAGCCGACATTCTCCTGGAGGCAGGGTGACTTCAGACACGGGGTCCCAGATGGAATACGAAGCCGAGGGTTTTTCTCAGTGCAGCTCAGACTAGGGCAATGAGTCAGACTTGCACGGCACTTGGACCTGCTAGAACAGTGTTCGTGGACCTGTGGGAGTGCTGGGGAAATCAAGCTGTCCCAAGAAAGAGTGCAGTCTGTTGCCCTACACCCGGCATACACAGAGTGGCTCTGAAGGGCTACGGGCCTGGATGTGGCTTAGCAGGCCCATGGGGGCCTGAGGGTACTCAGTGTTCTTACAGGGAATAGAGTGCCCACGCGAGGCCCCTAGATTTCGTGCAAAGCGTACTGACGTTAAAATAATTCAGAGCAACCGCTATGGGCTCCTGGAAACTGCAGCACGCCTCCGCTTCTGCATGGCAATTCAGGGCCTTACCTTGAGACAACTGCTGACGCTGAGTGTCCCGTTAGCGCCACAGCATGGTAGGATGCTGACTTTCTCCTCGAGCAGAGTGACTTCAGGTACGAGGTCCTCGACGAATCCTAAGCAGAGTGTTTTCTTATGGCAACTCAGACGGGGGCCATGACGAACATTTCCATGGCACGTCGCACTGGGTAGAAATGTGGTCCTGAGACTGTTCCAGTGCTCTGGAAATATAGCTCTCCTTGAAACACGAGCAGTGTGTTGCCCATCACTCGGCATACACAGAGGGCCTCCGAGGGACCGATCTTCGGGCCTCGATGTTGCTCAGCAAGCCCACAGGGGTCTGGAGGTACTCACGGATCTTGGAGCGAAAATGATGCACACCCGAGGGGCCTAGGAGTCCTGAAAAGGGTACTTCCTTTAAAATAAAGCAGAATAGGGGCTTCCCTGGTGGCGCTGTGGTTGAGAATCTGCCTGCCAATGCAGGGCACACGGGTTCGAGCCCTGGTCTGGGAGGATTCCACATGCCGTGGAGCAACTGGGCCCGTGAGCCACAACTACTGAGCCTGCGCCTCTGGAGCCTGTGCTCCGCAACAAGGGACGCCGCGAGACTGAGAGGCCCACGCACCGCGATGAAGAGTGGCCCCCACTTACCGCAACTGGGGAGAGCCCTAGCACAGAAACGAAGACCCAACATAGCAATCAATCAATCAATCAATCTTAAAACAACAATAAAAAATTAAAAAAATAAAATAAAATAAAGCAGAACAGCGACTAATACCTCATGGAAACAGCTGCATGCCGCCCTTTCTGCGCGGTTACTCAGGGACTTACCTCGAGGCCAGGACTCACGTTGAGTTTCCCTTTAGCTCTAGAGCGTGGCAGGATGAGCTCCTCCCCGGCCATCGAAGCACCGGGCTTACCTAGACAAAACTCATTGTCTTCCCAGAGCCATGCCTACAGTGGCTAGTGGCCTGTCAACAGCAGTCAATTTCAAGTAGTTTCAAGGCAGCATGAATGGGGCTTTCAAAATGGGAAAGCAAGGCTAGTTCCATCAGGCCCCCATTTCCGCGGGCACACGCAGCATACATCCCTGTGCTTTCGAACAAGTCCAAAGAGACACAGGTTACCCAGTGGTTCCTTCCCTGAATCAACGCCTCGAAGCAGAGTGTTCCGCATCTAGCAAACTGCCTCAACCAAGGAACGCCCCAGCTAGGCCTCCAGGCCCGTGGCTCTTCAAAAGCCTGCAGTGTTACCCGAGGAACTGGGCTTTAGTTGCAGTTGGAACGCAAGCCGACTTTCTCCTGGAGGCAGGGTGACTTCAGGCAGGAGGTCCCAGATGGAATGCGAAGCCGAGGGTTTTTCTCAGTGCAGCTCAGACTAGGGCAATGAGTCAGACTTGCACGGCACGTTGGACCTGCTAGAACAGTGTTCGTGGACCTGTGGGAGTGCTGGGGAAATCAAGCTGTCCCAAGAAAGAGTGCAGTTTGTTGCCCTACACCCGGCATACACAGAGTGGCTCCGAAGCGCTACGGGCCTGGATGTGGCTTAGCAGGCCCATGGGGGCCTGAGGGTACTCAGTGTTCTTGCAGGGAATAGGGTGCCCACGCGAGGCTCCTAGATATCCTGCAAAGCGTACTGACGTTAAAATAATGCAGAGCAACGGCTATGGCCTCCTGGAAACTGCTGCACGCCTCCGCTTCTGCATGGCAATTCAGGGCCTTACCTTGAGACAACTGCTGAGGCTGAGTGTCCCGTTAGCGCCACAGCATGGTAGGATGCTGACTTTCTCCTCGAGCAGAGTGACTTCAGGTACGAGGTCCTCGAAGAATCCTAAGCAGAGTGTTTTCTTATGGCAGCTCAGACGGGGGCCATGACGAACACTTCCATGGCACGTCGCACTGGGTAGAAATGTGGTCCTGAGACTGTTCCAGTGCTCTGGAAATATAGCTCTCCTTAAAGAATGAGCAGTGTGTTGCCCATCACTCGGCATACACAGAGGGCCTCCGAGGGACCGATCTTCGGCCTCGATGTTGCTCAGCAAGCCCACAGGGGTCTGGAGGTACTCACGGATCTTGGAGGGAAAATGATGCACACCCGAGGGGCCTAGGAGTCCTGAAAAGGGTACTTCCTTTAAAATAAAGCAGAATAGGGGCTTCCCTGGTGGCGCTGTGGTTGAGAATCTACCTGCCAATGCAGGGCACACGGGTTCGAGCCCTGGTCTGGGAGGATTCCACATGCCGTGGGGCAACTGGGCCCGTGAGCCACAACTACTGAGCCTGCGCCTCTGGAGCCTGTGCTCCGCAAGAAGGGAGGCCGCGAGACTGAGAGGCCCACGCACCGCGATGAAGAGTGGCCCCCACTTACCGCAACTGGGGAGAGCCCTAGCACAGAAACGAAGACCCAACATAGCAATCAATCCATCAATCAATCAATCTTAAAACAACAATAAAAAATTAAAAATCTAAAATAAAATAAAGCAGAAGAGCGACTAATACCTCATGGAAACAGCTGCACGCTGCCCTTTCTGCACGGTTACTCAGGGACTTACCTCGAGGCCAGTACTCACGTTGAGTTTCCCTTTAGCTCTAGAGTGTGGCAGGATGAGCTCCACCCCGGCCATCGAAGCACCCGGCTTAGCTAGACAAAACTCATTTTCTTCCCAGAGCCATGCCTACAGTGGCTAGTGGCCTGTCAACAGCAGTCACTTTCAAGTAGCTTCAAGGCAGCATGAATGGGGCTTTCAAAACAGGAAAGCAAGGCTAGTTCAATCAGGCCCCCATTTCCGTGGGCACACGCAGCATACATCCCTGTGCTTTCTAACAAGTCCAAAGAGACACAGGTTACCAAGTGGTTACTTCCCTGAATCAACTCCTCGAAGCACGGTGTTCTGCATCTAGCGAACTGCCTCAACCAAGGAAAGCCCCAGCTAGGCCTCCGGGCCCGTGGCTCTTCAAAAGCCTGCAGTGTTACCCGAGGAACTGGGCTTTAGTTGCAGTTGGAAAGCAAGCCGACATTCTCCTGGAGGCAGGGTGACTTCAGACACGGGGTCCCAGATGGAATACGAAGCCGAGGGTTTTTCTCAGTGCAGCTCAGACTAGGGCAATGAGTCAGACTTGCACGGCACGTTGGACATGCTAGAACAGTGTTCGTGGACCTGTGGGAGTGCTGGGGAAATCAAGCTGTCCCAAGAAAGAGTGCAGTCTGTTGCCCTACACCCGGCATACACAGAGTGGCTCTGAAGGGCTACGGGCCTGGATGTGGCTTAGCAGGCCCATGGGGGCCTGAGGGTACTCAGTGTTCTTGCAGGGAATAGGGTGCCCACGCGAGGCTCCTAGATGTCCTGCAAATCGTACTGACGTTAAAATAATGCAGAGCAACGGATATGGCCTCCTGGAAAATGCTGCACGCCTCCGCTTCTGCATGGCAATTCAGGGCCTTACCTTGAGACAACTGCTGAGGCTGAGTGTCCCGTTAGCGCCACAGCATGGTAGGATGCTGACTTTCTCCTCGAGCAGAGTGACTTCAGGTACGAGGTCCTCGAAGAATCCTAAGCAGAGTGTTTTCTTATGGCAGCTCAGACGGGGGCCATGACGAACACTTCCATGGAACGTCGCACTGGGTAGAAATGTGGTCCTGAGGCTGTTCCAGTGCTCTGGAAATATAGCTCTCCTTAAAGAATGAGCAGTGTGTTGCCCATCACTCGGCATACACAGAGGGGCTCCGAGGGACCGATCTTCGGGCCTCGATGTTGCTCAGCAAGCCCACAGGGGTCTGGAGGTACTCACGGATCTTGGAGGAAAAATGATGCACACCCGAGGGGCCTAGGAGTCCTGAAAAGGGTACTTCCTTTAAAATAAAGCAGAATAGGGGCTTCCCTGGTGGCGCTGTGGTTGAGAATCTGCCTGAAAATGCAGGACACACGGGTTCGAGCCCTGGTCTGGGAGGATTCCACATGCCGTGGGTCAACTGGGCCCATGAGCCACAACTACTGAGCCTGCGCCTCTGGAGCCTGTGCTCCGCAACAAGGGAGGCCGCGAGACTGAGAGGCCCACGCACCGCGATGAAGAATGGCCCCCACTTACCGCAACTGGTGAGAGCCCTAGCACAGAAACCAAGACCCAACATAGGAATCAATCAATCAATCAATCAATCTTAAAACAACAATAAAAAATTAAAAATATAAAATAAAATAAAGCAGAACAGCGACTAATACCTCATGGAAACAGCTGCACGCTGCCCTTTCTGCGCGGTTACTCAGGGACTTACCTCGAGGCCAGTACTCACGTTGAGTTTCCCTTTAGCTCTAGAGCGTGGCAGGATGAGCTCCACCCCGGACATCGAAGCACCCGGCTTAGCTAGACAAAACTCATTTTCTTCCCAGAGCCATGCCTACAGTGGCTAGTGGCCTGTCAACAGCAGTCACTTTCAAGTAGCTTCAAGGCAGCATGAATGGGGCTTTCAAAACAGGAAAGCAAGGCTAGTTCAATCAGGCCCCCATTTCCGCGGGCACACGCAGCATACATCCCTGTGCTTTCTAACAAGTCCAAAGAGACACAGGTTACCAAGTGGTTACTTCCCTGAATCAACTCCTCGAAGCACGGTGTTCTGCATCTAGCGAACTGCCTCAACCAAGGAAAGCCCCAGCTAGGCCTCCGGGCCCGTGGCTCTTCAAAAGCCTGCAGTGTTACCCGAGGAACTGGGCTTTAGTTGCAGTTGGAAAGCAAGCCGACATTCTCCTGGAGGCAGGGTGACTTCAGACACGGGGTCCCAGATGGAATACGAAGCCGAGGGTTTTTCTCAGTGCAGCTCAGACTAGGGCAATGAGTCAGACTTGCACGGCACGTTGGACCTGCTAAAACAGTGTTCGTGGACCTGTGGGAGTGCTGGGGAAATCAAGCTGTCCCAAGAAAGAGTGCAGTCTCTTGCCCTACGCTCGGCATACACAGAGTAGCTCCAAAGGGCTACGGGCCTGGATGTGGCTTAGCAGGCCCATGGGGGACTGAGGGTCCTCAGTGTTCTTGCAGGGAATAGGGTGTCCACGCGAGGCTCCTAGATGTCCTGCAAAGCGTACTGACGTTAAAATAATGCAGAGCAACGGCTATGGCCTCCTGGAAACTGCAGCACGCCTCCGCTTCTGCATGGCAATTCAGGACCTTACCTCGAGGCAAGTGCTGATGCTGAGTGTCCTGTTAGCGACACAGCATGATAGGATGCTGACTTTCTCCTCGAGCAGAGTGACTTCAGGTACGAGGTCCTCGAAGAATCCTAAGCAGAGTGTTTTCCTATGGCAGCTCAGATGGGGGCCAAGACGAATATTTCCATGGCACGTCGCACTGGGTAGAAATGTGGTCCTGAGACTGTTCCAGTGTTCTGGAAATATAGCTCTCCTTGAAAAACGAGCAGTGTGTTGCCCATCACTCGGCATACACAGAGGGCCTCCGAGGGACCGACCTTGGGGCCTTGATGTTGCTCAGCAAGCACACAGGGGTATGGAGGTACTCAGGGATCTTGGAGGGAAAATGATGCACACCCGAGGGGCCTAGGAGTCCTGAAAAGGGTACTTCTTTTAAAATAAAGCAGAACAGGGGCTTCCCTGGTGGCGCAGTGGTTGACAATCTGCCTGCCAATGCAGGGTACACGGGTTCGAGCCCTGGTCTGGGAGGATTCCACATGCCGTGGAGCAACTGGGCCCGTGAGCCACAACTACTGAGCCTGCGCCTTTGGAGCCTGTGCTCCGCAACAAGGGAGGCCGCGAGACTGAGAGGTCCACGCACCGCGATGAACAGTGGCCCCCACTTACCGCAACTGGAGAGAGCCCCAGCACAGAAACGACGACCCAACATAGCAATCAATCAATCAATAAATCTTAAAACAACAAAAAAAAATTAAAAAAATAAAATAAAATAAAGCAGAACAGCGACTAATACCTCATGGAAAGAGCTGCACGCCGACCTTTCTGCGCGGTTAATCAGGGACTTACCTGGAGGCCAGGACTCACGTTGAGTTTCCCTTTAGCTCTAGAGCGTGGCAGGATGAGCTCCACCCCGGCCATCGAAGCACCCGGCTTACCTAGACAAAACTCATTGTCTTCCCAGAGCCATGCCTACAGTGGCTAGTGGCCTGTCAATAGCAGTCAATTTCAAGTAGTTTCAAGGCAGCATGAATGGGGCTTTCAAAATGGGAAAGCAAGGCTAGTTCCATCAGGCCCCCATTTCCGCGGGCACACGCAGCATACATCCCTGTGCTTTCTAACAAGTCCAAAGAGACACAGGTTACCCAGTGGTTCCTTCCCTGAATCAACGCCTCGAAGCAGAGTGTTCCGCATCTAGCAAACTGCCTCAACCAAGGAACGCCCCAGCTAGGCCTCCAGGCCCGTGGCTCTTCAAAAGCCTGCAGTGTTACCCGAGGAACTGGGCTTTAGTTGCAGTTGGAACGCAAGCCGACTTTCTCCTGGAGGCAGGGTGACTTCAGGCAGGAGGTCCCAGATGGAATGCGAAGCCGAGGGTTTTTCTCAGTGCAGCTCAGACTAGGGCAATGAGTCAGACTTGCTCGGCACGTTGGACCTGCTAGAACAGTGTTCGTGGACCTGTGGGAGTGCTGCGGAAATCAAGCTGTCCCAAGAAAGAGTGCAGTCTGTTGCCCTACACCCGGCATACACAGAGTGGCTCCGAAGCGCTACGGGCCTGGATGTGGCTTAGCAGGCCCATGGGGGCCTGAGGGTACTCAGTGTTCTTGCAGGGAATAGGGTGCCCACGCGAGGCTCCTAGATGTCCGGCAAAGCGTACTGACGTTAAAATAATGCAGAGCAACGGCTATGGCCTCCTGGAAACTGCTGCACGCCTCCGCTTCTGCATGGCAATTCAGGGCCTTACCTTGAGACAACTGCTGAGGCTGAGTGTCCCGTTAGCGCCATAGCATGGTAGGATGCTGACTTTCTCCTCGAGCAGAGTGACTTCAGGTACGAGGTCCTCGAAGAATCCTAAGGAGAGTGTTTTCTTATGGCAGCTTAGACGGGGGCCATGACGAACACTTCCATGGCACGTCGCACTGGGTAGAAATGTGGTCCTGAGGCTGTTCCAGTGCTCTGGAAATATAGCTCTCCTTAAAGAATGAGCAGTGTGTTGCCCATCACTCGGCATACACAGAGGGCCTCCGAGGGACCGATCTTCGGGCCTCGATGTTGCTCAGCAAGCCCACAGGGGTCTGGAGGTACTCACGGATCTTGGAGGAAAATTGATGCACAGCCGAGGGGACTTGGAGTCCTGAAAAGGGTACTTCCTTTAAAATAAAGAAGAACAGGGGCTTCCCTGGTGGCGCAGTGGTTGACAATCTGCCTGCCAATGCAGGGGACACGGGTTCGAGCCCTGGTCTGGGAGGATTCCACATGCCGTGGAGCAACTGGGCCCGTGAGCCACAACTACTGAGCCTGCGCCTCTGGAGCCTGTGCTCCGCAACAAGGGAGGCCGCGAGACTGAGAGGCCCACGCACCGCGATGAAGAGTGGCCCCCACTTACCGCAACTGGGGAGAGCCCTAGCACAGAAACGAAGACCCAACATAGCAATCAATCAATCAATCAATCTTAAAACAACAATAAAAAATTAAAAAAATAAAATAAAATAAAGCAGAACAGCGACTAATACCTCATGGAAACAGCTGCATGCCGCACTTTCTGCGCGGTTACTCAGGGACTTACCTCGAGGCCAGGACTCACGTTGAGTTTCCCTTTAGCTCTAGAGCGTGGCAGGATGAGCTCCACCCCGGCCATCGAAGCACCCGGCTTACCTAGACAAAACTCATTTTCTTCCCAGAGCCATGCCTACAGTGGCTAGTGGCCTGTCAACAGCAGTCAATTTCAAGTAGTTTCAAGGCAGCATGAATGGGGCTTTCAAAATGGGAAAGCAAGGCTAGTTCCATCAGGCCCCCATTTCCGCGGGCACACGCAGCATACATCCCTGTGCTTTCTAACAAGTCCAAAGAGACACAGGTTACCCAGTGGTTCCTTCCCTGAATCAACGCCTCGAAGCAGAGTGTTCCGCATCTAGCAAACTGCCTCAACCAAGGAACGCCCCAGCTAGGCCTCCAGGCCCGTGGATCTTCAAAAGCCTGCAGTGTTACCCGAGGAACTGGGCTTTAGTTGCAGTTGGAACGCAAGCCGACTTTCTCCTGGAGGCAGGGTGACTTCAGGCAGGAGGTCCCAGATGGAATGCGAAGCCGAGGGTTTTTCTCAGTGCAGCTCAGACTAGGGCAATCAGTCAGACTTGCACGGCACGTTGGACCTGCTAGAACAGTGTTCGTGGACCTGTGGGAGTGCTGGGGAAATCAAGCTGTCCCAAGAAAGAGTGCAGTCTCTTGCCCTACACCCGGCATACACAGAGTGGCTCCGAAGCGCTACGGGCCTGGATGTGGCTTAGCAGGCCCATGGGGGCCTGAGGGTACTCAGTGTTCTTGCAGGGAATAGGGTGCCCACGCGAGGCTCCTAGATATCCTGCAACGCGTACTGACGTTAAAATAATGCAGAGCAACGGCTATGGCCTCCTGGAAACTGCTGCACGCCTCCGCTTCTGCATGGCAATTCAGGGCCTTACCTTGAGACAACTGCTGACGCTGAGTGTCCCGTTAGCGCCACAGCATGGTAGGATGCTGACTTTCTCCTCGAGCAGAGTGACTTCAGGTACGAGGTCCTCGAAGAATCCTAAGCAGAGTGTTTTCTTATGGCAGCTCAGACGGGGGCCATGACGAACACTTCCATGGCACGTCGCACTGGGTAGAAATGTGGTCCTGAGGCTCTTCCAGTGCTCTGGAAATATAGCTCTCCTTAAAGAATGAGCAGTGTGTTGCCCATCACTCGGCATACACAGAGGGCCTCCGAGGGAATGATCTTCGGGCCTCGATGTTGCTCAGCAAGCCCACAGGGGTCTGGAGGTACTCACGGATCTTGGAGGAAAAATGATGCACACCCGAGGGGCCTAGGAGTCCTGAAAAGGGTACTTCCTTTAAAATAAAGCAGAATAGGGGCTTCCCTGGTGGCGCTGTGGTTGAGAATCTACCTGCCAATGCAGGGCACACGGGTTCGAGCCCTGGTCTGGGAGGATTCCACATGCCGTGGGGCAACTGGGCCCGTGAGCCACAACTACTGAGCCTGCGCCTCTGGAGCCTGTGCTCCGCAAGAAGGGAGGCCGCGAGACTGAGAGGCCCACGCACCGCGATGAAGAGTGGCCCCCACTTACCGCAACTGGGGAGAGCCGTAGCACAGAAACGAAGACCCAACATAGCAATCAATCCATCAATCAATCAATCTTAAAACAACAATAAAAAATTAAAAATCTAAAATAAAATAAAGCAGAAGAGCGACTAATACCTCATTGAAACAGCTGCACGCTGCCCTTTCTGCACGGTTACTCAGGGACTTACCTCGAGGCCAGTACTCACGTTGAGTTTCCCTTTAGCTCTAGAGCGTGGCAGGATGAGCTCCACCCCGGCCATCGAAGCACCCGGCTTAGCTAGACAAAACTCATTTTCTTCCCAGAGCCATGCCTACAGTGGCTAGTGGCCTGTCAACAGCAGTCACTTTCAAGTAGCTTCAAGGCAGGATGAATGGGGCTTTCAAAACAGGAAAGCAAGGCTAGTTCAATCAGGCCCCCATTTCCGCGGGCACACGCAGCATACATCCCTGTGCTTTCTAACAAGTCCAAAGAGACACAGGTTACCAAGTGGTTACTTCCCTGAATCAACTCCTCGAAGCACGGTGTTCTGCATCTAGCGAACTGCCTCAACCAAGGAAAGCCCCAGCTAGGCCTCCGGGCCCGTGGCTCTTCAAAAGCCTGCAGTGTTACCCGAGGAACTGGGCTTTAGTTGCAGTTGGAAAGCAAGCCGACATTCTCCTGGAGGCAGGGTGACTTCAGACACGGGGTCCCAGATGGAATACGAAGCCGAGGGTTTTTCTCAGTGCAGCTCAGACTAGGGCAATGAGTCAGACTTGCACGGCACGTTGGACCTGCTAGAACAGTGTTCGTGGACCTGTGGGAGTGCTGGGGAAATCAAGCTGTCCCAAGAAAGAGTGCAGTCTGTTGCCCTACACCCGGCATACACAGAGTGGCTCTGAAGGGCTACGGGCCTGGATGTGGCTTAGCCGGCCCATGGGGGCCTGAGGGTACTCAGTGTTCTTACAGGGAATAGAGTGCCCACGCGAGGCCCCTAGATTTCGTGCAAAGCGTACTGACGTTAAAATAATTCAGAGCAACCGCTATGGGCTCCTGGAAACTGCAGCACGCCTCCGCTTCTGCATGGCAATTCAGGGCCTTACCTTGAGACAACTGCTGACGCTGAGTGTCCCGTTAGCGCCACAGCATGGTAGGATGCTGACTTTCTCCTCGAGCAGAGTGACTTCAGGTACGAGGTCCTCGACGAATCCTAAGCAGAGTGTTTTCTTATGGCAACTCAGACGGGGGCCATGACGAACATTTCCATGGCACGTCGCACTGGGTAGAAATGTGGTCCTGAGACTGTTCCAGTGCTCTGGAAATATAGCTCTCCTTGAAACACGAGCAGTGTGTTGCCCATCACTCGGCATACACAGAGGGCCTCCGAGGGACCGATCTTCGGGCCTCGATGTTGCTCAGCAAGCCCACAGGGGTCTGGAGGTACTCACGGAACTTGGAGCGAAAATGATGCACACCCGAGGGGCCTAGGAGTCCTGAAAAGGGTACTTCCTTTAAAATAAAGCAGAATAGGGGCTTCCCTGGTGGCGCTGTGGTTGAGAATCTGCCTGCCAATGCAGGGCACACGGGTTCGAGCCCTGGTCTGGGAGGATTCCACATGCCGTGGAGCAACTGGGCCCGTGAGCCACAACTACTGAGCCTGCGCCTCTGGAGCCTGTGCTCCGCAACAAGGGAGGCCGCGAGACTGAGAGGCCCACGCACCGCGATGAAGAGTGGCCCCCACTTACCGCAACTGGGGAGAGCCCTAGCACAGAAACGAAGACCCAACATAGCAATCAATCAATCAATCAATCTTAAAACAACAATAAAAAATTAAAAATCTAAAATAAAATAAAGCAGAAGAGCGACTAATACCTCATGGAAACAGCTGCATGCCGCCCTTTCTGCGCGGTTACTCAGGGACTTACCTCGAGGCCAGGACTCACGTTGAGTTTCCCTTTAGCTCTAGAGCGTGGCAGGATGAGCTCCTCCCCGGCCATCGAAGCACCGGGCTTACCTAGACAAAACTCATTGTCTTCCCAGAGCCATGCCTACAGTGGCTAGTGGCCTGTCAACAGCAGTCACTTTCAAGTAGCTTCAAGGCAGCATGAATGGGGCTTTCAAAACGGGAAAGCAAGGCTAGTTCCATCAGGCCCCCATTTCCGCGGGCACACGCAGCATACATCCCTGTGCTTTCTAACAAGTCCAAAGAGACACAGGTTACCAAGTGGTTACTTCCCTGAATCAACTCCTCGAAACACGGTGTTCTGCATCTAGCGAACTGCCTCAACCAAGGAAAGCCCCAGCTAGGCCTCCGGGTCCGTGGCTCTTCAAAACCCTGCAGTGTTACCCGAGGAACTGGGCTTTAGTTGCAGTTGGAACGCAAGCCTACATTCTCCTGGAGGCAGGGTGACTTCAGACACGGGGTCCCAGATGGAATACGAAGCCGAGGGTTTTTCTCAGTGCAGCTCAGACTAGGGCAAAGAGTCAGACTTGCACGGCACGTTGGACCTGCTAGAACAGTATTCGTGGACCTGTGGGAGTGCTGGGGAAATCAAGCTGTCCCAAGAAAGAGTGCAGTCTGTTGCCCTACACCCGGCATACACAGAGTGGCTCTGAAGGGCTACGGGCCTGGATGTGGCTTAGCAGGCCCATGGGGGCCTGAGGGTACTCAGTGTTCTTGCAGGGAATAGGGTGCCCACGCGAGGCTCCTAGATGTCCTGCAAATCGTACTGACGTTAAAATAATGCAGAGCAACGGATATGGCCTCCTGGAAAATGCTGCACGCCTCTGCTTCTGCATGGCAATTCAGGGCCTTACCTTGAGACAACTGCTGAGGCTGAGTGTCCCGTTAGCGCCACAGCATGGTAGGATGCTGACTTTCTCCTCGAGCAGAGTGACTTCAGGTACGAGGTCCTCGAAGAATCCTAAGCAGAGTGTTTTCTTATGGCAGCTCAGACGGGGGCCATGACGAACACTTCCATGGAACGTCGCACTGGGTAGAAATGTGGTCCTGAGGCTGTTCCAGTGCTCTGGAAATATAGCTCTCCTTAAAGAATGAGCAGTGTGTTGCCCATCACTCGGCATACACAGAGGGGCTCCGAGGGACCGATCTTCGGGCCTCGATGTTGCTCAGCAAGCCCACAGGGGTCTGGAGGTACTCACGGATCTTGGAGGAAAAATGATGCACACCCGAGGGGCCTAGGAGTCCTGAAAAGGGTACTTCCTTTAAAATAAAGCAGAATAGGGGCTTCCCTGGTGGCGCTGTGGTTGAGAATCTGCCTGAAAATGCAGGGTACACGGGTTCGAGCCCTGGTCTGGGAGGATTCCACATGCCGTGGAGCAACTGGGCCCGTGAGCCACAACTACTGAGCCTGCGCCTCTGGAGCCTGTGCTCCGCAACAAGGGAGGCCGCGAGACTGAGAGGCCCACGCACCGCGATGAAGAGTGGCCCCCACCTACCGCAACTGGAGAGATCCCTAGCACAGAAACGAAGACCCAACATAGCAATCAATCAATCAATAAATCTTAAAACAACAAAAAAAAATTAAAAAAATAAAATAAAATAAAGCAGAACAGCGACTAATACCTCATGGAAAGAGCTGCACGCCGACCTTTCTGCGCGGTTAATCAGGGACTTACCTGGAGGCCAGGACTCACGTTGAGTTTCCCTTTAGCTCTAGAGCGTGGCAGGATGACCACCACCCCGGCCATCGAAGCACCCGGCTTACCTACACAAAACTCATTGTCTTCCCAGAGCCATGCCTACAGTGGCTAGTGGCCTGTCAATAGCAGTCAATTTCAAGTAGTTTCAAGGCAGCATGAATGGGGCTTTCAAAATGGGAAAGCAAGGCTAGTTCCATCAGGCCCCCATTTCCGCGGGCACACGCAGCATACATCCCTGTGCTTTCTAACAAGTCCAAAGAGACACAGGTTACCCAGTGGTTCCTTCCCTGAATCAACGCCTCGAAGCAGAGTGTTCCGCATCTAGCAAAATGCCTCAACCAAGGAACACCCCAGCTAGGCCTCCAGGCCCGTGGCTCTTCAAAAGCCTGCAGTGTTACCCGAGGAACTGGGCTTTAGTTGCAGTTGGAACGCAAGCCGACTTTCTCCTGGAGGCAGGGTGACTTCAGGCAGCAGGTCCCAGATGGAATGCGAAGCCGAGGGTTTTTCTCAGTGCAGCTCAGACTAGGGCAATGAGTCAGACTTGCACGGCACGTTGGACCTGCTAGAACAGTGTTCGTGGACCTGTGGGAGTGCTGGGGAAATCAAGCTATCCCAAGAAAGAGTGCAGTTTGTTGCCCTAAACCCGGCATACACAGAGTGGCTCCGAAGCGCTACGGGCCTGGATGTGGCTTAGCAGGCCCATGGGGGCCTGAGGGTACTCAGTGTTCTTGCAGGGAATAGGGTGCCCACGCGAGGCTCCTAGATATCCTGCAAAGCGTACTGACGTTAAAATAATGCAGAGCAACGGCTATGGCCTCCTGGAAACTGCTGCACGCCTCCGCTTCTGCATGGCAATTCAGGGCCTTACCTTGAGACAACTGCTGAGGCTGAGTGTCCCGTTAGCGCCACAGCATGGTAGGATGCTGACTTTCTCCTCGAGCAGAGTGACTTCAGGTACGAGGTCCTCGAAGAATCCTAAGCAGAGTGTTTTCTTATGGCAGCTCAGACGGGGGCCATGACGAACACTTCCATGGCACGTCGCACTGGGTAGAAATGTGGTCCTGAGGCTGTTCCAGTGCTCTGGAAATATAGCTCTCCTTAAAGAATGAGCAGTGTGTTGCCCATCACTCGGCATACACAGAGGGCCTCGGAGGGAATGAACTTCGGGCCTCGATGTTGCTCAGCAAGCCCACAGGGGTCTGGAGGTACTCACGGATCTTGGAGGAAAAATGATGCACACCCGAGGGGCCTAGGAGTCCTGAAATGGTACTTCCTTTAAAATAAAGCAGAATAGGGGCTTCCCTGGTGGCGCTGTGGTTGAGAATCTGCCAGCCAATGCAGGGCACACGGGTTCGAGCCCTGGTCTGGGAGGATTCCACATGCCGTGGGGCAACTGGGCCCGTGAGCCACAACTACTGAGCCTGCGCCTCTGGAGCCTGTGCTCCGCAACAA
The DNA here is from genome assembly GCF_028021215.1 of Eschrichtius robustus. Classification (NCBI taxonomy): domain Eukaryota; kingdom Metazoa; phylum Chordata; class Mammalia; order Artiodactyla; family Eschrichtiidae; genus Eschrichtius; species Eschrichtius robustus. The sequence goes on from NC_090842.1 coordinate 49,906, forward strand.
GGGAAGCCGCGAGACTGAGAGGCCCACGCACCGCGATGAAGAGTGGCCCCCACTTACCGCAACTGGGGAGAGCCCTAGCACAGAAACGAAGACCCAACATAGCAATCAATCCATCAATCAATCAATCTTAAAACAACAATAAAAAATTAAAAATATAAAATAAAATAAAGCAGAACAGCGACTAATACCTCATGGAAACAGCTGCACGCTGCCCTTTCTGCACGGTTACTCAGGGACTTACCTCGAGGCCAGTACTCACGTTGAGTTTCCCTTTAGCTCTAGAGCGTAGCAGGATGAGCTCCACCCCGGCCATCGAAGCACCCGGCTTAGCTAGACAAAACTCATTTTCTTCCCAGAGCCATGCCTACAGTGGCTAGTGGCCTGTCAACAGCAGTCACTTTCAAGTAGATTCAAGGCAGCATGAATGGAGCTTTCAAAACGGGAAAGCAATGCTAGTTCCATCAGGCCCCCATTTAGGCGGGCACACGCAGCATACATCCCTGTGCTTTCTAACAAGTCCAAAGAGACACAGGTTACCAAGTGGTTACTTCCCTGAATCAACTCCTCGAAGCACGGTGTTCTGCATCTAGCGAACTGCCTCAACCAAGGAAAGCCCCAGCTAGGCCTCCGGGCCCGTGGCTCTTCAAAAGTCTGCAGTGTTACCCGAGGAACTGGGCTTTAGTTGCAGTTGGAAAGCAAGCCGACATTCTCCTGGAGGCAGGGTGACTTCAGACACGGGGTCCCAGATGGAATACGAAGCCGAGGGTTTTTCTCAGTGCAGCTCAGACTAGGGCAATGAGTCAGACTTGCACGGCACGTTGGACCTGCTAGAACAGTGTTCGTGGACCTGTGGGAGTGCTGGGGAAATCAAGCTGTCCCAAGAAAGAGTGCAGTCTGCTGCCCTACACCCGGCATACACAGAGTGGCTCTGAAGGGCTACGGGCCTGGATGTGGCTTAGCAGGCCCATGGGGGCCTGAGGGTACTCAGTGTTCTTACAGGGAATAGAGTGCCCACGCGAGGCCCCTAGATTTCGTGCAAAGCGTACTGAAGTTTAAATAATTCAGAGCAACCGCTATGGGCTCCTGGAAACTGCAGCACGCCTCCGCTTCTGCATGGCAATTCAGGGCTTTACCTTGAGACAACTGCTGACGCTGAGTGTCCCGTTAGCGCCACAGCATGGTAGGATGCTGACTTTCTCCTCGAGCAGAGTGACTTCAGGTACGAGGTCCTCGACGAATCCTAAGCAGAGTGTTTTCTTATGGCAACTCAGACGGGGGCCATGACGAACATTTCCATGGCACGTCGCACTGGGTAGAGATGTGGTCCTGAGACTGTTCCAGTGCTCTGGAAATATAGCTCTCCTTAAAGAACGAGCAGTGTGTTGCCCATCACTCGGCATACACAGAGGGCCTCCGAGGGACCGATCTTCGGGCCTCGATGTTGCTCAGCAAGCCCACAGGGGTCTGGAGGTACTCACGGATCTTGGAGCGAAAATGATGCACACCCGAGGGGCCTAGGAGTCCTGAAAAGGGTACTTCCTTTAAAATAAAGCAGAATAGGGGCTTCCCTGGTGGCGCTGTGGTTGAGAATCTGCCTGAAAATGCAGGGCACACGGGTTCGAGCCCTGGTCTGGGAGGATTCCACATGCCGTGGGTCAACTGGGCCCGTGAGCCACAACTACTGAGCCTGCGCCTCTGGAGCCTGTGCTCCGCAACAAGGGAGGCCGCGAGACTGAGAGGTCCACGCACCGCGATGAAGAGTGGCCCCCACTTACCGCAACTGGTGAGAGCCCTAGCACAGAAACCAAGACCCAACATAGGAATCAATCAATCAATCAATCAATCTTAAAACAATAATAAAAAATTAAAAATATAAAATAAAATAAAGCAGAACAGCGACTAATACCTCATGGAAACAGCTGCACGCTGCCCTTTCTGCGCGGTTACTCAGGGACTTACCTCGAGGCCAGTACTCACGTTGAGTTTCCCTTTAGCTCTAGAGCGTGGCAGGATGAGCTCCACCCCGGCCATCGAAGCACCCGGCTTACCTAGACAAAACTCATTTTCTTCCCAGAGCCATGCCTACAGTGGCTAGTGGCCTGTCAACAGCAGTCACTTTCAAGTAGCTTCAAGGCAGCATGAATGGGGCTTTCAAAACGGGAAAGCAAGGCTAGTTCCATCAGGCCCCCATTTCCGCGGGCACACGCAGCATACATCCCTGTGCTTTCTAACAAGTCCAAAGAGACACAGGTTACCAAGTGGTTACTTCCCTGAATCAACGCCTCGAAGCAGAGTGTTCCGCATCTAGCAAAATGCCTCAACCAAGGAACACCCCAGCTAGGCCTCCAGGCCCGTGGCTCTTCAAAAGCCTGCAGTGTTACCCGAGGAACTGGGCTTTAGTTGCAGTTGGAACGCAAGCCGACTTTCTCCTGGAGGCAGGGTGACTTCAGGCAGCAGGTCCCAGATGGAATGCGAAGCCGAGGGTTTTTCTCAGTGCAGCTCAGACTAGGGCAATGAGTCAGACTTGCACGGCACGTTGGACCTGCTAGAACAGTGTTCGTGGACCTGTGGGAGTGCTGGGGAAATCAAGCTGTCCCAAGAAAGAGTGCAGTCTCTTGCCCTACACCCGGCATACACAGAGTGGCTCCGAAGCGCTACGGGCCTGGATGTGGCTTAGCAGGCCCATGGGGGCCTGAGGGTACTCAGTGTTCTTGCAGGGAATAGGGTGCCCACGCGAGGCTCCTAGATATCCTGCAAAGCGTACTGACGTTAAAATAATGCAGAGCAACGGCTATGGCCTCCTGGAAACTGCTGCACGCCTCCGCTTCTGCATGGCAATTCAGGGCCTTACCTCGAGGCAAGTGCTGATGCTGAGTGTCCTGTTAGCGACACAGCATGATAGGATGCTGACTTTCTCCTCGAGCAGAGTGACTTCAGGTACGAGGTCCTCGAAGAATCCTAAGCAGAGTGTTTTCTTATGGCAGCTCAGATGGGGGCCATGACGAATATTTCCATGGCACGTCGCACTGGGTAGAAATGTGGTCCTGAGACTGTTCCAGTGCTCTGGAAATATAGCTCTCCTTGAAAAACGAGCAGTGTGTTGCCCATCACTCGGCATACACAGAGGGCCTCCGAGGGACAGACCTTGGGGCCTTGATGTTGCTCAGCAAGCACACAGGGGTATGGAGGTACTCAGGGATCTTGGAGGGAAAATGATGCACACCCGAGGGGCCTAGGAGTCCTGAAAAGGGTACTTCCTTTAAAATAAAGCAGAACAGGGGCTTCCCTGGTGGCGCAGTGGTTGACAATCTGCCTGCCAATGCAGGGTACACGGGTTCGAGCCCTGGTCTGGGAGGATTCCACATGCCGTGGAGCAACTGGGCCCGTGAGCCACAACTACTGAGCCTGCGCCTCTGGAGCCTGTGCTCCGCAACAAGGGAGGCCGCGAGACTGAGAGGCCCACGCACCGCGATGAAGAGGTGCCCCCACTTACCGCAACTGGAGAGAGCCCTAGCACAGAAACGAAGACCCAACATAGCAATCAATCAATCAATAAATCTTAAAACAACCAAAAAAAAATAAAAAAATAAAATAAAATAAAACAGAACAGCGACTAATACCTCATGGAAAGAGCTTCACGCCGACCTTTCTGTGCGGTTAATCAGGGACTTACCTGGAGGCCAGGACTCACGTTGAGTTTCCCTTTAGCTCTAGAGCGTGGCAGGATGACCTCCACCCCGGCCATCGAAGCACCCGGCTTACCTAGACAAAACTCATTGTCTTCCCAGAGCCATGCCTACAGTGGCTAGTGGCCTGTCAATAGCAGTCAATTTCAAGTAGTTTCAAGGCAGCATGAATGGGGCTTTCAAAATGGGAAAGCAAGGCTAGTTCCATCAGGCCCCCATTTCCACGGGCACACGCAGCATACATCCCTGTGCTTTCTAACAAGTCCAAAGAGACACAGGTTACCCAGTGGTTCCTTCCCTGAATCAACGCCTCGAAGCAGAGTGTTCCGCATCTAGCAAAATGCCTCAACCAAGGAACACCCCAGCTAGGCCTCCAGGCCCGTGGCTCTTCAAAAGCCTGCAGTGTTACCCGAGGAACTGGGCTTTAGTTGCAGTTGGAACGCAAGCCGACTTTCTCCTGGAGGCAGGGTGACTTCAGGCAGCAGGTCCCAGATGGAATGCGAAGCCGAGGGTTTTTCTCAGTGCAGCTCAGACTAGGGCAATGAGTCAGACTTGCACGGCACGTTGGACATGCTAGAACAGTGTTCGTGGACCTGTGGGAGTGCTGGGGAAATCAAGCTGTCCCAAGAAAGAGTGCAGTCTCTTGCCCTACGCTCGGCATACACAGAGTAGCTCCAAAGGGCTACGGGCCTGGATGTGGCTTAGCAGGCCCATGGGGGACTGAGGGTCCTCAGTGTTCTTGCAGGGAATAGGGTGCCCACGCGAGGCTCCTAGATGTCCTGCAAAGCGTACTGACGTTAAAATAATGCAGAGCAACGGCTATGGCCTCCTGGAAACTGCAGCACGCCTCCGCTTCTGCATGGCAATTCAGGACCTTACCTAGAGGCAAGTGCTGATGCTGAGTGTCCTGTTAGCGACACAGCATGATAGGATGCTGACTTTCTCCTCGAGCAGAGTGACTTCAGGTACGAGGTCCTCGGAGAATCCTAAGCAGAGTGTTTTCTTATGGCAGCTCAGATGGGGGCCAAGACAAATATTTCCATGGCACGTCGCACTGGGTAGAAATGTGGTCCTGAGACTGTTCCAGTGCTCTGGAAATATAGCTCTCCTTGAAAAACGAGCAGTGTGTTGCCCTTCACTCGGCATACACAGAGGGCCTCCGAGGGACCGACCTTGGGGCCTTGATGTTGCTCAGCAAGCACACAGGGGTATGGAGGTACTCAGGGATCCTGGAGGGAAAATGATGCACACCCGAGGGGCCTAGGAGTCCTGAAAAGGGTACTTCCTTTAAAATAAAGCAGAACAGGGGCTTCCCTGGTGGCGCAGTGGTTGACAATCTGCCTGCCAATGCAGGGTACACGGGTTCGAGCCCTGGTCTGGGAGGATTCCACATGCCGTGGAGCAACTGGGCCCGTGAGCCACAACTACTGAGCCTGCGCCTCTGGAGCCTGTGCTCCGCAACAAGGGAGGCCGCGAGACTGAGAGGTCCACGCACCGCGATGAACAGTGGCCCCCACTTACCGCAACTGGAGAGAGCCCCAGCACAGAAACGAAGACCCAACATAGCAATCAATCAATCAATAAATCTTAAAACAACAAAAAAAAATTAAAAAAATAAAATAAAATAAAGCAGAACAGCGACTAATACCTCATGGAAAGAGCTGCACGCTGACCTTTCTGCGCGGTTAATCAGGGACTTACCTCGAGGCCAGGACTCACGTTGAGTTTCCCTTTAGCTCTAGAGCGTGGCAGGATGAGCTCCACCCCGGCCATCGAAGCACCCGGCTTACCTAGACAAAACTCATTGTCTTCCCAGAGCCATGCCTACAGTGGCTAGTGGCCTGTCAACAGCAGTCAATTTCAAGTAGTTTCAAGGCAGCATGAATGGGGCTTTCAAAATGGGAAAGCAAGTCTAGTTCCATCAGGCCCCCATTTCCGCGGGCACACGCAGCATACATCCCTGTGCTTTCTAACAAGTCCAAAGAGACACAGGTTACCCAGTGGTTCCTTCCCTGAATCAACGCCTCGAAGCAGAGTGTTCCGCATCTAGCAAACTGCCTCAACCAAGGAACGCCCCAGCTAGGCCTCCAGGCCCGTGGCTCTTCAAAAGCCTGCAGTGTTACCCGAGGAACTGGGCTTTAGTTGCAGTTGGAACGCAAGCCGACTTTCTCCTGGAGGCAGGGTGACTTCAGGCAGGAGGTCCCAGATGGAATGCGAAGCCGAGGGTTTTTCTCAGTGCAGCTCAGACTAGGGCAATGAGTCAGACTTGCACGGCACGTTGGACCTGCTAGAACAGTGTTCGTGGACCTGTGGGAGTGCTGGGGAAATCAAGCTGTCCCAAGAAAGAGTGCAGTCTCTTGCCCTACGCTCGGCATACACAGAGTAGCTCCAAAGGGCTACGGGCCTGGATGTGGCTTAGCAGGCCCATGGGGGACTGAGGGTCCTCAGTGTTCTTGCAGGGAATAGGGTGCCCACGCGAGGCTCCTAGATGTCCTGCAAAGCGTACTGACGTTAAAATAATGCAGAGCAACGGCTATGGCCTCCTGGAAACTGCAGCACGCCTCCGCTTCTGCATGGCAATTCAGGACCTTACCTCGAGGCAAGTGCTGATGCTGAGTGTCCTGTTAGCGACACAGCATGATAGGATGCTGACTTTCTCCTCGAGCAGAGTGACTTCAGGTACGAGGTCCTCGGAGAATCCTAAGCAGAGTGTTTTCTTATGGCAGCTCAGATGGGGGCCAAGACAAATATTTCCATGGCACGTCGCACTGGGTAGAAATGTGGTCCTGAGACTGTTCCAGTGCTCTGGAAATATAGCTCTCCTTGAAAAACGAGCAGTGTGTTGCCCATCACTCGGCATACACAGAGGGCCTCCGAGGGACCGACCTTGGGGCCTTGATGTTGCTCAGCAAGCACACAGGGGTATGGAGGTACTCAGGGATCCTGGAGGGAAAATGATGCACACCCGAGGGGCCTAGGAGTCCTGAAAAGGGTACTTCCTTTAAAATAAAGCAGAACAGGGGCTTCCCTGGTGGCGCAGTGGTTGACAATCTGCCTGCCAATGCAGGGTACACGGGTTCGAGCCCTGGTCTGGGAGGATTCCACATGCCGTGGAGCAACTGGGCCCGTGAGCCACAACTACTGAGCCTGCGCCTCTGGAGCCTGTGCTCCGCAACAAGGGAGGCCGCGAGACTGAGAGGTCCACGCACCGCGATGAACAGTGGCCCCCACTTACCGCAACTGGAGAGAGCCCCAGCACAGAAACGAAGACCCAACATAGCAATCAATCAATCAATAAATCTTAAAACAACAAAAAAAAATTAAAAAAATAAAATAAAATAAAGCAGAACAGCGACTAATACCTCATGGAAAGAGCTGCACGCCGACCTTTCTGCGCGGTTAATCAGGGACTTACCTGGAGGCCAGGACTCACGTTGAGTTTCCCTTTAGCTCTAGAGCGTGGCAGGATGACCTCCACCCCGGCCATCGAAGCACCCGGCTTACCTAGACAAAACTCATTGTCTTCCCAGAGCCATGCCTACAGTGGCTAGTGGCCTGTCAACAGCAGTCAATTTCAAGTAGTTTCAAGGCAGCATGAATGGGGCTTTCAAAATGGGAAAGCAAGGCTAGTTCCATCAGGCCCCCATTTCCGCGGGCACACGCAGCATACATCCCTGTGCTTTCTAACAAGTCCAAAGAGACACAGGTTACCCAGTGGTTCCTTCCCTGAATCAACGCCTCGAAGCAGAGTGTTCCGCATCTAGCAAACTGCCTCAACCAAGGAACGCCCCAGCTAGGCCTCCAGGCCCGTGGCTCTTCAAAAGCCTGCAGTGTTACCCGAGGAACTGGGCTTTAGTTGCAGTTGGAACGCAAGCCGACTTTCTCCTGGAGGCAGGGTGACTTCAGGCAGGAGGTCCCAGATGGAATGCGAAGCCGAGGGTTTTTCTCAGTGCAGCTCAGACTAGGGCAATGAGTCAGACTTGCATGGCACGTTGGACCTGCTAGAACAGTGTTCGTGGACCTGTGGGAGTGCTGGGGAAATCAAGCTGTCCCAAGAAAGAGTGCAGTCTGTTGCCCTACACCCGGCATACACAGAGTGGCTCCGAAGCGCTACGGGCCTGGATGTGGCTTAGCAGGCCCATGGGGGCCTGAGGGTACTCAGTGTTCTTGCAGGGAATAGGGTGCCCACGCGAGGCTCCTAGATGTCCGGCAAAGCGTACTGACGTTAAAATAATGCAGAGCAACGGCTATGGCCTCCTGGAAACTGCTGCACGCCTCCGCTTCTGCATGGCAATTCAGGGCCTTACCTTGAGACAACTGCTGAGGCTGAGTGTCCCGTTAGCGCCACAGCATGGTAGGATGCTGACTTTCTCCTCGAGCAGAGTGACTTCAGGTACGAGGTCCTCGAAGAATCCTAAGGAGAGTGTTTTCTTATGGCAGCTCAGACGGGGGCCATGACGAACACTTCCATGGCACGTCGCACTGGGTAGAAATGTGGTCCTGAGGCTGTTCCAGTGCTCTGGAAATATAGCTCTCCTTAAAGAATGAGCAGTGTGTTGCCCATCACTCGGCATACACAGAGGGCCTCCGAGGGACCGATCTTCGGGCCTCGATGTTGCTCAGCAAGCCCACAGGGGTCTGGAGGTACTCACGGATCTTGGAGGAAAATTGATGCACAGCCAAGGGGCCTTGGAGTCCTGAAAAGGGTACTTCCTTTAAAATAAAGCAGAACAGGGGCTTCCCTGGTGGCGCAGTGGTTGACAATCTGCCTGCCAATGCAGGGGACACGGGTTCGAGCCCTGGTCTGGGAGGATTCCACATGCCGTGGAGCAACTGGGCCCGTGAGCCACAACTACTGAGCCTGCGCCTCTGGAGCCTGTGCTCCGCAACAAGGGAGGCCGCGAGACTGAGAGGCCCACGCACCGCGATGAAGAGTGGCCCCCACTTACCGCAACTGGGGAGAGCCCTAGCACAGAAACGAAGACCCAACATAGCAATCAATCAATCAATCAATCTTAAAACAACAATAAAAAATTAAAAAAATAAAATAAAATAAAGCAGAACAGCGACTAATACCTCATGGAAACAGCTGCATGCCGCCCTTTCTGCGCGGTTACTCAGGGACTTACCTCGAGGCCAGGACTCACGTTGAGTTTCCCTTTAGCTCTAGAGCGTGGCAGGATGAGCTCCACCCCGGCCATCGAAGCACCCGGCTTACCTAGACAAAACTCATTGTCTTCCCAGAGCCATGCCTACAGTGGCTAGTGGCCTGTCAACAGCAGTCAATTTCAAGTAGTTTCAAGGCAGCATGAATGGGGCTTTCAAAATGGGAAAGCAAGGCTAGTTCCATCAGGCCCCCATTTCCGCGGGCACACGCAGCATACATCCCTGTGCTTTCTAACAAGTCCAAAGAGACACAGGTTACCCAGTGGTTCCTTCCCTGAATCAACGCCTCGAAGCAGAGTGTTCCGCATCTAGCAAAATGCCTCAACCAAGGAACACCCCAGCTAGGCCTCCAGGCCCGTGGCTCTTCAAAAGCCTGCAGTGTTACCCGAGGAACTGGGCTTTAGTTGCAGTTGGAACGCAAGCCGACTTTCTCCTGGAGGCAGGGTGACTTCAGGCAGCAGGTCCCAGATGGAATGCGAAGCCGAGGGTTTTTCTCAGTGCAGCTCAGACTAGGGCAATGAGTCAGACTTGCACGGCACGTTGGACCTGCTAGAACAGTGTTCGTGGACCTGTGGGAGTGCTGGGGAAATCAAGCTGTCCCAAGAAAGAGTGCAGTCTCTTGCCCTACACCCGGCATACACAGAGTGGCTCCGAAGCGCTACGGGCCTGGATGTGGCTTAGCAGGCCCATGGGGGCCTGAGGGTACTCAGTGTTCTTGCAGGGAATAGGGTGCCCACGCGAGGCTCCTAGATATCCTGCAAAGCGTACTGACGTTAAAATAATGCAGAGCAACGGCTATGGCCTCCTGGAAACTGCTGCACGCCTCCGCTTCTGCATGGCAATTCAGGGCCTTACCTCGAGGCAAGTGCTGATGCTGAGTGTCCTGTTAGCGACACAGCATGATAGGATGCTGACTTTCTCCTCGAGCAGAGTGACTTCAGGTACGAGGTCCTCGAAGAATCCTAAGCAGAGTGTTTTCTTATGGCAGCTCAGATGGGGGCCATGACGAATATTTCCATGGCACGTCGCACTGGGTAGAAATGTGGTCCTGAGACTGTTCCAGTGCTCTGGAAATATAGCTCTCCTTGAAAAACGAGCAGTGTGTTGCCCATCACTCGGCATACACAGAGGGCCTCCGAGGGACAGACCTTGGGGCCTTGATGTTGCTCAGCAAGCACACAGGGGTATGGAGGTACTCAGGGATCTTGGAGGGAAAATGATGCACACCCGAGGGGCCTAGGAGTCCTGAAAAGGGTACTTCCTTTAAAATAAAGCAGAACAGGGGCTTCCCTGGTGGCGCAGTGGTTGACAATCTGCCTGCCAATGCAGGGTACACGGGTTCGAGCCCTGGTCTGGGAGGATTCCACATGCCGTGGAGCAACTGGGCCCGTGAGCCACAACTACTGAGCCTGCGCCTCTGGAGCCTGTGCTCCGCAACAAGGGAGGCCGCGAGACTGAGAGGCCCACGCACCGCGATGAAGAGGTGCCCCCACTTACCGCAACTGGAGAGAGCCCTAGCACAGAAACGAAGACCCAACATAGCAATCAATCAATCAATAAATCTTAAAACAACCAAAAAAAAATAAAAAAATAAAATAAAATAAAGCAGAACAGCGACTAATACCTCATGGAAAGAGCTTCACGCCGACCTTTCTGTGCGGTTAATCAGGGACTTACCTGGAGGCCAGGACTCACGTTGAGTTTCCCTTTAGCTCTAGAGCGTGGCAGGATGACCTCCACCCCGGCCATCGAAGCACCCGGCTTACCTAGACAAAACTCATTGTCTTCCCAGAGCCATGCCTACAGTGGCTAGTGGCCTGTCAATAGCAGTCAATTTCAAGTAGTTTCAAGGCAGCATGAATGGGGCTTTCAAAATGGGAAAGCAAGGCTAGTTCCATCAGGCCCCCATTTCCACGGGCACACGCAGCATACATCCCTGTGCTTTCTAACAAGTCCAAAGAGACACAGGTTACCCAGTGGTTCCTTCCCTGAATCAACGCCTCGAAGCAGAGTGTTCCGCATCTAGCAAAATGCCTCAACCAAGGAACACCCCAGCTAGGCCTCCAGGCCCGTGGCTCTTCAAAAGCCTGCAGTGTTACCCGAGGAACTGGGCTTTAGTTGCAGTTGGAACGCAAGCCGACTTTCTCCTGGAGGCAGGGTGACTTCAGGCAGCAGGTCCCAGATGGAATGCGAAGCCGAGGGTTTTTCTCAGTGCAGCTCAGACTAGGGCAATGAGTCAGACTTGCACGGCACGTTGGACATGCTAGAACAGTGTTCGTGGACCTGTGGGAGTGCTGGGGAAATCAAGCTGTCCCAAGAAAGAGTGCAGTCTCTTGCCCTACGCTCGGCATACACAGAGTAGCTCCAAAGGGCTACGGGCCTGGATGTGGCTTAGCAGGCCCATGGGGGACTGAGGGTCCTCAGTGTTCTTGCAGGGAATAGGGTGCCCACGCGAGGCTCCTAGATGTCCTGCAAAGCGTACTGACGTTAAAATAATGCAGAGCAACGGCTATGGCCTCCTGGAAACTGCAGCACGCCTCCGCTTCTGCATGGCAATTCAGGACCTTACCTCGAGGCAAGTGCTGATGCTGAGTGTCCTGTTAGCGACACAGCATGATAGGATGCTGACTTTCTCCTCGAGCAGAGTGACTTCAGGTACGAGGTCCTCGAAGAATCCTAAGCAGAGTGTTTTCTTATGGCAGCTCAGATGGGGGCCAAGACAAATATTTCCATGGCACGTCGCACTGGGTAGAAATGTGGTCCTGAGACTGTTCCAGTGCTCTGGAAATATAGCTCTCCTTGAAAAACGAGCAGTGTGTTGCCCATCACTCGGCATACACAGAGGGCCTCCGAGGGACCGACCTTGGGGCCTTGATGTTGCTCAGCAAGCACACAGGGGTATGGAGGTACTCAGGGATCTTGGAGGGAAAATGATGCACACCCGAGGGGCCTAGTAGTCCTGAAAAGGGTACTTCCTTTAAAATAAAGCAGAACAGGGGCTTCCCTGTGGCGCAGTGGTTGACAATCTGCCTGCCAATGCAGGGTACACGGGTTCGAGCCCTGGTCTGGGAGGATTCCACATGCCGTGGAGCAACTGGGCCCGTGAGCCACAACTACTGAGCCTGCGCCTCTAGAGCCTGTGCTCCGCAACAAGGGAGGCCGCGAGACTGAGAGGTCCACGCACCGCGATGAACAGTGGCCCCCACTTACCGCAACTGGAGAGAGCCCCAGCACAGAAACGAAGACCCAACATAGCAATCAATCAATCAATAAATCTTAAAACAACAAAAAAAATTAAAAAAATAAAATAAAATAAAGCAGAACAGCGACTAATACCTCATGGAAAGAGCTGCACGCTGACCTTTCTGCGCGGTTAATCAGGGACTTACCTCGAGGCCAGGACTCACGTTGAGTTTCCCTTTAGCTCTAGAGCGTGGCAGGATGACCTCCACCCCGGCCATCGAAGCACCCGGCTTACCTAGACAAAACTCATTGTCTTCCCAGAGCCATGCCTACAGTGGCTAGTGGCCTGTCAACAGCAGTCAATTTCAAGTAGTTTCAAGGCAGCATGAATGGGGCTTTCAAAATGGGAAAGCAAGGCTAGTTCCATCAGGCCCCCATTTCCGCGGGCACACGCAGCATACATCCCTGTGCTTTCTAACAAGTCCAAAGAGACACAGGTTACCCAGTGGTTCCTTCCCTGAATCAACGCCTCGAAGCAGAGTGTTCCGCATCTAGCAAACTGCCTCAACCAAGGAACGCCCCAGCTAGGCCTCCAGGCCCGTGGCTCTTCAAAAGCCTGCAGTGTTACCCGAGGAACTGGGCTTTAGTTGCAGTTGGAACGCAAGCCGACTTTCTCCTGGAGGCAGGGTGACTTCAGGCAGGAGGTCCCAGATGGAATGCGAAGCCGAGGGTTTTTCTCAGTGCAGCTCAGACTAGGGCAATGAGTCAGACTTGCACGGCACGTTGGACCTGCTAGAACAGTGTTCGTGGACCTGTGGGAGTGCTGGGGAAATCAAGCTGTCCCAAGAAAGAGTGCAGTCTCTTGCCCTACGCTCGGCATACACAGAGTAGCTCCAAAGGGCAACGGGCCTGGATGTGGCTTAGCAGGCCCATGGGGGACTGAGGGTCCTCAGTGTTCTTGCAGGGAATAGGGTGCCCACGCGAGGCTCCTAGATGCCCTGCAAAGCGTACTGACGTTAAAATAATGCAGAGCAACGGCTATGGCCTCCTGGAAACTGCAGCACGCCTCCGCTTCTGCATGGCAATTCAGGACCTTACCTCGAGGCAAGTGCTGATGCTGAGTGTCCTGTTAGCGACACAGCATGATAGGATGCTGACTTTCTCCTCGAGCAGAGTGACTTCAGGTACGAGGTCCTCGGAGAATCCTAAGCAGAGTGTTTTCTTATGGCAGCTCAGATGGGGGCCAAGACAAATATTTCCATGGCACGTCGCACTGGGTAGAAATGTGGTCCTGAGACTGTTCCAGTGCTCTGGAAATATAGCTCTCCTTGAAAAACGAGCAGTGTGTTGCCCTTCACTCGGCATACACAGAGGGCCTCCGAGGGACCGACCTTGGGGCCTTGATGTTGCTCAGCAAGCACACAGGGGTATGGAGGTACTCAGGGATCCTGGAGGGAAAATGATGCACACCCGAGGGGCCTAGGAGTCCTGAAAAGGGTACTTCCTTTAAAATAAAGCAGAACAGGGGCTTCCCTGGTGGCGCAGTGGTTGACAATCTGCCTGCCAATGCAGGGTACACGGGTTCGAGCCCTGGTCTGGGAGGATTCCACATGCCGTGGAGCAACTGGGCCCGTGAGCCACAACTACTGAGCCTGCGCCTCTGGAGCCTGTGCTCCGCAACAAGGGAGGCCGCGAGACTGAGAGGTCCACGCACCGCGATGAACAGTGGCCCCCACTTACCGCAACTGGAGAGAGCCCCAGCACAGAAACGAAGACCCAACATAGCAATCAATCAATCAATAAATCTTAAAACAACAAAAAAAAATTAAAAAAATAAAATAAAATAAAGCAGAACAGCGACTAATACCTCATGGAAAGAGCTGCACGCTGACCTTTCTGCGCGGTTAATCAGGGACTTACCTCGAGGCCAGGACTCACGTTGAGTTTCCCTTTAGCTCTAGAGCGTGGCAGGATGAGCTCCACCCCGGCCATCGAAGCACCCGGCTTACCTAGACAAAACTCATTGTCTTCCCAGAGCCATGCCTACAGTGGCTAGTGGCCTGTCAACAGCAGTCAATTTCAAGTAGTTTCAAGGCAGCATGAATGGGGCTTTCAAAATGGGAAAGCAAGTCTAGTTCCATCAGGCCCCCATTTCCGCGGGCACACGCAGCATACATCCCTGTGCTTTCTAACAAGTCCAAAGAGACACAGGTTACCCAGTGGTTCCTTCCCTGAATCAACGCCTCGAAGCAGAGTGTTCCGCATCTAGCAAACTGCCTCAACCAAGGAACGCCCCAGCTAGGCCTCCAGGCCCGTGGCTCTTCAAAAGCCTGCAGTGTTACCCGAGGAACTGGGCTTTAGTTGCAGTTGGAACGCAAGCCGACTTTCTCCTGGAGGCAGGGTGACTTCAGGCAGGAGGTCCCAGATGGAATGCGAAGCCGAGGGTTTTTCTCAGTGCAGCTCAGACTAGGGCAATGAGTCAGACTTGCACGGCACGTTGGACCTGCTAGAACAGTGTTCGTGGACCTGTGGGAGTGCTGGGGAAATCAAGCTGTCCCAAGAAAGAGTGCAGTCTCTTGCCCTACGCTCGGCATACACAGAGTAGCTCCAAAGGGCTACGGGCCTGGATGTGGCTTAGCAGGCCCATGGGGGACTGAGGGTCCTCAGTGTTCTTGCAGGGAATAGGGTGCCCACGCGAGGCTCCTAGATGTCCTGCAAAGCGTACTGACGTTAAAATAATGCAGAGCAACGGCTATGGCCTCCTGGAAACTGCAGCACGCCTCCGCTTCTGCATGGCAATTCAGGACCTTACCTCGAGGCAAGTGCTGATGCTGAGTGTCCTGTTAGCGACACAGCATGATAGGATGCTGACTTTCTCCTCGAGCAGAGTGACTTCAGGTACGAGGTCCTCGGAGAATCCTAAGCAGAGTGTTTTCTTATGGCAGCTCAGATGGGGGCCAAGACAAATATTTCCATGGCACGTCGCACTGGGTAGAAATGTGGTCCTGAGACTGTTCCAGTGCTCTGGAAATATAGCTCTCCTTGAAAAACGAGCAGTGTGTTGCCCATCACTCGGCATACACAGAGGGCCTCCGAGGGACCGACCTTGGGGCCTTGATGTTGCTCAGCAAGCACACAGGGGTATGGAGGTACTCAGGGATCCTGGAGGGAAAATGATGCACACCCGAGGGGCCTAGGAGTCCTGAAAAGGGTACTTCCTTTAAAATAAAGCAGAACAGGGGCTTCCCTGGTGGCGCAGTGGTTGACAATCTGCCTGCCAATGCAGGGTACACGGGTTCGAGCCCTGGTCTGGGAGGATTCCACATGCCGTGGAGCAACTGGGCCCGTGAGCCACAACTACTGAGCCTGCGCCTCTGGAGCCTGTGCTCCGCAACAAGGGAGGCCGCGAGACTGAGAGGTCCACGCACCGCGATGAACAGTGGCCCCCACTTACCGCAACTGGAGAGAGCCCCAGCACAGAAACGAAGACCCAACATAGCAATCAATCAATCAATAAATCTTAAAACAACAAAAAAAAATTAAAAAAATAAAATAAAATAAAGCAGAACAGCGACTAATACCTCATGGAAAGAGCTGCACGCCGACCTTTCTGCGCGGTTAATCAGGGACTTACCTGGAGGCCAGGACTCACGTTGAGTTTCCCTTTAGCTCTAGAGCGTGGCAGGATGACCTCCACCCCGGCCATCGAAGCACCCGGCTTACCTAGACAAAACTCATTGTCTTCCCAGAGCCATGCCTACAGTGGCTAGTGGCCTGTCAACAGCAGTCAATTTCAAGTAGTTTCAAGGCAGCATGAATGGGGCTTTCAAAATGGGAAAGCAAGGCTAGTTCCATCAGGCCCCCATTTCCGCGGGCACACGCAGCATACATCCCTGTGCTTTCTAACAAGTCCAAAGAGACACAGGTTACCCAGTGGTTCCTTCCCTGAATCAACGCCTCGAAGCAGAGTGTTCCGCATCTAGCAAACTGCCTCAACCAAGGAACGCCCCAGCTAGGCCTCCAGGCCCGTGGCTCTTCAAAAGCCTGCAGTGTTACCCGAGGAACTGGGCTTTAGTTGCAGTTGGAACGCAAGCCGACTTTCTCCTGGAGGCAGGGTGACTTCAGGCAGGAGGTCCCAGATGGAATGCGAAGCCGAGGGTTTTTCTCAGTGCAGCTCAGACTAGGGCAATGAGTCAGACTTGCATGGCACGTTGGACCTGCTAGAACAGTGTTCGTGGACCTGTGGGAGTGCTGGGGAAATCAAGCTGTCCCAAGAAAGAGTGCAGTCTGTTGCCCTACACCCGGCATACACAGAGTGGCTCCGAAGCGCTACGGGCCTGGATGTGGCTTAGCAGGCCCATGGGGGCCTGAGGGTACTCAGTGTTCTTGCAGGGAATAGGGTGCCCACGCGAGGCTCCTAGATGTCCGGCAAAGCGTACTGACGTTAAAATAATGCAGAGCAACGGCTATGGCCTCCTGGAAACTGCTGCACGCCTCCGCTTCTGCATGGCAATTCAGGGCCTTACCTTGAGACAACTGCTGAGGCTGAGTGTCCCGTTAGCGCCACAGCATGGTAGGATGCTGACTTTCTCCTCGAGCAGAGTGACTTCAGGTACGAGGTCCTCGAAGAATCCTAAGGAGAGTGTTTTCTTATGGCAGCTCAGACGGGGGCCATGACGAACACTTCCATGGCACGTCGCACTGGGTAGAAATGTGGTCCTGAGGCTGTTCCAGTGCTCTGGAAATATAGCTCTCCTTAAAGAATGAGCAGTGTGTTGCCCATCACTCGGCATACACAGAGGGCCTCCGAGGGACCGATCTTCGGGCCTCGATGTTGCTCAGCAAGCCCACAGGGGTCTGGAGGTACTCACGGATCTTGGAGGAAAATTGATGCACAGCCAAGGGGCCTTGGAGTCCTGAAAAGGGTACTTCCTTTAAAATAAAGCAGAACAGGGGCTTCCCTGGTGGCGCAGTGGTTGACAATCTGCCTGCCAATGCAGGGGACACGGGTTCGAGCCCTGGTCTGGGAGGATTCCACATGCCGTGGAGCAACTGGGCCCGTGAGCCACAACTACTGAGCCTGCGCCTCTGGAGCCTGTGCTCCGCAACAAGGGAGGCCGCGAGACTGAGAGGCCCACGCACCGCGATGAAGAGTGGCCCCCACTTACCGCAACTGGGGAGAGCCCTAGCACAGAAACGAAGACCCAACATAGCAATCAATCAATCAATCAATCTTAAAACAACAATAAAAAATTAAAAAAATAAAATAAAATAAAGCAGAACAGCGACTAATACCTCATGGAAACAGCTGCATGCCGCCCTTTCTGCGCGGTTACTCAGGGACTTACCTCGAGGCCAGGACTCACGTTGAGTTTCCCTTTAGCTCTAGAGCGTGGCAGGATGAGCTCCACCCCGGCCATCGAAGCACCCGGCTTACCTAGACAAAACTCATTGTCTTCCCAGAGCCATGCCTACAGTGGCTAGTGGCCTGTCAACAGCAGTCAATTTCAAGTAGTTTCAAGGCAGCATGAATGGGGCTTTCAAAATGGGAAAGCAAGGCTAGTTCCATCAGGCCCCCATTTCCGCGGGCACACGCAGCATACATCCCTGTGCTTTCTAACAAGTCCAAAGAGACACAGGTTACCCAGTGGTTCCTTCCCTGAATCAACGCCTCGAAGCAGAGTGTTCCGCATCTAGCAAAATGCCTCAACCAAGGAACACCCCAGCTAGGCCTCCAGGCCCGTGGCTCTTCAAAAGCCTGCAGTGTTACCCGAGGAACTGGGCTTTAGTTGCAGTTGGAACGCAAGCCGACTTTCTCCTGGAGGCAGGGTGACTTCAGGCAGCAGGTCCCAGATGGAATGCGAAGCCGAGGGTTTTTCTCAGTGCAGCTCAGACTAGGGCAATGAGTCAGACTTGCACGGCACGTTGGACCTGCTAGAACAGTGTTCGTGGACCTGTGGGAGTGCTGGGGAAATCAAGCTGTCCCAAGAAAGAGTGCAGTCTCTTGCCCTACACCCGGCATACACAGAGTGGCTCCGAAGCGCTACGGGCCTGGATGTGGCTTAGCAGGCCCATGGGGGCCTGAGGGTACTCAGTGTTCTTGCAGGGAATAGGGTGCCCACGCGAGGCTCCTAGATATCCTGCAAAGCGTACTGACGTTAAAATAATGCAGAGCAACGGCTATGGCCTCCTGGAAACTGCTGCACGCCTCCGCTTCTGCATGGCAATTCAGGGCCTTACCTTGAGACAACTGCTGAGGCTGAGTGTCCCGTTAGCGCCACAGCATGGTAGGATGCTGACTTTCTCCTCGAGCAGAGTGACTTCAGGTACGAGGTCCTCGAAGAATCCTAAGCAGAGTGTTTTCTTATGGCAGCTCAGACGGGGGCCATGACGAACACTTCCATGGCACGTCGCACTGGGTAGAAATGTGGTCCTGAGGCTGTTCCAGTGCTCTGGAAATATAGCTCTCCTTAAAGAATGAGCAGTGTGTTGCCCATCACTCGGCATACACAGAGGGCCTCCGAGGGACCGATCTTCGGGCCTCGATGTTGCTCAGCAAGCCCACAGGGGTCTGGAGGTACTCACGGATCTTGGAGGAAAAATGATGCACACCCGAGGGGCCTAGGAGTCCTGAAAAGGGTACTTCCTTTAAAATAAAGCAGAATAGGGGCTTCCCTGGTGGCGCTGTGGTTGAGAATCTGCCAGCCAATGCAGGGCACACGGGTTCGAGCCCTGGTCTGGGAGGATTCCACATGCCGTGGGGCAACTGGGCCCGTGAGCCACAACTACTGAGCCTGCGCCTCTGGAGCCTGTGCTCCGCAACAAGGGAAGCCGCGAGA
Source organism: Eschrichtius robustus (assembly GCF_028021215.1). Lineage (NCBI taxonomy): Eukaryota > Metazoa > Chordata > Mammalia > Artiodactyla > Eschrichtiidae > Eschrichtius > Eschrichtius robustus. The sequence continues at coordinate 68,780 of NC_090842.1, forward strand.
CTGAGAGGCCCACGCACCGCGATGAAGAGTGGCCCCCACTTACCGCAACTGGGGAGAGCCCTAGCACAGAAACGAAGACCCAACATAGCAATCAATCCATCAATCAATCAATCTTAAAACAACAATAAAAAATTAAAAATATAAAATAAAATAAAGCAGAACAGCGACAAATACCTCATGGAAACAGCTGCACGCTGCCCTTACTGCACGGTTACTCAGGGACTTACCTCGAGGCCAGTACTCACGTTGAGTTTCCCTTTAGCTCTAGAGCGTGGCAGGATGAGCTCCACCCCGGACATCGAAGCACCCGGCTTAGCTAGACAAAACTCATTTTCTTCCCAGAGCCATGCCTACAGTGGCTAGTGGCCTGTCAACAGCAGTCACTTTCAAGTAGCTTCAAGGCAGCATGAATGGAGCTTTCAAAACGGGAAAGCAATGCTAGTTCCATCAGGCCCCCATTTCTGCGGGCACACGCAGCATACATCCCTGTGCTTTCTAACAAGTCCAAAGAGACACAGGTTACCAAGTGGTTACTTCCCTGAATCAACTCCTCGAAGCACGGTGTTCTGCATCTAGCGAACTGCCTCAACCAAGGAAAGCCCCAGCTAGGCCTCCGGGCCCGTGGCTCTTCAAAAGCCTGCAGTGTTACCCGAGGAACTGGGCTTTAGTTGCAGTTGGAAAGCAAGCCGACATTCTCCTTGAGGCAGGGTGACTTCAGACACGGGGTCCCAGATGGAATACGAAGCCGAGGGTTTTTCTCAGTGCAGCTCAGACTAGGGCAATGAGTCAGACTTGCACGGCACGTTGGACCTGCTAGAACAGTGTTCGTGGACCTGTGGGAGTGCTGGGGAAATCAAGCTGTCCCAAGAAAGAGTGCAGTCTGTTGCCCTACACCCGGCATACACAGAGTGGCTCCGAAGGGCTACGGGCCTGGATGTGGCTTAGCAGGCCCATGGGGGCCTGAGGGTACTCAGTGTTCTTACAGGGAATAGAGTGCCCACGCGAGGCCCCTAGATTTCGTGCAAAGCGTACTGACGTTAAAATAATTCAGAGCAACCGCTATGGGCTCCTGGAAACTGCAGCACGCCTCCGCTTCTGCATGGCAATTCAGGGCCTTACCTTGAGACAACTGCTGACGCTGAGTGTCCCGTTAGCGCCACAGCATGATAGGATGCTGACTTTCTCCTCGAGCAGAGTGACTTCAGGTACGAGGTCCTCGACGAATCCTAAGCAGAGTGTTTTCTTATGGCAACTCAGACGGGGGCCATGACGAACATTTCCATGGCACGTCGCACTGGGTAGAAATGTGGTCCTGAGACTGTTCCAGTGCTCTGGAAATATAGCTCTCCTTAAAGAACGAGCAGTGTGTTGCCCATCACTCGGCATACACAGAGGGCCTCCGAGGGACCGATCTTCGGGCCTCGATGTTGCTCAGAAAGCCCACAGGGGTCTGGAGGTACTCACGGATCTTGGAGCGAAAATGATGCACACCCGAGGGGCCTAGGAGTCCTGAAAAGGGTACTTCCTTTAAAATAAAGCAGAATAGGGGCTTCCCTGGTGGCGCTGTGGTTGAGAATCTGCCTGCCAATGCAGGGCACACGGGTTCGAGCCCTGGTCTGGGAGGATTCCACATGCCGTGGAGCAACTGGGCCCGTGAGCCACAACTACTGAGCCTGCGCCTCTGGAGCCTGTGCTCCGCAACAAGGGACGCCGCGAGACTGAGAGGCCCACGCACCGCGATGAAGAGTGGCCCCCACTTACCGCAACTGGGGAGAGCCCTAGCACAGAAACGAAGACCCAACATAGCAATCAATCAATCAATCAATCTTAAAACAACAATAAAAAATTAAAAAAATAAAATAAAATAAAGCAGAACAGCGACTAATACCTCATGGAAACAGCTGCATGCCGCCCTTTCTGCGCGGTTACTCAGGGACTTACCTCGAGGCCAGGACTCACGTTGAGTTTCCCTTTAGCTCTAGAGCGTGGCAGGATGAGCTCCACCCCAGCCATCGAAGCACCGGGCTTACCTAGACAAAACTCATTTTCTTCCCAGAGCCATGCCTACAGTGGCTAGTGGCCTGTCAACAGCAGTCAATTTCAAGTAGTTTCAAGGCAGCATGAATGGGGCTTTCAAAATGGGAAAGCAAGGCTAGTTCCATCAGGCCCCCATTTCCGCGGGCACACGCAGCATACATCCCTCTGCTTTCTAACAAGTCCAAAGAGACACAGGTTACCCAGTGGTTCCTTCCCTGAATCAACGCCTCGAAGCAGAGTGTTCCGCATCTAGCAAACTGCCTCAACCAAGGAACGCCCCAGCTAGGCCTCCAGGCCCGTGGCTCTTCAAAAGCCTGCAGTGTTACCCGAGGAACTGGGCTTTAGTTGCAGTTGGAACGCAAGCCGACTTTCTCCTGGAGGCAGGGTGACTTCAGGCAGGAGGTCCCAGATGGAATGCGAAGCCGAGGGTTTTTCTCAGTGCAGCTCAGACTAGGGCAATGAGTCAGACTTGCATGGCACGTTGGACCTGCTAGAACAGTGTTCGTGGACCTGTGGGAGTGCTGGGGAAATCAAGCTGTCCCAAGAAAGAGTGCAGTCTGTTGCCCTACACCCGGCATACACAGAGTGGCTCCGAAGCGCTACGGGCCTGGATGTGGCTTAGCAGGCCCATGGGGGCCTGAGGGTACTCAGTGTTCTTGCAGGGAATAGGGTGCCCACGCGAGGCTCCTAGATATCCTGCAAAGCGTACTGACGTTAAAATAATGCAGAGCAACGGATATGGCCTCCTGGAAACTGCTGCACGCCTCCGCTTCTGCATGGCAATTCAGGGCCTTACCTTGAGACAACTGCTGAGGCTGAGTGTCCCGTTAGCGCCACAGCATAGTAGGATGCTGACTTTCTCCTCGAGCAGAGTGACTTCAGGTACGAGGTCCTCGAAGAATCCTAAGCAGAGTGTTTTCTTATGGCAGCTCAGACGGGGGCCATGACGAACACTTCCATGGCACGTCGCACTGGGTAGAAATGTGGTCCTGAGACTGTTCCAGTGCTCTGGAAATATAGCTCTCCTTAAAGAATGAGCAGTGTGTTGCCCATCAATCGGCATACACAGAGGGCCTCCGAGGGACCGATCTTTGGCCTCGAAGTTGCTCAGCAAGCCCACAGGGGTCTGGAGGTACTCACGGATCTTGGAGGGAAAATGATGCACACCCGAGGGGCCTAGGAGTCCTGAAAAGGGTACTTCCTTTAAAATAAAGCAGAATAGGGGCTTCCCTGGTGGCGCTGTGGTTGAGAATCTACCTGCCAATGCAGGGCACACGGGTTCGAGCCCTGGTCTGGGAGGATTCCACATGCCGTGGGGCAACTGGGCCCGTGAGCCACAACTACTGAGCCTGCGCCTCTGGAGCCTGTGCTCCGCAAGAAGGGAGGCCGCGAGACTGAGAGGCCCACGCACCGCGATGAAGAGTGGCCCCCACTTACCGCAACTGGGGAGAGCCCTAGCACAGAAACGAAGACCCAACATAGCAATCAATCCATCAATCAATCTTAAAACAACAAAAAAAAATTAAAAAAATAAAATAAAATAAAGCAGAACAGCGACTAATACCTCATGGAAACAGCTGCACGCTGCCCTTTCTGCACGGTTACTCAGGGACTTACCTCGAGGCCAGTACTCACGTTGAGTTTCCCTTTAGCTCTAGAGCGTGGCAGGATGAGCTCCACCCCGGCCATCGAAGCACCCGGCTTAGCTAGACAAAACTCATTTTCTTCCCAGAGCCATGCCTACAGTGGCTAGTGGCCTGTCAACAGCAGTCACTTTCAAGTAGCTTCAAGGCAGCATGAATGGGGCTTTCAAAACAGGAAAGCAAGTCTAGTTCAATCAGGCCCCCATTTCCGCGGGCACACGCAGCATACATCCCTGTGCTTTCTAACAAGTCCAAAGAGACACAGGTTACCAAGTGGTTACTTCCCTGAATCAACTCCTCGAAGCACGGTGTTCTGCATCTAGCGAACTGCCTCAACCAAGGAAAGCCCCAGCTAGGCCTCCGGGCCCGTGGCTCTTCAAAAGCCTGCAGTGTTACCCGAGGAACTGGGCTTTAGTTGCAGTTGGAAAGCAAGCCGACATTCTCCTGGAGGCAGGGTGACTTCAGACACGGGGTCCCAGATGGAATACGAAGCCGAGGGTTTTTCTCAGTGCAGCTCAGACTAGGGCAAAGAGTCAGAATTGCACGGCAGGTTGGACCTGCTAGAACAGTATTCGTGGACCTGTGGGAGTGCTGGGGAAATCAAGCTGTCCCAAGAAAGAGTGCAGTCTGTTGCCCTACACCCGGCATACACAGAGTGGCTCTGAAGGGCTACGGGCCTGGATGTGGCTTAGCAGGCCCATGGGGGCCTGAGGGTACTCAGTGTTCTTGCAGGGAATAGGGTGCCCACGCGAGGCTCCTAGATGTCCTGCAAAGCGTACTGACGTTAAAATAATGCAGAGCAACGGCTATGGCCTCCTGGAAACTGCTGCACGCCTCCGCTTCTGCATGGCAATTCAGGGCCTTACCTTGAGACAACTGCTGAGGCTGAGTGTCCCGTTAGCGCCACAGCATGGTAGGATGCTGACTTTCTCCTCGAGCAGAGTGACTTCAGGTACGAGGTCCTCGAAGAATCCTAAGCAGAGTGTTTTCTTATGGCAGCTCAGACGGGGGCCATGACGAACACTTCCATGGAACGTCGCACTGGGTAGAAATGTGGTCCTGAGGCTGTTCCAGTGCTCTGGAAATATAGCTCTCCTTAAAGAATGAGCAGTGTGTTGCCCATCACTCGGCATACACAGAGGGGCTCCGAGGGACCGATCTTCGGGCCTCGATGTTGCTCAGCAAGCCCACAGGGGTCTGGAGGTACTCACGGATCTTGGAGGAAAAATGATGCACACCCGAGGGGCCTAGGAGTCCTGAAAAGGGTACTTCCTTTAAAATAAAGCAGAATAGGGGCTTCCCTGGTGGCGCTGTGGTTGAGAATCTGCCTGAAAATGCAGGGCACACGGGTTCGAGCCCTGGTCTGGGAGGATTCCACATGCCGTGGGTCAACTGGGCCCGTGAGCCACAACTACTGAGCCTGCGCCTCTGGAGCCTGTGCTCCGCAACAAGGGAGGCCGCGAGACTGAGAGGCCCACGCACCGCGATGAAGAGTGGCCCCCACTTACCGCAACTGGTGAGAGCCCTAGCACAGAAACCAAGACCCAACATAGGAATCAATCAATCAATCAATCAATCTTAAAACAACAATAAAAAATTAAAAATCTAAAATAAAATAAAGCAGAACAGCGACTAATACCTCATGGAAACAGCTGCACGCTGCCCTTTCTGCGCGGTTACTCAGGGACTTACCTCGAGGCCAGTACTCACGTTGAGTTTCCCTTTAGCTCTAGAGCGTGGCAGGGTGAGCTCCACCCCGGCCATCGAAGCACCCGGCTTAGCTAGACAAAACTCATTTTCTTCCCAGAGCCATGCCTACAGTGGCTAGTGGCCTGTCAACAGCAGTCACTTTCAAGTAGCTTCAAGGCAGCATGAATGGAGCTTTCAAAACGGGAAAGCAATGCTAGTTCCATCAGGCCCCCATTTCTGCGGGCACACGCAGCATACATCCCTGTGCTTTCTAACAAGTCCAAAGAGACACAGGTTACCAAGTGGTTACTTCCCTGAATCAACTCCTCGAAGCACGGTGTTCTGCATCTAGCGAACTGCCTCAACCAAGGAAAGCCCCAGCTAGGCCTCCGGGCCCGTGGCTCTTCAAAAGCCTGCAGTGTTACCCGAGGAACTGGGCTTTAGTTGCAGTTGGAAAGCAAGCCGACATTCTCCTGGAGGCAGGGTGACTTCAGACACGGGGTCCCAGATGGAATACGAAGCCGAGGGTTTTTCTCAGTGCAGCTCAGACTAGGGCAATGAGTCAGACTTGCACGGCACGTTGGACCTGCTAGAACAGTGTTCGTGGACCTGTGGGAGTGCTGGGGAAATCAAGCTGTCCCAAGAAAGAGTGCAGTCTCTTGCCCTACGCTCGGCATACACAGAGTAGCTCCAAAGGGCTACGGGCCTGGATGTGGCTTAGCAGGCCCATGGGGGACTGAGGGTCCTCAGTGTTCTTGCAGGGAATAGGGTGTCCACGCGAGGCTCCTAGATGTCCTGCAAAGCGTACTGACGTTAAAATAATGCAGAGCAACGGCTATGGCCTCCTGGAAACTCCTGCACGCCTCCGCTTCTGCATGGCAATTCAGGACCTTACCTCGAGGCAAGTGCTGATGCTGAGTGTCCTGTTAGCGACACAGCATGATAGGATGCTGACTTTCTCCTCGAGCAGAGTGACTTCAGGTACGAGGTCCTCGAAGAATCCTAAGCAGAGTGTTTTCTTATGGCAGCTCAGATGGGGGCCATGACGAATATTTCCATGGCACGTCGCACTGGTTAGAAATGTGGTCCTGAGACTGTTCCAGTGCTCTGGAAATATAGCTCTCCTTGAAAAACGAGCAGTGTGTTGCCCATCACTCGGCATACACAGAGGGCCTCCGAGGGACCGACCTTGGGGCCTTGATGTTGCTCAGCAAGCACACAGGGGTATGGAGGTACTCAGGGATCTTGGAGGGAAAATGATGCACACCCGAGGGGCCTAGGAGTCCTGAAAAGGGTACTTCCTTTAAAATAAAGCAGAACAGGGGCTTCCCTGGTGGCGCAGTGGTTGACAATCTGCCTGCCAATGCAGGGTACACGGGTTCGAGCCCTGGTCTGGGAGGATTCCACATGCCGTGGAGCAACTGGGCCCGTGAGCCACAACTACTGAGCCTGCGCCTCTGGAGCCTGTGCTCCGCAACAAAGGAGGCCGCGAGACTGAGAGGCCCACGCACCGCGATGAAGAGTTGCCCCCACTTACCGCAACTGGAGAGAGCCCTAGCACAGAAACGAAGACCCAACATAGCAATCAATCAATCAATAAATCTTAAAACAACAAAAAAAAATTAAAAAAATAAAATAAAATAAAGCAGAACAGCGACTAATACCTCATGGAAAGAGCTGCACGCCGACCTTTCTGCGTGGTTAATCAGGGACTTACCTGGAGGCCAGGACTCACGTTGAGTTTCCCTTTAGCTCTAGAGCGTGGCAGGATGACCTCCACCCCGGCCATCGAAACACCCGGCTTACCTAGACAAAACTCATTGTCTTCCCAGAGCCATGCCTACAGTGGCTAGTGGCCTGTCAACAGCAGTCAATTTCAAGTAGTTTCAAGGCAGCATGAATGGGGCTTTCAAAATGGGAAAGCAAGGCTAGTTCCATCAGGCTCCCATTTCCGCGGGCACACGCAGCATACATCCCTGTGCTTTCTAACAAGTCCAAAGAGACACAGGTTACCCAGTGGTTCCTTCCCTGAATCAACGCCTCGAAGCAGAGTGTTCCGCATCTAGCAAAATGCCTCAACCAAGGAACACCCCAGCTAGGCCTCCAGGCCCGTGGCTCTTCAAAAGCCTGCAGTGTTACCCGAGGAACTGGGCTTTAGTTGCAGTTGGAACGCAAGCCGACTTTCTCCTGGAGGCAGGGTGACTTCAGGCAGCAGGTCCCAGATGGAATGCGAAGCCGAGGGTTTTTCTCAGTGCAGCTCAGACTAGGGCAATGAGTCAGACTTGCACGGCACGTTGGACCTGCTAGAACAGTGTTCGTGGACCTGTGGGAGTGCTGGGGAAATCAAGCTGTCCCAAGAAAGAGTGCAGTCTCTTGCCCTACGCTCGGCATACACAGAGTAGCTCCAAAGGGCTACGGGCCTGGATGTGGCTTAGCAGGCCCATGGGGGACTGAGGGTCCTCAGTGTTCTTGCAGGGAATAGGGTGCCCACGCGAGGCTCCTAGATGTCCTGCAAAGCGTACTGACGTTAAAATAATGCAGAGCAACGGCTATGGCCTCCTGGAAACTCCTGCACGCCTCCGCTTCTGCATGGCAATTCAGGACCTTACCTCGAGGCAAGTGCTGATGCTGAGTGTCCTGTTAGCGACACAGCATGATAGGATGCTGACTTTCTCCTCGAGCAGAGTGACTTCAGGTACGAGGTCCTCGAAGAATCCTAAGCAGAGTGTTTTCTTATGGCAGCTCAGATGGGGGCCAAGACGAATATTTCCATGGCACGTCGCACTGGGTAGAAATGTGGTCCTGAGACTGTTCCAGTGCTCTGGAAATATAGCTCTCCTTGAAAAACGAGCAGTGTGTTGCCCATCACTCGGCATACACAGAGGGCCTCCGAGGGACCGACCTTGGGGCCTTGATGTTGCTCAGCAAGCACACAGGGGTATGGAGGTACTCAGGGATCTTGGAGGGAAAATGATGCACACCCGAGGGGCCTAGGAGTCCTGAAAAGGGTACTTCCTTTAAAATAAAGCAGAACAGGGGCTTCCCTGGTGGCGCAGTGGTTGACAATCTGCCTGCCAATGCAGGGTACACGGGTTCGAGCCCTGGTCTGGGAGGATTCCACATGCCGTGGAGCAACTGGGCCCGTGAGCCACAACTACTGAGCCTGCGCCTCTGGAGCCTGTGCTCCACAACAAAGGAGGCCGCGAGACTGAGAGGTCCACGCACCGCGATGAACAGTGGCCCCCACTTACCGCAACTGGAGAGAGCCCCAGCACAGAAACGAAGACCCAACATAGCAATCAATCAATCAATAAATCGTAAAACAACAAAAAAAAATTAAAAAAATAAAATAAAATAAAGCAGAACAGCGACTAATACCTCATGGAAAGAGCTGCACGCCGACCTTTCTGCGCGGTTAATCAGGGACTTACCTGGAGGCCAGGACCCACGTTGAGTTTCCCTTTAGCTCTAGAGCGTGGCAGGATGAGCTCCACCCCGGCCATCGAAGCACCCGGCTTACCTAGACAAAACTCATTGTCTTCCCAGAGCCATGCCTACAGTGGCTAGTGGCCTGTCAACAGCAGTCAATTTCAACGAGTTTCAAGGCAGCATGAATGGGGCTTTCAAAATGGGAAAGCAAGGCTAGTTCCATCAGGCCCCCATTTCCGCGGGCACACGCAGCATACATCCCTGTGCTTTCTAACAAGTCCAAAGAGACACAGGTTACCCAGTGGTTCCTTCCCTGAATCAACGCCTCGAAGCAGAGTGTTCCGCATCTAGCAAACTGCCTCAACCAAGGAACGCCCCAGCTAGGCCTCCAGGCCCGTGGCTCTTCAAAAGCCTGCAGTGTTACCCGAGGAACTGGGCTTTAGTTGCAGTTGGAACGCAAGCCGACTTTCTCCTGGAGGCAGGGTGACTTCAGGCAGGAGGTCCCAGATGGAATGCGAAGCCGAGGGTTTTTCTCAGTGCAGCTCAGACTAGGGCAATGAGTCAGACTTGCACGGCACGTTGGACCTGCTAGAACAGTGTTCGTGGACCTGTGGGAGTGCTGGGGAAATCAAGCTGTCCCAAGAAAGAGTGCAGTCTCTTGCCCTACGCTCGGCATACACAGAGTAGCTCCAAAGGGCTACGGGCCTGGATGTGGCTTAGCAGGCCCATGGGGGACTGAGGGTCCTCAGTGTTCTTGCAGGGAATAGGGTGCCCACGCGAGGCTCCTAGATGTCCTGCAAAGCGTACTGACGTTAAAATAATGCAGAGCAACGGCTATGGCCTCCTGGAAACTGCAGCACGCCTCCGCTTCTGCATGGCAATTCAGGACCTTACCTCGAGGCAAGTGCTGATGCTGAGTGTCCTGTTAGCGACACAGCATGATAGGATGCTGACTTTCTCCTCGAGCAGAGTGACTTCAGGTACGAGGTCCTCGGAGAATCCTAAGCAGAGTGTTTTCTTATGGCAGCTCAGATGGGGGCCAAGACAAATATTTCCATGGCACGTCGCACTGGGTAGAAATGTGGTCCTGAGACTGTTCCAGTGCTCTGGAAATATAGCTCTCCTTGAAAAACGAGCAGTGTGTTGCCCATCACTCGGCATACACAGAGGGCCTCCGAGGGACCGACCTTGGGGCCTTGATGTTGCTCAGCAAGCACACAGGGGTATGGAGGTACTCAGGGATCTTGGAGGGAAAATGATGCACACCCGAGGGGCCTAGGAGTCCTGAAAAGGGTACTTCCTTTAAAATAAAGCAGAACAGGGGCTTCCCTGGTGGCGCAGTGGTTGACAATCTGCCTGCCAATGCAGGGTACACGGGTTCGAGCCCTGGTCTGGGAGGATTCCACATGCCGTGGAGCAACTGGGCCCGTGAGCCACAACTACTGAGCCTGCGCCTCTGGAGCCTGTGCTCCGCAACAAGGGAGGCCGCGAGACTGAGAGGTCCACGCACCGCGATGAACAGTGGCCCCCACTTACCGCAACTGGAGAGAGCCCCAGCACAGAAACGAAGACCCAACATAGCAATCAATCAATCAATAAATCGTAAAACAACAAAAAAAAATTAAAAAAATAAAATAAAATAAAGCAGAACAGCGACTAATACCTCATGGAAAGAGCTGCACGCTGACCTTTCTGCGCGGTTAATCAGGGACTTACCTGGAGGCCAGGACTCACGTTGAGTTTCCCTTTAGCTCTAGAGCGTGGCAGGATGACCTCCACCCCGGCCATCGAAGCACCCGGCTTACCTAGACAAAACTCATTGTCTTCCCAGAGCCATGCCTACAGTGGCTAGTGGCCTGTCAACAGCAGTCAATTTCAAGTAGTTTCAAGGCAGCATGAATGGGGCTTTCAAAATGGGAAAGCAAGTCTAGTTCCATCAGGCCCCCATTTCCGCGGGCACACGCAGCATACATCCCTGTGCTTTCTAACAAGTCCAAAGAGACACAGGTTACCCAGTGGTTCCTTCCCTGAATCAACGCCTCGAAGCAGAGTGTTCCGCATCTAGCAAACTGCCTCAACCAAGGAACGCCCCAGCTAGGCCTCCAGGCCCGTGGCTCTTCAAAAGCCTGCAGTGTTACCCGAGGAACTGGGCTTTAGTTGCAGTTGGAACGCAAGCCGACTTTCTCCTGGAGGCAGGGTGACTTCAGGCAGGAGGTCCCAGATGGAATGCGAAGCCGAGGGTTTTTCTCAGTGCAGCTCAGACTAGGGCAATGAGTCAGACTTGCACGGCACGTTGGACCTGCTAGAACAGTGTTCGTGGACCTGTGGGAGTGCTGGGGAAATCAAGCTGTCCCAAGAAAGAGTGCAGTCTCTTGCCCTACGCTCGGCATACACAGAGTAGCTCCAAAGGGCTACGGGCCTGGATGTGGCTTAGCAGGCCCATGGGGGACTGAGGGTCCTCAGTGTTCTTGCAGGGAATAGGGTGCCCACGCGAGGCTCCTAGATGTCCTGCAAAGCGTACTGACGTTAAAATAATGCAGAGCAACGGCTATGGCCTCCTGGAAACTGCAGCACGCCTCCGCTTCTGCATGGCAATTCAGGACCTTACCTCGAGGCAAGTGCTGATGCTGAGTGTCCTGTTAGCGACACAGCATGATAGGATGCTGACTTTCTCCTCGAGCAGAGTGACTTCAGGTACGAGGTCCTCGGAGAATCCTAAGCAGAGTGTTTTCTTATGGCAGCTCAGATGGGGGCCAAGACAAATATTTCCATGGCACGTCGCACTGGGTAGAAATGTGGTCCTGAGACTGTTCCAGTGCTCTGGAAATATAGCTCTCCTTGAAAAACGAGCAGTGTGTTGCCCATCACTCGGCATACACAGAGGGCCTCCGAGGGACCGACCTTGGGGCCTTGATGTTGCTCAGCAAGCACACAGGGGTATGGAGGTACTCAGGGATCCTGGAGGGAAAATGATGCACACCCGAGGGGCCTAGGAGTCCTGAAAAGGGTACTTCCTTTAAAATAAAGCAGAACAGGGGCTTCCCTGGTGGCGCAGTGGTTGACAATCTGCCTGCCAATGCAGGGTACACGGGTTCGAGCCCTGGTCTGGGAGGATTCCACATGCCGTGGAGCAACTGGGCCCGTGAGCCACAACTACTGAGCCTGCGCCTCTGGAGCCTGTGCTCCGCAACAAGGGAGGCCGCGAGACTGAGAGGTCCACGCACCGCGATGAACAGTGGCCCCCACTTACCGCAACTGGAGAGAGCCCCAGCACAGAAACGAAGACCCAACATAGCAATCAATCAATCAATAAATCTTAAAACAACAAAAAAAAATTAAAAAAATAAAATAAAATAAAGCAGAACAGCGACTAATACCTCATGGAAAGAGCTGCACGCCGACCTTTCTGCGCGGTTAATCAGGGACTTACCTGGAGGCCAGGACTCACGTTGAGTTTCCCTTTAGCTCTAGAGCGTGGCAGGATGACCTCCACCCCGGCCATCGAAGCACCCGGCTTACCTAGACAAAACTCATTGTCTTCCCAGAGCCATGCCTACAGTGGCTAGTGGCCTGTCAACAGCAGTCAATTTTAAGTAGTTTCAAGGCAGCATGAATGGGGCTTTCAAAATGGGAAAGCAAGGCTAGTTCCATCAGGCCCCCATTTCCGCGGGCACACGCAGCATACATCCCTGTGCTTTCTAACAAGTCCAAAGAGACACAGGTTACCCAGTGGTTCCTTCCCTGAATCAACGCCTCGAAGCAGAGTGTTCCGCATCTAGCAAACTGCCTCAACCAAGGAACGCCCCAGCTAGGCCTCCAGGCCCGTGGCTCTTCAAAAGCCTGCAGTGTTACCCGAGGAACTGGGCTTTAGTTGCAGTTGGAACGCAAGCCGACTTTCTCCTGGAGGCAGGGTGACTTCAGGCAGGAGGTCCCAGATGGAATGCGAAGCCGAGGGTTTTTCTCAGTGCAGCTCAGACTAGGGCAATGAGTCAGACTTGCACGGCACGTTGGACCTGCTAGAACAGTGTTCGTGGACCTGTGGGAGTGCTGGGGAAATCAAGCTGTCCCAAGAAAGAGTGCAGTCTGTTGCCCTACACCCGGCATACACAGAGTGGCTCCGAAGCGCTACGGGCCTGGATGTGGCTTAGCAGGCCCATGGGGGCCTGAGGGTACTCAGTGTTCTTGCAGGGAATAGGGTGCCCACGCGAGGCTCCTAGATGTCCGGCAAAGCGTACTGACGTTAAAATAATGCAGAGCAACGGCTATGGCCTCCTGGAAACTGCTGCACGCCTCCGCTTCTGCATGGCAATTCAGGGCCTTACCTTGAGACAACTGCTGAGGCTGAGTGTCCCGTTAGCGCCACAGCATGGTAGGATGCTGACTTTCTCCTCGAGCAGAGTGACTTCAGGTACGAGGTCCTCGAAGAATCCTAAGGAGAGTGTTTTCTTATGGCAGCTCAGACGGGGGCCATGACGAACACTTCCATGGCACGTCGCACTGGGTAGAAATGTGGTCCTGAGGCTGTTCCAGTGCTCTGGAAATATAGCTCTCCTTAAAGAACGAGCAGTGTGTTGCCCATCACTCGGCATACACAGAGGGCCTCCGAGGGACCGATCTTCGGGCCTCGATGTTGCTCAGCAAGCCCACAGGGGTCTGGAGGTACTCACGGATCTTGGAGGAAAATTGATGCACAGCCAAGGGGCCTTGGAGTCCTGAAAAGGGTACTTCCTTTAAAATAAAGCAGAACAGGGGCTTCCCTGGTGGCGCAGTGGTTGACAATCTGCCTGCCAATGCAGGGGACACGGGTTCGAGCCCTGGTCTGGGAGGATTCCACATGCCGTGGAGCAACTGGGCCCGTGAGCCACAACTACTGAGCCTGCGCCTCTGGAGCCTGTGCTCCGCAACAAGGGAGGCCGCGAGACTGAGAGGCCCACGCACCGCGATGAAGAGTGGCCCCCACTTACCGCAACTGGGGAGAGCCCTAGCACAGAAACGAAGACCCAACATAGCAATCAATCAATCAATCAATCTTAAAACAACAATAAAAAATTAAAAAAATAAAATAAAATAAAGCAGAACAGCGACTAATACCTCATGGAAACAGCTGCATGCCGCCCTTTCTGCGCGGTTACTCAGGGACTTACCTCGAGGCCAGGACTCACGTTGAGTTTCCCTTTAGCTCTAGAGCGTGGCAGGATGAGCTCCACCCCGGCCATCGAAGCACCGGGCTTACCTAGACAAAACTCATTTTCTTCCCAGAGCCATGCCTACAGTGGCTAGTGGCCTGTCAACAGCAGTCAATTTCAAGTAGTTTCAAGGCAGCATGAATGGGGCTTTCAAAATGGGAAAGCAAGGCTAGTTCCATCAGGCCCCCATTTCCGCGGGCACACGCAGCATACATCCCTCTGCTTTCTAACAAGTCCAAAGAGACACAGGTTACCCAGTGGTTCCTTCCCTGAATCAACGCCTCGAAGCAGAGTGTTCCGCATCTAGCAAACTGCCTCAACCAAGGAACGCCCCAGCTAGGCCTCCAGGCCCGTGGCTCTTCAAAAGCCTGCAGTGTTACCCGAGGAACTGGGCTTTAGTTGCAGTTGGAACGCAAGCCGACTTTCTCCTGGAGGCAGGGTGACTTCAGGCAGGAGGTCCCAGATGGAATGCGAAGCCGAGGGTTTTTCTCAGTGCAGCTCAGACTAGGGCAATGAGTCAGACTTGCATGGCACGTTGGACCTGCTAGAACAGTGTTCGTGGACCTGTGGGAGTGCTGGGGAAATCAAGCTGTCCCAAGAAAGAGTGCAGTCTGTTGCCCTACACCCGGCATACACAGAGTGGCTCCGAAGCGCTACGGGCCTGGATGTGGCTTAGCAGGCCCATGGGGGCCTGAGGGTACTCAGTGTTCTTGCAGGGAATAGGGTGCCCACGCGAGGCTCCTAGATATCCTGCAAAGCGTACTGACGTTAAAATAATGCAGAGCAACGGATATGGCCTCCTGGAAACTGCTGCACGCCTCCGCTTCTGCATGGCAATTCAGGGCCTTACCTTGAGACAACTGCTGAGGCTGAGTGTCCCGTTAGCGCCACAGCATAGTAGGATGCTGACTTTCTCCTCGAGCAGAGTGACTTCAGGTACGAGGTCCTCGAAGAATCCTAAGCAGAGTGTTTTCTTATGGCAGCTCAGACGGGGGCCATGACGAACACTTCCATGGCACGTCGCACTGGGTAGAAATGTGGTCCTGAGACTGTTCCAGTGCTCTGGAAATATAGCTCTCCTTAAAGAATGAGCAGTGTGTTGCCCATCAATCGGCATACACAGAGGGCCTCCGAGGGACCGATCTTTGGCCTCGAAGTTGCTCAGCAAGCCCACAGGGGTCTGGAGGTACTCACGGATCTTGGAGGGAAAATGATGCACACCCGAGGGGCCTAGGAGTCCTGAAAAGGGTACTTCCTTTAAAATAAAGCAGAATAGGGGCTTCCCTGGTGGCGCTGTGGTTGAGAATCTACCTGCCAATGCAGGGCACACGGGTTCGAGCCCTGGTCTGGGAGGATTCCACATGCCGTGGGGCAACTGGGCCCGTGAGCCACAACTACTGAGCCTGCGCCTCTGGAGCCTCTGCTCCGCAAGAAGGGAGGCCGCGAGACTGAGAGGCCCACGCACCGCGATGAAGAGTGGCCCCCACTTACCGCAACTGGGGAGAGCCCTAGCACAGAAACGAAGACCCAACATAGCAATCAATCCATCAATCAATCTTAAAACAACAAAAAAAAATTAAAAAAATAAAATAAAATAAAGCAGAACAGCGACTAATACCTCATGGAAACAGCTGCACGCTGCCCTTTCTGCACGGTTACTCAGGGACTTACCTCGAGGCCAGTACTCACGTTGAGTTTCCCTTTAGCTCTAGAGCGTGGCAGGATGAGCTCCACCCCGGCCATCGAAGCACCCGGCTTAGCTAGACAAAACTCATTTTCTTCCCAGAGCCATGCCTACAGTGGCTAGTGGCCTGTCAACAGCAGTCACTTTCAAGTAGCTTCAAGGCAGCATGAATGGGGCTTTCAAAACAGGAAAGCAAGTCTAGTTCAATCAGGCCCCCATTTCCGCGGGCACACGCAGCATACATCCCTGTGCTTTCTAACAAGTCCAAAGAGACACAGGTTACCAAGTGGTTACTTCCCTGAATCAACTCCTCGAAGCACGGTGTTCTGCATCTAGCGAACTGCCTCAACCAAGGAAAGCCCCAGCTAGGCCTCCGGGCCCGTGGCTCTTCAAAAGCCTGCAGTGTTACCCGAGGAACTGGGGTTTAGTTGCAGTTGGAAAGCAAGCCGACATTCTCCTGGAGGCAGGGTGACTTCAGACACGGGGTCCCAGATGGAATACGAAGCCGAGGGTTTTTCTCAGTGCAGCTCAGACTAGGGCAAAGAGTCAGACTTGCACGGCAGGTTGGACCTGCTAGAACAGTATTCGTGGACCTGTGGGAGTGCTGGGGAAATCAAGCTGTCCCAAGAAAGAGTGCAGTCTGTTGCCCTACACCCGGCATACACAGAGTGGCTCTGAAGGGCTACGGGCCTGGATGTGGCTTAGCAGGCCCATGGGGGCCTGAGGGTACTCAGTGTTCTTGCAGGGAATAGGGTGCCCACGCGAGGCTCCTAGATGTCCTGCAAAGCGTACTGACGTTAAAATAATGCAGAGCAACGGCTATGGCCTCCTGGAAACTGCTGCACGCCTCCGCTTCTGCATGGCAATTCAGGGCCTTACCTTGAGACAACTGCTGAGGCTGAGTGTCCCGTTAGCGCCACAGCATGGTAGGATGCTGACTTTCTCCTCGAGCAGAGTGACTTCAGGTACGAGGTCCTCGAAGAATCCTAAGCAGAGTGTTTTCTTATGGCAGCTCAGACGGGGGCCATGACGAACACTTCCATGGAACGTCGCACTGGGTAGAAATGTGGTCCTGAAGCTGTTCCAGTGCTCTGGAAATATAGCTCTCCTTAAAGAATGAGCAGTGTGTTGCCCATCACTCGGCATACACAGAGGGGCTCCGAGGGACCGATCTTCGGGCCTCGATGTTGCTCAGCAAGCCCACAGGGGTCTGGAGGTACTCACGGATCTTGGAGGAAAAATGATGCACACCCGAGGGGCCTAGGAGTCCTGAAAAGGGTACTTCCTTTAAAATAAAGCAGAATAGGGGCTTCCCTGGTGGCGCTGTGGTTGAGAATCTGCCTGAAAATGCAGGGCACACGGGTTCGAGCCCTGGTCTGGGAGGATTCCACATGCCGTGGGTCAACTGGGCCCGTGAGCCACAACTACTGAGCCTGCGCCTCTGGAGCCTGTGCTCCGCAACAAGGGAGGCCGCGAGACTGAGAGGCCCACGCACCGCGATGAAGAGTGGCCCCCACTTACCGCAACTGGTGAGAGCCCTAGCACAGAAACCAAGACCCAACATAGGAATCAATCAATCAATCAATCAATCTTAAAACAACAATAAAAAATTAAAAAAATAAAATAAAATAAAGCAGAACAGCGACTAATACCTCATGGAAACAGCTGCACGCTGCCCTTTCTGCGCGGTTACTCAGGGACTTACCTCGAGGCCAGTACTCACGTTGAGTTTCCCTTTAGCTCTAGAGCGTGGCAGGGTGAGCTCCACCCTGGCCATCGAAGCACCCGGCTTAGCTAGACAAAACTCATTTTCTTCCCAGAGCCATGCCTACAGTGGCTAGTGGCCTGTCAACAGCAGTCACTTTCAAGTAGCTTCAAGGCAGCATGAATGGAGCTTTCAAAACGGGAAAGCAATGCTAGTTCCATCAGGCCCCCATTTCTGCGGGCACACGCAGCATACATCCCTGTGCTTTCTAACAAGTCCAAAGAGACACAGGTTACCAAGTGGTTACTTCCCTGAATCAACGCCTCGAAGCAGAGTGTTCCGCATCTAGCAAAATGCCTCAACCAAGGAACACCCCAGCTAGGCCTCCAGGCCCGTGGCTCTTCAAAAGCCTGCAGTGTTACCCGAGGAACTGGGCTTTAGTTGCAGTTGGAACGCAAGCCGACTTTCTCCTGGAGGCAGGGTGACTTCAGGCAGCAGGTCCCAGATGGAATGCGAAGCCGAGGGTTTTTCTCAGTGCAGCTCAGACTAGGGCAATGAGTCAGACTTGCACGGCACGTTGGACCTGCTAGAACAGTGTTCGTGGACCTGTGGGAGTGCTGGGGAAATCAAGCTGTCCCAAGAAAGAGTGCAGTCTCTTGCCCTACGCTCGGCATACACAGAGTAGCTCCAAAGGGCTACGGGCCTGGATGTGGCTTAGCAGGCCCATGGGGGACTGAGGGTCCTCAGTGTTCTTGCAGGGAATAGGGTGCCCACGCGAGGCTCCTAGATGTCCTGCAAAGCGTACTGACGTTAAAATAATGCAGAGCAACGGCTATGGCCTCCTGGAAACTCCTGCACGCCTCCGCTTCTGCATGGCAATTCAGGACCTTACCTCGAGGCAAGTGCTGATGCTGAGTGTCCTGTTAGCGACACAGCATGATAGGATGCTGACTTTCTCCTCGAGCAGAGTGACTTCAGGTACGAGGTCCTCGAAGAATCCTAAGCAGAGTGTTTTCTTATGGCAGCTCAGATGGGGGCCAAGACGAATATTTCCATGGCACGTCGCACTGGGTAGAAATGTGGTCCTGAGACTGTTCCAGTGCTCTGGAAATATAGCTCTCCTTGAAAAACGAGCAGTGTGTTGCCCATCACTCGGCATACACAGAGGGCCTCCGAGGGACCGACCTTGGGGCCTTGATGTTGCTCAGCAAGCACACAGGGGTATGGAGGTACTCAGGGATCTTGGAGGGAAAATGATGCACACCCGAGGGGCCTAGGAGTCCTGAAAAGGGTACTTCCTTTAAAATAAAGCAGAACAGGGGCTTCCCTGGTGGCGCAGTGGTTGACAATCTGCCTGCCAATGCAGGGTACACGGGTTCGAGCCCTGGTCTGGGAGGATTCCACATGCCGTGGAGCAACTGGGCCCGTGAGCCACAACTACTGAGCCTGCGCCTCTGGAGCCTGTGCTCCACAACAAAGGAGGCCGCGAGACTGAGAGGTCCACGCACCGCGATGAACAGTGGCCCCCACTTACCGCAACTGGAGAGAGCCCCAGCACAGAAACGAAGACCCAACATAGCAATCAATCAATCAATAAATCGTAAAACAACAAAAAAAAATTAAAAAAATAAAATAAAATAAAGCAGAACAGCGACTAATACCTCATGGAAAGAGCTGCACGCCGACCTTTCTGCGCGGTTAATCAGGGACTTACCTGGAGGCCAGGACCCACGTTGAGTTTCCCTTTAGCTCTAGAGCGTGGCAGGATGAGCTCCACCCCGGCCATCGAAGCACCCGGCTTACCTAGACAAAACTCATTGTCTTCCCAGAGCCATGCCTACAGTGGCTAGTGGCCTGTCAACAGCAGTCAATTTCAACGAGTTTCAAGGCAGCATGAATGGGGCTTTCAAAATGGGAAAGCAAGGCTAGTTCCATCAGGCCCCCATTTCCGCGGGCACACGCAGCATACATCCCTGTGCTTTCTAACAAGTCCAAAGAGACACAGGTTACCCAGTGGTTCCTTCCCTGAATCAACGCCTCGAAGCAGAGTGTTCCGCATCTAGCAAACTGCCTCAACCAAGGAACGCCCCAGCTAGGCCTCCAGGCCCGTGGCTCTTCAAAAGCCTGCAGTGTTACCCGAGGAACTGGGCTTTAGTTGCAGTTGGAACGCAAGCCGACTTTCTCCTGGAGGCAGGGTGACTTCAGGCAGGAGGTCCCAGATGGAATGCGAAGCCGAGGGTTTTTCTCAGTGCAGGTCAGACTAGGGCAATGAGTCAGACTTGCATGGCACGTTGGACCTGCTAGAACAGTGTTCGTGGACCTGTGGGAGTGCTGGGGAAATCAAGCTGTCCCAAGAAAGAGTGCAGTCTGTTGCCCTACACCCGGCATACACAGAGTGGCTCCGAAGGGCTACGGGCCTGGATGTGGCTTAGCAGGCCCATGGGGGCCTGAGGGTACTCAGTGTTCTTGCAGGGAATAGGGTGCCCACGCGAGGCTCCTAGATGTCCGGCAAAGCGTACTGACGTTAAAATAATGCAGAGCAACGGCTATGGCCTCCTGGAAACTGCTGCACGCCTGCGCTTCTGCATGGCAATTCAGGGCCTTACCTTGAGACAACTGCTGAGGCTGAGTGTCCCGTTAGCGCCACAGCATGGTAGGATGCTGACTTTCTCCTCGAGCAGAGTGACTTCAGGTACGAGGTCCTCGAAGAATCCTAAGGAGAGTGTTTTCTTATGGCAGCTCAGACGGGGGCCATGACGAACACTTCCATGGCACGTCGCACTGGGTAGAAATGTGGTCCTGAGGCTGTTCCAGTGCTCTGGAAATATAGCTCTCCTTAAAGAATGAGCAGTGTGTTGCCCATCACTCGGCATACACAGAGGGCCTCCGAGGGACCGATCTTCGGGCCTCGATGTTGCTCAGCAAGCCCACAGGGGTCTGGAGGTACTCACGGATCTTGGAGGAAAATTGATGCACAGCCGAGGGGCCTTGGAGTCCTGAAAAGGGTACTTCCTTTAAAATAAAGCAGAACAGGGGCTTCCCTGGTGGCGCAGTGGTTGACAATCTGCCTGCCAATGCAGAGGACACGGGTTCGAGCCCTGGTCTGGGAGGATTCCACATGCCGTGGAGCAACTGGCCCCGTGAGCCACAACTACTGAGCCTGCGCCTCTGGAGCCTGTGCTCCGCAACAAGGGAGGCCGCGAGACTGAGAGGCCCACGCACCGCGATGAAGAGTGGCCCCCACTTACCGCAACTGGGGAGAGCCCTAGCACAGAAACGAAGACCCAACATAGCAATCAATCAATCAATCAATCTTAAAACAACAATAAAAAATTAAAAAAATAAAATAAAATAAAGCAGAACAGCGACTAATACCTCATGGAAACAGCTGCATGCCGCCCTTTCTGCGCGGTTACTCAGGGACTTACCTCGAGGCCAGGACTCACGTTGAGTTTCCCTTTAGCTCTAGAGCGTGGCAGGATGAGCTCCACCCCGGCCATCGAAGCACCCGGCTTACCTAGACAAAACTCATTGTCTTCCCAGAGCCATGCCTACAGTGGCTAGTGGCCTGTCAACAGCAGTCAATTTCAAGTAGTTTCAAGGCAGCATGAATGGGGCTTTCAAAATGGGAAAGCAAGGCTAGTTCCATCAGGCCCCCATTTCCGCGGGCACACGCAGCATACATCCCTGTGCTTTCTAACAAGTCCAAAGAGACACAGGTTACCCAGTGGTTCCTTCCCTGAATCAACGCCTCGAAGCAGAGTGTTCCGCATCTAGCAAACTGCCTCAACCAAGGAACGCCCCAGCTAGGCCTCCAGGCCCGTGGCTCTTCAAAAGCCTGCAGTGTTACCCGAGGAACTGGGCTTTAGTTGCAGTTGGAACGCAAGCCGACTTTCTCCTGGAGGCAGGGTGACTTCAGGCAGGAGGTCCCAGATGGAATGCGAAGCCGAGGGCTTTTCTCAGTGCAGGTCAGACTAGGGCAATGAGTCAGACTTGCATGGCACGTTGGACCTGCTAGAACAGTGTTCGTGGACCTGTGGGAGTGCTGGGGAAATCAAGCTGTCCCAAGAAAGAGTGCAGTCTGTTGCCCTACACCCGGCATACACAGAGTGGCTCCGAAGGGCTACGGGCCTGGATGTGGCTTAGCAGGCCCATGGGGGCCTGAGGGTACTCAGTGTTCTTGCAGGGAATAGGGTGCCCACGCGAGGCTCCTAGATGTCCGGCAAAGCGTACTGACGTTAAAATAATGCAGAGCAACGGCTATGGCCTCCTGGAAACTGCTGCACGCCTCCGCTTCTGCATGGCAATTCAGGGCCTTACCTTGAGACAACTGCTGAGGCTGAGTGTCCCGTTAGCGCCACAGCATGGTAGGATGCTGACTTTCTCCTCGAGCAGAGTGACTTCAGGTACGAGGTCCTCGAAGAATCCTAAGGAGAGTGTTTTCTTATGGCAGCTCAGACGGGGGCCATGACGAACACTTCCATGGCACGTCGCACTGGGTAGAAATGTGGTCCTGAGGCTGTTCCAGTGCTCTGGAAATATAGCTCTCCTTAAAGAATGAGCAGTGTGTTGCCCATCACTCGGCATACACAGAGGGCCTCCGAGGGACCGATCTTCGGGCCTCGATGTTGCTCAGCAAGCCCACAGGGGTCTGGAGGTACTCACGGATCTTGGAGGAAAATTGATGCACAGCCGAGGGGCCTTGGAGTCCTGAAAAGGGTACTTCCTTTAAAATAAAGCAGAACAGGGGCTTCCCTGGTGGCGCAGTGGTTGACAATCTGCCTGCCAATGCAGGGGACACGGGTTCGAGCCCTGGTCTGGGAGGATTCCACATGCCGTGGAGCAACTGGCCCCGTGAGCCACAACTACTGAGCCTGCGCCTCTGGAGCCTGTGCTCCGCAACAAGGGAGGCCGCGAGACTGAGAGGCCCACGCACCGCGATGAAGAGTGGCCCCCACTTACCGCAACTGGGGAGAGCCCTAGCACAGAAACGAAGACCCAACATAGCAATCAATCAATCAATCAATCTTAAAACAACAATAAAAAATTAAAAAAATAAAATAAAATAAAGCAGAACAGCGACTAATACCTCATGGAAACAGCTGCATGCCGCCCTTTCTGCGCGGTTACTCAGGGACTTACCTCGAGGCCAGGACTCACGTTGAGTTTCCCTTTAGCTCTAGAGCGTGGCAGGATGAGCTCCACCCCGGCCATCGAAGCACCCGGCTTACCTAGACAAAACTCATTGTCTTCCCAGAGCCATGCCTACAGTGGCTAGTGGCCTGTCAACAGCAGTCAATTTCAAGTAGTTTCAAGGCAGCATGAATGGGGCTTTCAAAATGGGAAAGCAAGGCTAGTTCCATCAGGCCCCCATTTCCGCGGGCACACGCAGCATACATCCCTGTGCTTTCTAACAAGTCCAAAGAGACACAGGTTACCCAGTGGTTCCTTCCCTGAATCAACGCCTCGAAGCAGAGTGTTCCGCATCTAGCAAACTGCCTCAACCAAGGAACGCCCCAGCTAGGCCTCCAGGCCCGTGGCTCTTCAAAAGCCTGCAGTGTTACCCGAGGAACTGGGCTTTAGTTGCAGTTGGAACGCAAGCCGACTTTCTCCTGGAGGCAGGGTGACTTCAGGCAGGAGGTCCCAGATGGAATGCGAAGCCGAGGGTTTTTCTCAGTGCAGCTCAGACTAGGGCAATGAGTCAGACTTGCACGGCACGTTGGACCTGCTAGAACAGTGTTCGTGGACCTGTGGGAGTGCTGGGGAAATCAAGCTGTCCCAAGAAAGAGTGCAGTCTGTTGCCCTACACCCGGCATACACAGAGTGGCTCCGAAGCGCTACGGGCCTGGATGTGGCTTAGCAGGCCCATGGGGGCCTGAGGGTACTCAGTGTTCTTGCAGGGAATAGGGTGCCCACGCGAGGCTCCTAGATATCCTGCAAAGCGTACTGACGTTAAAATAATGCAGAGCAACGGATATGGCCTCCTGGAAACTGCTGCACGCCTCCGCTTCTGCATGGCAATTCAGGGCCTTACCTTGAGACAACTGCTGATGCTGAGTGTCCCGTTAGCGCCACAGCATGGTAGGATGCTGACTTTCTCCTCGAGCAGAGTGACTTCAGGTACGAGGTCCTCGACGAATCCTAAGCAGAGTGTTTTCTTATGGCAGCTCAGACGGGGGCCATGACGAACACTTCCATGGCACGTCGCACTGGGTAGAAATGTGGTCCTGAGGCTGTTCCAGTGCTCTGGAAATATAGCTCTCCTTAAAAAATGAGCAGTGTGTTGCCCATCACTCGGCATACACAGAGGGCCTCCGAGGGAACGATCTTCGGGCCTCGATGTTGCTCAGCAAGCCCACAGGGGTCTGGAGGTACTCACGGATCTTGGAGGAAAAATGATGCACACCCGAGGGGCCTAGGAGTCCTGAAAAGGGTACTTCCTTTAAAATAAAGCAGAATAGGGGCTTCCCTGGTGGCGCTGTGGTTGAGAATCTGCCAGCCAATGCAGGGCACACGGGTTCGAGCCCTGGTCTGGGAGGATTCCACATGCCGTGGAGCAACTGGGCCCGTGAGCCACAACTACTGAGCCTGCGCCTCTGGAGCCTGTGCTCCGCAACAAGGGAAGCCGCGAGACTGAGAGGCCCACGCACCGCGATGAAGAGTGGCCCCCACTTACCGCAACTGGGGAGAGCCCTAGCACAGAAACGAAGACCCAACATAGCAATCAATCCATCAATCAATCAATCTTAAAACAACAATAAAAAATTAAAAATATAAAATAAAATAAAGCAGAACAGCGACTAATACCTCATGGAAACAGCTGCACGCTGCCCTTTCTGCACGGTTACTCAGGGACTTACCTCGAGGCCAGTACTCACGTTGAGTTTCCCTTTAGCTCTAGAGCGTGGCAGGATGAGCTCCACCCCGGCCATCGAAGCACCCGGCTTAGCTAGACAAAACTCATTTTCTTCCCAGAGCCATGCCTACAGTGGCTAGTGGCCTGTCAACAGCAGTCACTTTCAAGTAGATTCAAGGCAGCATGAATGGAGCTTTCAAAACGGGAAAGCAATGCTAGTTCCATCAGGCCCCCATTTCTGCGGGCACACGCAGCATACATCCCTGTGCTTTCTAACAAGTCCAAAGAGACACAGGTTACCAAGTGGTTACTTCCCTGAATCAACTCCTCGAAGCACGGTGTTCTGCATCTAGCGAACTGCCTCAAACAAGGAAAGCCCCAGCTAGGCCTCCGGGCCCGTGGCTCTTCAAAACCTGCAGTGTTACCCGAGGAACTGGGCTTTAGTTGCAGTTGGAAAGCAAGCCGACATTCTCCTTGAGGCAGGGTGACTTCAGACACGGGGTCCCAGATGGAATACGAAGCCGAGGGTTTTTCTCAGTGCAGCTCAGACTAGGGCAATGAGTCAGACTTGCACGGCACGTTGGACCTGCTAGAACAGTGTTCGTGGACCTGTGGGAGTGCTGGGGAAATCAAGCTGTCCCAAGAAAGAGTGCAGTCTGTTGCCCTACACCCGGCATACACAGAGTGGCTCTGAAGGGCTACGGGCCTGGATGTGGCTTAGCAGGCCCATGGGGGCCTGAGGGTACTCAGTGTTCTTACAGGGAATAGAGTGCCCACGCGAGGCCCCTAGATTTCGTGCAAAGCGTACTGACGTTAAAATAATTCAGAGCAACCGCTATGGGCTCCTGGAAACTGCAGCACGCCTCCGCTTCTGCATGGCAATTCAGGGCCTTACCTTGAGACAACTGCTGACGCTGAGTGTCCCGTTAGCGCCACAGCATGGTAGGATGCTGACTTTCTCCTCGAGCAGAGTGACTTCAGGTACGAGGTCCTCGACGAATCCTAAGCAGAGTGTTTTCTTATGGCAACTCAGACGGGGGCCATGACGAACATTTCCATGGCACGTCGCACTGGGTAGAAATGTGGTCCTGAGACTGTTCCAGTGCTCTGGAAATATAGCTCTCCTTGAAACACGAGCAGTGTGTTGCCCATCACTCGGCATACACAGAGGGCCTCCGAGGGAGCGATCTTCGGGCCTCGATGTTGCTCAGCAAGCCCACAGGGGTCTGGAGGTACTCACGGATCTTGGAGCGAAAATGATGCACACCCGAGGGGCCTAGGAGTCCTGAAAAGGGTACTTCCTTTAAAATAAAGCAGAATAGGGGCTTCCCTGGTGGCGCTGTGGTTGAGAATCTGCCTGCCAATGCAGGGCACACGGGTTCGAGCCCTGGTCTGGGAGGATTCCACATGCCGTGGAGCAACTGGGCCCGTGAGCCACAACTACTGAGCCTGCGCCTCTGGAGCCTGTGCTCCGCAACAAGGGAGGCCGCGAGACTGAGAGGCCCACGCACCGCGATGAAGAGTGGCCCCCACTTACCGCAACTGGGGAGAGCCCTAGCACAGAAACGAAGACCCAACATAGCAATCAATCAATCAATCAATCTTAAAACAACAATAAAAAATTAAAAAAATAAAATAAAATAAAGCAGAACAGCGACTAATACCTCATGGAAACAGCTGCATGCCGCCCTTTCTGCGCGGTTACTCAGGGACTTACCTCGAGGCCAGGACTCACGTTGAGTTTCCCTTTAGCTCTAGAGCGTGGCAGGATGAGCTCCACCCCGGCCATCGAAGCACCCGGCTTACCTAGACAAAACTCATTGTCTTCCCAGAGCCATGCCTACAGTGGCTAGTGGCCTGTCAACAGCAGTCAATTTCAAGTAGTTTCAAGGCAGCATGAATGGAGCTTTCAAAATGGGAAAGCAAGGCTAGTTCCATCAGGCCCCCATTTCCGCGGGCACACGCAGCATACATCCCTGTGCTTTCTAACAAGTCCAAAGAGACACAGGTTACCCAGTGGTTCCTTCCCTGAATCAACGCCTCGAAGCAGAGTGTTCCGCATCTAGCAAACTGCCTCAACCAAGGAACGCCCCAGCTAGGCCTCCAGGCCCGTGGCTCTTCAAAAGCCTGCAGTGTTACCCGAGGAACTGGGCTTTAGTTGCAGTTGGAACGCAAGCCGACTTTCTCCTGGAGGCAGGGTGACTTCAGGCAGGAGGTCCCAGATGGAATGCGAAGCCGAGGGTTTTTCTCAGTGCAGCTCAGACTAGGGCAATGAGTCAGACTTGCACGGCACGTTGGACCTGCTAGAACAGTGTTCGTGGACCTGTGGGAGTGCTGGGGAAATCAAGCTGTCCCAAGAAAGAGTGCAGTCTGTTGCCCTACACCCGGCATACACAGAGTGGCTCCGAAGCGCTACGGGCCTGGATGTGGCTTAGCAGGCCCATGGGGGCCTGAGGGTACTCAGTGTTCTTGCAGGGAATAGGGTGCCCACGCGAGGCTCCTAGATATCCTGCAAAGCGTACTGACGTTAAAATAATGCAGAGCAACGGATATGGCCTCCTGGAAACTGCTGCACTCCTCCGCTTCTGCATGGCAATTCAGGGCCTTACCTTGAGACAACTGCTGAGGCTGAGTGTCCCGTTAGCGCCACAGCATGGTAGGATGCTGACTTTCTCCTCGAGCAGAGTGACTTCAGGTACGAGGTCCTGGAAGAATCCTAAGCAGAGTGTTTTCTTATGGCAGCTCAGACGGGGGCCATGACGAACATTTCCATGGCACGTCGCACTGGGTAAAAATGTGGTCCTGAGACTGTTCCAGTGCTCTGGAAATATAGCTCTCCTTAAAGAATGAGCAGTGTGTTGCCCATCACTCGGCATACACAGAGGGCCTCCGAGGGACCGATCTTCGGCCTCGAAGTTGCTCAGCAAGCCCACAGGGGTCTGGAGGTACTCACGGATCTTGGAGGGAAAATGATGCACACCCGAGGGGCCTAGGAGTCCTGAAAAGGGTACTTCCTTTAAAATAAAGCAGAATAGGGGCTTCCCTGGTGGCGCTGTGGTTGAGAATCTACCTGCCAATGCAGGGCACACGGGTTCGAGCCCTGGTCTGGGAGGATTCCACATGCCGTGGGGCAACTGGGCCCGTGAGCCACAACTACTGAGCCTGCGCCTCTGGAGCCTGTGCTCCGCAAGAAGGGAGGCCGCGAGACTGAGAGGCCCACGCACCGCGATGAAGAGTGGCCCCCACTTACCGCAACTGGGGAGAGCCCTAGCACAGAAACCAAGACCCAACATAGCAATCAATCAATCAATCAATCAATCTTAAAACAACAATAAAAAATTAAAAATCTAAAATAAAATAAAGCAGAACAGCGACTAATACCTCATGGAAACAGCTGCACGCTGCCCTTTCTGCACGGTTACTCAGGGACTTACCTCGAGGCCAGTTCTCATGTTGAGTTTCCATTTAGCTCTAGAGCGTGGCAGGATGAGCTCCACCCCGGCCATCGAAGCACCCGGCTTAGCTAGACAAAACTCATTTTCTTCCCAGAGCCATGCCTACAGTGGCTAGGGGCCTGTCAACAGCAGTCACTTTCAAGTAGCTTAAAGGCAGCATGAATGGGGCTTTCAAAATGGGAAAGCAAGGCTAGTTCAATCAGGCCCCCATTTCCGCGGGCACACGCAGCATACATCCCTGTGCTTTCTAACAAGTCCAAAGAGACACAGGTTACCAAGTGGTTACTTCCCTGAATCAACTCCTCGAAGCACGGTGTTCTGCATCTAGCGAACTGCCTCAACCAAGGAAAGCCCCAGCTAGGCCTCCGGGCCCGTGGCTCTTCAAAAGCCTGCAGTGTTACCCGAGGAACTGGGCTTTAGTTGCAGTTGGAAAGCAAGCCGACATTCTCCTGGAGGCAGGGTGACTTCAGACACGGGGTCCCAGATGGAATACGAAGCCGAGGGTTTTTCTCAGTGCAGCTCAGACTAGGGCAAAGAGTCAGACTTGCACGGCACGTTGGACCTGCTAGAACAGTATTCGTGGACCTGTGGGAGTGCTGGGGAAATCAAGCTGTCCCAAGAAAGAGTGCAGTCTGTTGCCCTACACCCGGCATACACAGAGTGGCTCTGAAGGGCTACGGGCCTGGATGTGGCTTAGCAGGCCCATGGGGGCCTGAGGGTACTCAGTGTTCTTGCAGGGAATAGGGTGCCCACGCGAGGCTCCTAGATGTCCTGCAAAGCGTACTGACGTTAAAATAATGCAGAGCAACGGATATGGCCTCCTGGAAAATGCTGCACGCCTCCGCTTCTGCATGGCAATTCAGGGCCTTACCTTGAGACAACTGCTGAGGCTGAGTGTCCCGTTAGCGCCACAGCATGGTAGGATGCTGACTTTCTCCTCGAGCAGAGTGACTTCAGGTACGAGGTCCTCGAAGAATCCTAAGCAGAGTGTTTTCTTATGGCAGCTCAGACGGGGGCCATGACGAACACTTCCATGGCACGTCGCACTGGGTAGAAATGTGGTCCTGAGGCTGTTCCAGTGCTCTGGAAATATAGCTCTCCTTAAAGAATGAGCAGTGTGTTGCCCATCACTCGGCATACACAGAGGGGATCCGAGGGACCGATCTTCGGGCCTCGATGTTGCTCAGCAAGCCCACAGGGGTCTGGAGGTACTCACGGATCTTGGAGGAAAAATGATGCACACCCGAGGGGCCTAGGAGTCCTGAAAAGGGTACTTCCTTTAAAATAAAGCAGAATAGGGGCTTCCCTGGTGGCGCTGTGGTTGAGAATCTGCCAGCCAATGCAGGGCACACGGGTTCGAGCCCTGGTCTGGGAGGATTCCACATGCCGTGGAGCAACTGGGCCCGTGAGCCACAACTACTGAGCCTGCGCCTCTGGAGCCTGTGCTCCGCAACAAGGGAGGCCGCGAGACTGAGAGGCCCACGCACCGCGATGAAGAGTGGCCCCCACTTACCGCAACTGGTGAGAGCCCTAGCACAGAAACCAAGACCCAACATAGGAATCAATCAATCAATCAATCAATCTTAAAACAACAATAAAAAATTAAAAATATAAAATAAAATAAAGCAGAACAGCGACTAATACCTCATGGAAAGAGCTGCACGCCGACCTATCCGCGCGGTTAATCAGGGACTTACCTGGAGGCCAGGACTCACGTTGAGTTTCCCTTTAGCTCTAGAGCGTGGCAGGATGACCTCCACCCCGGCCATCGAAGCACCCGGCTTACCTAGACAAAACTCATTGTCTTCCCAGAGCCATGCCTACAGTGGCTAGTGGCCTGTCAATAGCAGTCAATTTCAAGTAGTTTCAAGGCAGCATGAATGGGGCTTTCAAAATGGGAAAGCAAGGCTAGTTCCATCAGGCCCCCATTTCCGCGGGCACACGCAGCATACATCCCTGTGCTTTCTAACAAGTCCAAAGAGACACAGGTTACCCAGTGGTTCCTTCCCTGAATCAACGCCTCGAAGCAGAGTGTTCCGCATCTAGCAAAATGCCTCAACCAAGGAACACCCCAGCTAGGCCTCCAGGCCCGTGGCTCTTCAAAAGCCTACAGTGTTACCCGAGGAACTGGGCTTTAGTTGCAGTTGGAACGCAAGCCGACTTTCTCCTGGAGGCAGGGTGACTTCAGGCAGCAGGTCCCAGATGGAATGCGAAGCCGAGGGTTTTTCTCAGTGCAGCTCAGACTAGGGCAATCAGTCAGACTTGCACGGCACGTTGGACCTGCTAGAACAGTGTTCGTGGACCTGTGGGAGTGCTGGGGAAATCAAGCTGTCCCAAGAAAGAGTGCAGTCTCTTGCCCTACGCTCGGCATACACAGAGTAGCTCCAAAGGGCTACGGGCCTGGATGTGGCTTAGCAGGCCCATGGGGGACTGAGGGTCCTCAGTGTTCTTGCAGGGAATAGGGTGCCCACGCGAGGCTCCTAGATGTCCTGCAAAGCGTACTGACGTTAAAATAATGCAGAGCAACGGCTATGGCCTCCTGGAAACTGCAGCACGCCTCCGCTTCTGCATGGCAATTCAGGACCTTACCTCGAGGCAAGTGCTGATGCTGAGTGTCCTGTTAGCGACACAGCATGATAGGATGCTGACTTTCTCCTCGAGCAGAGTGACTTCAGGTACGAGGTCCTCGAAGAATCCTAAGCAGAGTGTTTTCTTATGGCAGCTCAGATGGGGGCCAAGACGAATATTTCCATGGCACGTCGCACTGGGTAGAAATGTGGTCCTGAGACTGTTCCAGTGCTCTGGAAATATAGCTCTCCTTGAAAAACGAGCAGTGTGTTGCCCATCACTCGGCATACACAGAGGGCCTCCGAGGGACCGACCTTGGGGCCTTGATGTTGCTCAGCAAGCACACAGGGGTATGGAGGTACTCAGGGATCTTGGAGGGAAAATGATGCACACCCGAGGGGCCTAGGAGTCCTGAAAAGGGTACTTCCTTTAAAATAAAGCAGAACAGGGGCTTCCCTGGTGGCGCAGTGGTTGACAATCTGCCTGCCAATGCAGGGGACACGGGTTCGAGCCCTGGTCTGGGAGGATTCCACATGCCGTGGAGCAACTGGGCCCGTGAGCCACAACTACTGAGCCTGCGCCTCTGGAGCCTGTGCTCCGCAACAAGGGAGGCCGCGAGACTGAGAGGTCCACGCACCGCGATGAACAGTGGCCCCCACTTACCGCAACTGGAGAGAGCCCCAGCACAGAAACGAAGACCCAACATAGCAATCAATCAATCAATAAATCTTAAAACAACAAAAAAAAATTAAAAAAATAAAATAAAATAAAGCAGAACAGCGACTAATACCTCATGGAAAGAGCTGCACGCCGACCTTTCTGCGCGGTTAATCAGGGACTTACCTGGAGGCCAGGACTCACGTTGAGTTTCCCTTTAGCTCTAGAGCGTGGCAGGATGAGCTCCACCCCGGCCATCGAAGCACCCGGCTTACCTAGACAAAACTCATTGTCTTCCCAGAGCCATGCCTACAGTGGCTAGTGGCCTGTCAACAGCAGTCAATTTCAAGTAGTTTCAAGGCAGCATGAATGGGGCTTTCAAAATGGGAAAGCAAGGCTAGTTCCATCAGGCCCCCATTTCCGCGGGCACACGCAGCATACATCCCTGTGCTTTCTAACAAGTCCAAAGAGACACAGGTTACCCAGTGGTTCCTTCCCTGAATCAACGCCTCGAAGCAGAGTGTTCCGCATCTAGCAAACTGCCTCAACCAAGGAACGCCCCAGCTAGGCCTCCAGGCCCGTGGCTCTTCAAAAGCCTGCAGTGTTATCCGAGGAACTGGGCTTTAGTTGCAGTTGGAACGCAAGCCGACTTTCTCCTGGAGGCAGGGTGACTTCAGGCAGGAGGTCCCAGATGGAATGCGAAGCCGAGGGTTTTTCTCAGTGCAGCTCAGACTAGGGCAATGAGTCAGACTTGCATGGCACGTTGGACCTGCTAGAACAGTGTTCGTGGACCTGTGGGAGTGCTGGGGAAATCAAGCTGTCCCAAGAAAGAGTGCAGTCTGTTGCCCTACACCCGGCATACACAGAGTGGCTCCGAAGGGCTACGGGCTAAGCCTGGATGTGGCTTAGCAGGCCCATGGGGGCCTGAGGGTACTCAGTGTTCTTGCAGGGAATAGGGTGCCCACGCGAGGCTCCTAGATGTCCGGCAAAGCGTACTGACGTTAAAATAATGCAGAGCAACGGCTATGGCCTCCTGGAAACTGCTGCACGCCTCCGCTTCTGCATGGCAATTCAGGGCCTTACCTTGAGACAACTGCTGAGGCTGAGTGTCCCGTTAGCGCCACAGCATGGTAGGATGCTGACTTTCTCCTCGAGCAGAGTGACTTCAGGTACGAGGTCCTCGAAGAATCCTAAGGAGAGTGTTTTCTTATGGCAGCTCAGACGGGGGCCATGACGAACACTTCCATGGCACGTCGCACTGAGTAGAAATGTGGTCCTGAGGCTGTTCCAGTGCTCTGGAAATATAGCTCTCCTTAAAGAATGAGCAGTGTGTTGCCCATCACTCGGCATACACAGAGGGCCTCCGAGGGACCGATCTTCGGGCCTCGATGTTGCTCAGCAAGCCCACAGGGGTCTGGAGGTACTCACGGATCTTGGAGGAAAATTGATGCACAGCCGAGGGGCCTTGGAGTCCTGAAAAGGGTACTTCCTTTAAAATAAAGCAGAACAGGGGCTTCCCTGGTGGCGCAGTGGTTGACAATCTGCCTGCCAATGCAGGGGACACGGGTTCGAGCCCTGGTCTGGGAGGATTCCACATGCCGTGGAGCAACTGGGCCCGTGAGCCACAACTACTGAGCCTGCGCCTCTGGAGCCTGTGCTCCGCAACAAGGGAGGCCGCGAGACTGAGAGGCCCACGCACCGCGATGAAGAGTGGCCCCCACTTACCGCAACTGGGGAGAGCCCTAGCACAGAAACGAAGACCCAACATAGCAATCAATCAATCAATCAATCTTAAAACAACAATAAAAAATTAAAAAAATAAAATAAAATAAAGCAGAACAGCGACTAATACCTCATGGAAACAGCTGCATGCCGCCCTTTCTGCGCGGTTACTCAGGGACTTACCTCGAGGCCAGGACTCACGTTGAGTTTCCCTTTAGCTCTAGAGCGTGGCAGGATGAGCTCCACCCCGGCCATCGAAGCACCCGGCTTACCTAGACAAAACTCATTGTCTTCCCAGAGCCATGCCTACAGTGGCTAGTGGCCTGTCAACAGCAGTCAATTTCAAGTAGTTTCAAGGCAGCATGAATGGGGCTTTCAAAATGGGAAAGCAAGGCTAGTTCCATCAGGCCCCCATTTCCGCGGGCACACGCAGCATACATCCCTGTGCTTTCTAACAAGTCCAAAGAGACACAGGTTACCCAGTGGTTCCTTCCCTGAATCAACGCCTCGAAGCAGAGTGTTCCGCATCTAGCAAACTGCCTCAACCAAGGAACGCCCCAGCTAGGCCTCCAGGCCCGTGGCTCTTCAAAAGCCTGCAGTGTTACCCGAGGAACTGGGCTTTAGTTGCAGTTGGAACGCAAGCCGACTTTCTCCTGGAGGCAGGGTGACTTCAGGCAGGAGGTCCCAGATGGAATGCGAAGCCGAGGGTTTTTCTCAGTGCAGCTCAGACTAGGGCAATGAGTCAGACTTGCACGGCACGTTGGACCTGCTAGAACAGTGTTCGTGGACCTGTGGGAGTGCTGGGGAAATCAAGCTGTCCCAAGAAAGAGTGCAGTCTGTTGCCCTACACCCGGCATACACAGAGTGGCTCCGAAGCGCTACGGGCCTGGATGTGGCTTAGCAGGCCCATGGGGGCCTGAGGGTACTCAGTGTTCTTGCAGGGAATAGGGTGCCCACGCGAGGCTCCTAGATATCCTGCAAAGCGTACTGACGTTAAAATAATGCAGAGCAACGGATATGGCCTCCTGGAAACTGCTGCACGCCTCCGCTTCTGCATGGCAATTCAGGGCCTTACCTTGAGACAACTGCTGATGCTGAGTGTCCCGTTAGCGCCACAGCATGGTAGGATGCTGACTTTCTCCTCGAGCAGAGTGACTTCAGGTACGAGGTCCTCGACGAATCCTAAGCAGAGTGTTTTCTTATGGCAGCTCAGACGGGGGCCATGACGAACACTTCCATGGCACGTCGCACTGGGTAGAAATGTGGTCCTGAGGCTGTTCCAGTGCTCTGGAAATATAGCTCTCCTTAAAAAATGAGCAGTGTGTTGCCCATCACTCGGCATACACAGAGGGCCTCCGAGGGAACGATCTTCGGGCCTCGATGTTGCTCAGCAAGCCCACAGGGGTCTGGAGGTACTCACGGATCTTGGAGGAAAAATGATGCACACCCGAGGGGCCTAGGAGTCCTGAAAAGGGTACTTCCTTTAAAATAAAGCAGAATAGGGGCTTCCCTGGTGGCGCTGTGGTTGAGAATCTGCCAGCCAATGCAGGGCACACGGGTTCGAGCCCTGGTCTGGGAGGATTCCACATGCCGTGGAGCAACTGGGCCCGTGAGCCACAACTACTGAGCCTGCGCCTCTGGAGCCTGTGCTCCGCAACAAGGGAAGCCGCGAGACTGAGAGGCCCACGCACCGCGATGAAGAGTGGCCCCCACTTACCGCAACTGGGGAGAGCCCTAGCACAGAAACCAAGACCCAACATAGCAATCAATCCATCAATCAATCAATCTTAAAACAACAATAAAAAATTAAAAATATAAAATAAAATAAAGCAGAACAGCGACTAATACCTCATGGAAACAGCTGCACGCTGCCCTTTCTGCACGGTTACTCAGGGACTTACCTCGAGGCCAGTACTCACGTTGAGTTTCCCTTTAGCTCTAGAGCGTGGCAGGATGAGCTCCACCCCGGCCATCGAAGCACCCGGCTTAGCTAGACAAAACTCATTTTCTTCCCAGAGCCATGCCTACAGTGGCTAGTGGCCTGTCAACAGCAGTCACTTTCAAGTAGATTCAAGGCAGCATGAATGGAGCTTTCAAAACGGGAAAGCAATGCTAGTTCCATCAGGCCCCCATTTCTGCGGGCACACGCAGCATACATCCCTGTGCTTTCTAACAAGTCCAAAGAGACACAGGTTACCAAGTGGTTACTTCCCTGAATCAACTCCTCGAAGCACGGTGTTCTGCATCTAGCGAACTGCCTCAACCAAGGAAAGCCCCAGCTAGGCCTCCGGGCCCGTGGCTCTTCAAAACCTGCAGTGTTACCCGAGGAACTGGGCTTTAGTTGCAGTTGGAAAGCAAGCCGACATTCTCCTTGAGGCAGGGTGACTTCAGACACGGGGTCCCAGATGGAATACGAAGCCGAGGGTTTTTCTCAGTGCAGCTCAGACTAGGGCAATGAGTCAGACTTGCACGGCACGTTGGACCTGCTAGAACAGTGTTCGTGGACCTGTGGGAGTGCTGGGGAAATCAAGCTGTCCCAAGAAAGAGTGCAGTCTGTTGCCCTACACCCGGCATACACAGAGTGGCTCTGAAGGGCTACGGGCCTGGATGTGGCTTAGCAGGCCCATGGGGGCCTGAGGGTACTCAGTGTTCTTACAGGGAATAGAGTGCCCACGCGAGGCCCCTAGATTTCGTGCAAAGCGTACTGACGTTAAAATAATTCAGAGCAACCGCTATGGGCTCCTGGAAACTGCAGCACGCCTCCGCTTCTGCATGGCAATTCAGGGCCTTACCTTGAGACAACTGCTGACGCTGAGTGTCCCGTTAGCGCCACAGCATGGTAGGATGCTGACTTTCTCCTCGAGCAGAGTGACTTCAGGTACGAGGTCCTCGACGAATCCTAAGCAGAGTGTTTTCTTATGGCAACTCAGACGGGGGCCATGACGAACATTTCCATGGCACGTCGCACTGGGTAGAAATGTGGTCCTGAGACTGTTCCAGTGCTCTGGAAATATAGCTCTCCTTGAAACACGAGCAGTGTGTTGCCCATCACTCGGCATACACAGAGGGCCTCCGAGGGACCGATCTTCGGGCCTCGATGTTGCTCAGCAAGCCCACAGGGGTCTGGAGGTACTCACGGATCTTGGAGCGAAAATGATGCACACCCGAGGGGCCTAGGAGTCCTGAAAAGGGTACTTCCTTTAAAATAAAGCAGAATAG
Organism: Eschrichtius robustus; assembly: GCF_028021215.1. Lineage (NCBI taxonomy): Eukaryota > Metazoa > Chordata > Mammalia > Artiodactyla > Eschrichtiidae > Eschrichtius > Eschrichtius robustus. The sequence continues at coordinate 104,630 of NC_090842.1, forward strand.
GGGCTTCCCTGGTGGCGCTGTGGTTGAGAATCTGCCTGCCAATGCAGGGCACACGGGTTCGAACCCTGGTCTGGGAGGATTCCACATGCCGTGGAGCAACTGGGCCCGTGAGCCACAACTACTGAGCCTGCGCCTCTGGAGCCTGTGCTCCGCAACAAGGGAGGCCGCGAGACTGAGAGGCCCACGCACCGCGATGAAGAGTGGCCCCCACTTACCGCAACTGGGGAGAGCCCTAGCACAGAAACGAAGACCCAACATAGCAATCAATCAATCAATCAATCTTAAAACAACAATAAAAAATTAAAAAAATAAAATAAAATAAAGCAGAACAGCGACTAATACCTCATGGAAACAGCTGCATGCCGCCCTTTCTGCGCGGTTACTCAGGGACTTACCTCGAGGCCAGGACTCACGTTGAGTTTCCCTTTAGCTCTAGAGCGTGGCAGGATGAGCTCCACCCCGGCCATCGAAGCACCCGGCTTACCTAGACAAAACTCATTGTCTTCCCAGAGCCATGCCTACAGTGGCTAGTGGCCTGTCAACAGCAGTCAATTTCAAGTAGTTTCAAGGCAGCATGAATGGGGCTTTCAAAATGGGAAAGCAAGGCTAGTTCCATCAGGCCCCCATTTCCGCGGGCACACGCAGCATACATCCCTGTGCTTTCTAACAAGTCCAAAGAGACACAGGTTACCCAGTGGTTCCTTCCCTGAATCAACGCCTCGAAGCAGAGTGTTCCGCATCTAGCAAACTGCCTCAACCAAGGAACGCCCCAGCTAGGCCTCCAGGCCCGTGGCTCTTCAAAAGCCTGCAGTGTTACCCGAGGAACTGGGCTTTAGTTGCAGTTGGAACGCAAGCCGACTTTCTCCTGGAGGCAGGGTGACTTCAGGCAGGAGGTCCCAGATGGAATGCGAAGCCGAGGGTTTTTCTCAGTGCAGCTCAGACTAGGGCAATGAGTCAGACTTGCACGGCACGTTGGACCTGCTAGAACAGTGTTCGTGGACCTGTGGGAGTGCTGGGGAAATCAAGCTGTCCCAAGAAAGAGTGCAGTCTGTTGCCCTACACCCGGCATACACAGAGTGGCTCCGAAGCGCTACGGGCCTGGATGTGGCTTAGCAGGCCCATGGGGGCCTGAGGGTACTCAGTGTTCTTGCAGGGAATAGGGTGCCCACGCGAGGCTCCTAGATATCCTGCAAAGCGTACTGACGTTAAAATAATGCAGAGCAACGGATACGGCCTCCTGGAAACTGCTGCACGCCTCCGCTTCTGCATGGCAATTCAGGGCCTTACCTTGAGACAACTGCTGATGCTGAGTGTCCCGTTAGCGCCACAGCATGGTAGGATGCTGACTTTCTCCTCGAGCAGAGTGACTTCAGGTACGAGGTCCTCGACGAATCCTAAGCAGAGTGTTTTCTTATGGCAGCTCAGACGGGGGCCATGACGAACACTTCCATGGCACGTCGCACTGGGTAGAAATGTGGTCCTGAGGCTGTTCCAGTGCTCTGGAAATATAGCTCTCCTTAAAAAATGAGCAGTGTGTTGCCCATCACTCGGCATACACAGAGGGCCTCCGAGGGAACGATCTTCGGGCCTCGATGTTGCTCAGCAAGCCCACAGGGGTCTGGAGGTACTCACGGATCTTGGAGGAAAAATGATGCACACCCGAGGGGCCTAGGAGTCCTGAAAAGGGTACTTCCTTTAAAATAAAGCAGAATAGGGGCTTCCCTGGTGGCGCTGTGGTTGAGAATCTGCCAGCCAATGCAGGGCACACGGGTTCGAGCCCTGGTCTGGGAGGATTCCACATGCCGTGGAGCAACTGGGCCCGTGAGCCACAACTACTGAGCCTGCGCCTCTGGAGCCTGTGCTCCGCAACAAGGGAAGCCGCGAGACTGAGAGGCCCACGCACCGCGATGAAGAGTGGCCCCCACTTACCGCAACTGGGGAGAGCCCTAGCACAGAAACGAAGACCCAACATAGCAATCAATCCATCAATCAATCAATCTTAAAACAACAATAAAAAATTAAAAATATAAAATAAAATAAAGCAGAACAGCGACTAATACCTCATGGAAACAGCTGCACGCTGCCCTTTCTGCACGGTTACTCAGGGACTTACCTCGAGGCCAGTACTCACGTTGAGTTTCCCTTTAGCTCTAGAGCGTGGCAGGATGAGCTCCACCCCGGCCATCGAAGCACCCGGCTTAGCTAGACAAAACTCATTTTCTTCCCAGAGCCATGCCTACAGTGGCTAGTGGCCTGTCAACAGCAGTCACTTTCAAGTAGATTCAAGGCAGCATGAATGGAGCTTTCAAAACGGGAAAGCAATGCTAGTTCCATCAGGCCCCCATTTCTGCGGGCACACGCAGCATACATCCCTGTGCTTTCTAACAAGTCCAAAGAGACACAGGTTACCAAGTGGTTACTTCCCTGAATCAACTCCTCGAAGCACGGTGTTCTGCATCTAGCGAACTGCCTCAACCAAGGAAAGCCCCAGCTAGGCCTCCGGGCCCGTGGCTCTTCAAAAGCCTGCAGTGTTACCCGAGGAACTGGGCTTTAGTTGCAGTTGGAAAGCAAGCCGACATTCTCCTTGAGGCAGGGTGACTTCAGACATGGGGTCCCAGATGGAATACGAAGCCGAGGGTTTTTCTCAGTGCAGCTCAGACTAGGGCAATGAGTCAGACTTGCACGGCACGTTGGACCTGCTAGAACAGTGTTCGTGGACCTGTGGGAGTGCTGGGGAAATCAAGCTGTCCCAAGAAAGAGTGCAGTCTGTTGCCCTACACCCGGCATACACAGAGTGGCTCTGAAGGGCTACGGGCCTGGATGTGGCTTAGCAGGCCCATGGGGGCCTGAGGGTACTCAGTGTTCTTACAGGGAATAGAGTGCCCACGCGAGGCCCCTAGATTTCGTGCAAAGCGTACTGACGTTAAAATAATTCAGAGCAACCGCTATGGGCTCCTGGAAACTGCAGCACGCCTCCGCTTCTGCATGGCAATTCAGGGCCTTACCTTGAGACAACTGCTGAGGCTGAGTGTCCCGTTAGCGCCACAGCATGGTAGGATGCTGACTTTCTCCTCGAGCAGAGTGACTTCAGGTACGAGGTCCTGGAAGAATCCTAAGCAGAGTGTTTTCTTATGGCAGCTCAGACGGGGGCCATGACGAACATTTCCATGGCACGTCGCACTGGGTAAAAATGTGGTCCTGAGACTGTTCCAGTGCTCTGGAAATATAGCTCTCCTTAAAGAATGAGCAGTGTGTTGCCCATCACTCGGCATACACAGAGGGCCTCCGAGGGACCGATCTTCGGCCTCGAAGTTGCTCAGCAAGCCCACAGGGGTCTGGAGGTACTCACGGATCTTGGAGGGAAAATGATGCACACCCGAGGGGCCTAGGAGTCCTGAAAAGGGTACTTCCTTTAAAATAAAGCAGAATAGGGGCTTCCCTGGTGGCGCTGTGGTTGAGAATCTACCTGCCAATGCAGGGCACACGGGTTCGAGCCCTGGTCTGGGAGGATTCCACATGCCGTGGGGCAACTGGGCCCGTGAGCCACAACTACTGAGCCTGCGCCTCTGGAGCCTGTGCTCCGCAAGAAGGGAGGCCGCGAGACTGAGAGGCCCACGCACCGCGATGAAGAGTGGCCCCCACTTACCGCAACTGGGGAGAGCCCTAGCACAGAAACCAAGACCCAACATAGCAATCAATCAATCAATCAATCAATCTTAAAACAACAATAAAAAATTAAAAATCTAAAATAAAATAAAGCAGAACAGCGACTAATACCTCATGGAAACAGCTGCACGCTGCCCTTTCTGCACGGTTACTCAGGGACTTACCTCGAGGCCAGTTCTCATGTTGAGTTTCCCTTTAGCTCTAGAGCGTGGCAGGATGAGCTCCACCCCGGGCATCGAAGCACCCGGCTTAGCTAGACAAAACTCATTTTCTTCCCAGAGCCATGCCTACAGTGGCTAGGGGCCTGTCAACAGCAGTCACTTTCAAGTAGCTTAAAGGCAGCATGAATGGGGCTTTCAAAACAGGAAAGCAAGGCTAGTTCAATCAGGCCCCCATTTCCGCGGGCACACGCAGCATACATCCCTGTGCTTTCAAACAAGTCCAAAGAGACACAGGTTACCAAGTGGTTACTTCCCTGAATCAACTCCTCGAAGCACGGTGTTCTGCATCTAGCGAACTGCCTCAACCAAGGAAAGCCCCAGCTAGGCCTCCGGGCCCGTGGCTCTTCAAAAGCCTGCAGTGTTACCCGAGGAACTGGGCTTTAGTTGCAGTTGGAAAGCAAGCCGACATTCTCCTGGAGGCAGGGTGACTTCAGACACGGGGTCCCAGATGGAATACGAAGCCGAGGGTTTTTCTCAGTGCAGCTCAGACTAGGGCAAAGAGTCAGACTTGCACGGCACGTTGGACCTGCTAGAACAGTATTCGTGGACCTGTGGGAGTGCTGGGGAAATCAAGCTGTCCCAAGAAAGAGTGCAGTCTGTTGCCCTACACCCGGCATACACAGAGTGGCTCTGAAGGGCTACGGGCCTGGATGTGGCTTAGCAGGCCCATGGGGGCCTGAGGGTACTCAGTGTTCTTGCAGGGAATAGGGTGCCCACGCGAGGCTCCTAGATGTCCTGCAAAGCGTACTGACGTTAAAATAATGCAGAGCAACGGATATGGCCTCCGGGAAAATGCTGCACGCCTCCGCTTCTGCATGGCAATTCAGGGCCTTACCTTGAGACAACTGCTGAGGCTGAGTGTCCCGTTAGCGCCACAGCATGGTAGGATGCTGACTTTCTCCTCGAGCAGAGTGACTTCAGGTACGAGGTCCTCGAAGAATCCTAAGCAGAGTGTTTTCTTATGGCAGCTCAGACGGGGGCCATGACGAACACTTCCACGGCACGTCGCACTGGGTAGAAATGTGGTCCTGAGGCTGTTCCAGTGCTCTGGAAATATAGCTCTCCTTAAAGAATGAGCAGTGTGTTGCCCATCACTCGGCATACACAGAGGGCCTCCGAGGGAACGATCTTCGGGCCTCGATGTTGCTCAGCAAGCCCACAGGGGTCTGGAGGTACTCACGGATCTTGGAGGAAAAATGATGCACACCCGAGGGGCCTAGGAGTCCTGAAAAGGGTACTTCCTTTAAAATAAAGCAGAATAGGGGCTTCCCTGGTGGCGCTGTGGTTGAGAATCTGCCAGCCAATGCAGGGCACACGGGTTCGAGCCCTGGTCTGGGAGGATTCCACATGCCGTGGGGCAACTGGGCCCGTGAGCCACAACTACTGAGCCTGCGCCTCTGGAGCCTGTGCTCCGCAACAAGGGAGGCCGCGAGACTGAGAGGCCCACGCACCGCAATGAAGAGTGGCCCCCACTTACCGCAACTGGTGAGAGCCCTAGCACAGAAACCAAGACCCAACATAGGAATCAATCAATCAATCAATCAATCTTAAAACAACAATAAAAAATTAAAAATATAAAATAAAATAAAGCAGAACAGCGACTAATACCTCATGGAAAGAGCTGCACGCCGACCTTTCTGCGCGGTTAATCAGGGACTTACCTGGAGGCCAGGACTCACGTTGAGTTTCCCTTTAGCTCTAGAGCGTGGCAGGATGACCTCCACCCCGGCCATCGAAGCACCCGGCTTACCTAGACAAAACTCATTGTCTTCCCAGAGCCATGCCTACAGTGGCTAGTGGCCTGTAAATAGCAGTCAATTTCAAGTAGTTTCAAGGCAGCATGAATGGGGCTTTCAAAATGGGAAAGCAAGGCTAGTTCCATCAGGCCCCCATTTCCGCGGGCACACGCAGCATACATCCCTGTGCTTTCTAACAAGTCCAAAGAGACACAGGTTACCCAGTGGTTCCTTCCCTGAATCAACGCCTCGAAGCAGAGTGTTCCGCATCTAGCAAAATGCCTCAACCAAGGAACACCCCAGCTAGGCCTCCAGGCCCGTGGCTCTTCAAAAGCCTGCAGTGTTACCCGAGGAACTGGGCTTTAGTTGCAGTTGGAACGCAAGCCGACTTTCTCCTGGAGGCAGGGTGACTTCAGGCAGCAGGTCCCAGATGGAATGCGAAGCCGAGGGTTTTTCTCAGTGCAGCTCAGACTAGGGCAATCAGTCAGACTTGCACGGCACGTTGGACCTGCTAGAACAGTGTTCGTGGACCTGTGGGAGTGCTGGGGAAATCAAGCTGTCCCAAGAAAGAGTGCAGTCTCTTGCCCTACGCTCGGCATACACAGAGTAGCTCCAAAGGGCTACGGGCCTGGATGTGGCTTAGCAGGCCCATGGGGGACTGAGGGTCCTCAGTGTTCTTGCAGGGAATAGGGTGCCCACGCGAGGCTCCTAGATGTCCTGCAAAGCGTACTGACGTTAAAATAATGCAGAGCAACGGCTATGGCCTCCTGGAAACTGCAGCACGCCTCCGCTTCTGCATGGCAATTCAGGACCTTACCTCGAGGCAAGTGCTGATGCTGAGTGTCCTGTTAGCGACACAGCATGATAGGATGCTGACTTTCTCCTCGAGCAGAGTGACTTCAGGTACGAGGTCCTCGAAGAATCCTAAGCAGAGTGTTTTCTTATGGCAGCTCAGATGGGGGCCATGACGAACATTTCCATGGCACGTCGCACTGGGTAGAAATGTGGTCCTGAGACTGTTCCAGTGCTCTGGAAATATAGCTCTCCTTGAAAAACGAGCAGTGTGTTGCCCATCACTCGGCATACACAGAGGGCCTCCGAGGGACCGACCTTGGGGCCTTGATGTTGCTCAGCAAGCACACAGGGGTATGGAGGTACTCAGGGATCTTGGAGGGAAAATGATGCACACCCGAGGGGCCTAGGAGTCCTGAAAAGGGTACTTCCTTTAAAATAAAGCAGAACAGGGGCTTCCCTGGTGGCGCACTGGTTGACAATCTGCCTGCCAATGCAGGGGACACGGGTTCGAGCCCTGGTCTGGGAGGATTCCACATGCCGTGGAGCAACTGGGCCCGTGAGCCACAACTACTGAGCCTGCGCCTCTGGAGCCTGTGCTCCGCAACAAGGGAGGCCGCGAGACTGAGAGGTCCACGCACCGCGATGAACAGTGGCCCCCACTTACCGCAACTGGAGAGAGCCCCAGCACAGAAACGAAGACCCAACATAGCAATCAATCAATCAATAAATCTTAAAACAACAAAAAAAAATTAAAAAAATAAAATAAAATAAAGCAGAACAGCGACTAATACCTCATGGAAAGAGCTGCACGCCGACCTTTCTGCGCGGTTAATCAGGGACTTACCTGGAGGCCAGGACTCACGTTGAGTTTCCCTTTAGCTCTAGAGCGTGGCAGGATGACCTCCACCCCGGCCATCGAAGCACCCGGCTTACCTAGACAAAACTCATTGTCTTCCCAGAGCCATGCCTACAGTGGCTAGTGGCCTGTCAACAGCAGTCAATTTCAAGTAGTTTCAAGGCAGCATGAATGGGGCTTTCAAAATGGGAAAGCAAGGCTAGTTCCATCAGGCCCCCATTTCCGCGGGCACACGCAGCATACATCCCTGTGCTTTCTAACAAGTCCAAAGAGACACAGGTTACCCAGTGGTTCCTTCCCTGAATCAACGCCACGAAGCAGAGTGTTCCGCATCTAGCAAACTGCCTCAACCAAGGAACGCCCCAGCTAGGCCTCCAGGCCCGTGGCTCTTCAAAAGCCTGCAGTGTTATCCGAGGAACTGGGCTTTAGTTGCAGTTGGAACGCAAGCCGACTTTCTCCTGGAGGCAGGGTGACTTCAGGCAGGAGGTCCCAGATGGAATGCGAAGCCGAGGGTTTTTCTCAGTGCAGCTCAGACTAGGGCAATGAGTCAGACTTGCATGGCACGTTGGACCTGCTAGAACAGTGTTCGTGGACCTGTGGGAGTGCTGGGGAAATCAAGCTGTCCCAAGAAAGAGTGCAGTCTGTTGCCCTACACCCGGCATACACAGAGTGGCTCCGAAGGGCTACGGGCTAAGCCTGGATGTGGCTTAGCAGGCCCATGGGGGCCTGAGGGTACTCAGTGTTCTTGCAGGGAATAGGGTGCCCACGCGAGGCTCCTAGATGTCCGGCAAAGCGTACTGACGTTAAAATAATGCAGAGCAACGGCTATGGCCTCCTGGAAACTGCTGCACGCCTCCGCTTCTGCATGGCAATTCAGGGCCTTACCTTGAGACAACTGCTGATGCTGAGTGTCCCGTTAGCGCCACAGCATGGTAGGATGCTGACTTTCTCCTCGAGCAGAGTGACTTCAGGTACGAGGTCCTCGAAGAATCCTAAGGAGAGTGTTTTCTTATGGCAGCTCAGACGGGGGCCATGACGAACACTTCCATGACACGTCGCACTGGGTAGAAATGTGGTCCTGAGGCTGTTCCAGTGCTCTGGAAATATAGCTCTCCTTAAAGAATGAGCAGTGTGTTGCCCATCACTCGGCATACACAGAGGGCCTCCGAGGGACCGATCTTCGGGCCTCGATGTTGCTCAGCAAGCCCACAGGGGTCTGGAGGTACTCACGGATCTTGGAGGAAAATTGATGCACAGCCGAGGGGCCTTGGAGTCCTGAAAAGGGTACTTCCTTTAAAATAAAGCAGAACAGGGGCTTCCCTGGTGGCGCAGTGGTTGACAATCTGCCTGCCAATGCATGGGACACGGGTTCGAGCCCTGGTCTGGGAGGATTCCACATGCCGTGGAGCAACTGGGCCCGTGAGCCACAACTACTGAGCCTGCGCCTCTGGAGCCTGTGCTCCGCAACAAGGGAGGCCGCGAGACTGAGAGGCCCACGCACCGCGATGAAGAGTGGCCCCCACTTACCGCAACTGGGGAGAGCCCTAGCACAGAAACGAAGACCCAACATAGCAATCAATCAATCAATCAATCTTAAAACAACAATAAAAAATTAAAAAAATAAAATAAAATAAAGCAGAACAGCGACTAATACCTCATGGAAACAGCTGCATGCCGCCCTTTCTGCGCGGTTACTCAGGGACTTACCTCGAGGCCAGGACTCACGTTGAGTTTCCCTTTAGCTCTAGAGCGTGGCAGGATGAGCTCCACCCCGGCCATCGAAGCACCCGGCTTACCTAGACAAAACTCATTGTCTTCCCAGAGCCATGCCTACAGTGGCTAGTGGCCTGTCAACAGCAGTCAATTTCAAGTAGTTTCAAGGCAGCATGAATGGGGCTTTCAAAATGGGAAAGCAAGGCTAGTTCCATCAGGCCCCCATTTCCGCGGGCACACGCAGCATACATCCCTGTGCTTTCTAACAAGTCCAAAGAGACACAGGTTACCCAGTGGTTCCTTCCCTGAATCAACGCCTCGAAGCAGAGTGTTCCGCATCTAGCAAACTGCCTCAACCAAGGAACGCCCCAGCTAGGCCTCCAGGCCCGTGGCTCTTCAAAAGCCTGCAGTGTTACCCGAGGAACTGGGCTTTAGTTGCAGTTGGAACGCAAGCCGACTTTCTCCTGGAGGCAGGGTGACTTCAGGCAGGAGGTCCCAGATGGAATGCGAAGCCGAGGGTTTTTCTCAGTGCAGCTCAGACTAGGGCAATGAGTCAGACTTGCACGGCACGTTGGACCTGCTAGAACAGTGTTCGTGGACCTGTGGGAGTGCTGGGGAAATCAAGCTGTCCCAAGAAAGAGTGCAGTCTCTTGCCCTACGCTCGGCATACACAGAGTAGCTCCAAAGGTCTACGGGCCTGGATGTGGCTTAGCAGGCCCATGGGGGACTGAGGGTCCTCAGTGTTCTTGCAGGGAATAGGGTGCCCACGCGAGGCTCCTAGATGTCCTGCAAAGCGTACTGACGTTAAAATAATGCAGAGCAACGGATATGGCCTCCTGGAAACTGCTGCACGCCTCCGCTTCTGCATGGCAATTCAGGGCCTTACCTTGAGACAACTGCTGAGGCTGAGTGTCCCGTTAGCGCCACAGCATGGTAGGATGCTGACTTTCTCCTCGAGCAGAGTGACTTCAGGTACGAGGTCCTCGACGAATCCTAAGCAGAGTGTTTTCTTATGGCAGCTCAGACGGGGGCCATGACGAACACTTCCATGGCACGTCGCACTGGGTAGAAATGTGGTCCTGAGGCTGTTCCAGTGCTCTGGAAATATAGCTCTCCTTAAAGAATGAGCAGTGTGTTGCCCATCACTCGGCATACACAGAGGGCCTCCGAGGGAACGATCTTCGGGCCTCGATGTTGCTCAGCAAGCCCACAGGGGTCTGGAGGTACTCACGGATCTTGGAGGAAAGATGATGCACACCCGAGGGGCCTAGGAGTCCTGAAAAGGGTACTTCCTTTAAAATAAAGCAGAATAGAGGCTTCCCTGGTGGCGCTGTGGTTGAGAATCTGCCAGCCAATGCAGGGCACACGGGTTCGAGCCCTGGTCTGGGAGGATTCCACATGCCGTGGGGCAACTGGGCCCGTGAGCCACAACTACTGAGCCTGCGCCTCTGGAGCCTGTGCTCCGCAACAAGGGAAGCCACGAGACTGAGAGGCCCACGCACCGCGATGAAGAGTGGCCCCCACTTACCGCAACTGGGGAGAGCCCTAGCACAGAAACGAAGACCCAACATAGCAATCAATCCATCAATCAATCAATCTTAAAACAACAATAAAAAATTAAAAATATAAAATAAAATAAAGCAGAACAGCGACTAATACCTCATGGAAACAGCTGCACGCTGCCCTTTCTGTGCGGTTACTCAGGGACTTACCTCGAGGCCAGTACTCACGTTGAGTTTCCCTTTAGCTCTAGAGCGTGGCAGGATGAGCTCCACCCCGGCCATCGAAGCACCCGGCTTAGCTAGACAAAACTCATTTTCTTCCCAGAGCCATGCCTACAGTGGCTAGTGGCCTGTCAACAGCAGTCACTTTCAAGTAGATTCAAGGCAGCATGAATGGAGCTTTCAAAACGGGAAAGCAATGCTAGTTCCATCAGGCCCCCATTTCTGCGGGCACACGCAGCATACATCCCTGTGCTTTCTAACAAGTCCAAAGAGACACAGGTTACCAAGTGGTTACTTCCCTGAATCAACTCCTCGAAGCACGGTGTTCTGCATCTAGCGAACTGCCTCAACCAAGGAAAGCCCCAGCTAGGCCTCCGGGCCCGTGGCTCTTCAAAAGCCTGCAGTGTTACCCGAGGAACTGGGCTTTAGTTGCAGTTGGAAAGCAAGCCGACATTCTCCTGGAGGCAGGGTGACTTCAGACACGGGATCCCAGATGGAATACGAAGCCGAGGGTTTTTCTCAGTGCAGCTCAGACTAGGGCAATGAGTCAGACTTGCACGGCACGTTGGACCTGCTAGAACAGTGTTCGTGGACCTGTGGGAGTGCTGGGGAAATCAAGCTGTCCCAAGAAAGAGTGCAGTCTGTTGCCCTACACCCGGCATACACAGAGTGGCTCTGAAGGGCTACGGGCCTGGATGTGGCTTAGCAGGCCCATGGGGGCCTGAGGGTACTCAGTGTTCTTACAGGGAATAGAGTGCCCACGCGAGGCCCCTAGATTTCGTGCAAAGCGTACTGACGTTAAAATAATTCAGAGCAACCGCTATGGGCTCCTGGAAACTGCAGCACGCCTCCGCTTCTGCATGGCAATTCAGGGCCTTACCTTGAGACAACTGCTGACGCTGAGTGTCCCGTTAGCGCCACAGCATGGTAGGATGCTGACTTTCTCCTCGAGCAGAGTGACTTCAGGTACGAAGTCCTCGACGAATCCTAAGCAGAGTGTTTTCTTATGGCAGCTCAGACGGGGGCCATGACGAACACTTCCATGGCACGTCGCACTGGGTAGAAATGTGGTCCTGAGGCTGTTCCAGTGCTCTGGAAATATAGCTCTCCTTAAAAAATGAGCAGTGTGTTGCCCATCACTCGGCATACACAGAGGGCCTCCGAGGGAACGATCTTCGGGCCTCGATGTTGCTCAGCAAGCCCACAGGGGTCTGGAGGTACTCACGGATCTTGGAGGAAAAATGATGCACACCCGAGGGGCCTAGGAGTCCTGAAAAGGGTACTTCCTTTAAAATAAAGCAGAATAGGGGCTTCCCTGGTGGCGCTGTGGTTGAGAATCTGCCAGCCAATGCAGGGCACACGGGTTCGAGCCCTGGTCTGGGAGGATTCCACATGCCGTGGAGCAACTGGGCCCGTGAGCCACAACTACTGAGCCTGCGCCTCTGGAGCCTGTGCTCCGCAACAAGGGAAGCCACGAGACTGAGAGGCCCACGCACCGCGATGAAGAGTGGCCCCCACTTACCGCAACTGGGGAGAGCCCTAGCACAGAAACGAAGACCCAACATAGCAATCAATCCATCAATCAATCAATCTTAAAACAACAATAAAAAATTAAAAATATAAAATAAAATAAAGCAGAACAGCGACTAATACCTCATGGAAACAGCTGCACGCTGCCCTTTCTGCACGGTTACTCAGGGACTTACCTCGAGGCCAGTACTCACGTTGAGTTTCCCTTTAGCTCTAGAGCGTGGCAGGATGAGCTCCACCCCGGCCATCGAAGCACCCGGCTTAGCTAGACAAAACTCATTTTCTTCCCAGAGCCATGCCTACAGTGGCTAGTGGCCTGTCAACAGCAGTCACTTTCAAGTAGATTCAAGGCAGCATGAATGGAGCTTTCAAAACGGGAAAGCAATGCTAGTTCCATCAGGCCCCCATTTCTGCGGGCACACGCAGCATACATCCCTGTGCTTTCTAACAAGTCCAAAGAGACACAGGTTACCAAGTGGTTACTTCCCTGAATCAACTCCTCGAAGCACGGTGTTCTGCATCTAGCGAACTGCCTCAACCAAGGAAAGCCCCAGCTAGGCCTCCGGGCCCGTGGCTCTTCAAAAGCCTGCAGTGTTACCCGAGGAACTGGGCTTTAGTTGCAGTTGGAAAGCAAGCCGACATTCTCCTGGAGGCAGGGTGACTTCAGACACGGGGTCCCAGATGGAATACGAAGCCGAGGGTTTTCTCAGTGCAGCTCAGACTAGGGCAATGAGTCAGACTTGCACGGCACGTTGGACCTGCTAGAACAGTGTTCGTGGACCTGTGGGAGTGCTGGGGAAATCAAGCTGTCCCAAGAAAGAGTGCAGTCTGTTGCCCTACACCCGGCATACACAGAGTGGCTCTGAAGGGCTACGGGCCTGGATGTGGCTTAGCAGGCCCATGGGGGCCTGAGGGTACTCAGTGTTCTTACAGGGAATAGAGTGCCCACGCGAGGCCCCTAGATTTCGTGCAAAGCGTACTGACGTTAAAATAATTCAGAGCAACCGCTATGGGCTCCTGGAAACTGCAGCACGCCTCCGCTTCTGCATGGCAATTCAGGGCCTTACCTTGAGACAACTGCTGACGCTGAGTGTCCCGTTAGCGCCACAGCATGGTAGGATGCTGACTTTCTCCTCGAGCAGAGTGACTTCAGGTACGAGGTCCTCGACGAATCCTAAGCAGAGTGTTTTCTTATGGCAACTCAGACGGGGGCCATGACGAACATTTCCATGGCACGTCGCACTGGGTAGAAATGTGGTCCTGAGACTGTTCCAGTGCTCTGGAAATATAGCTCTCCTTGAAACACGAGCAGTGTGTTGCCCATCACTCGGCATACACAGAGGGCCTCCGAGGGACCGATCTTCGGGCCTCGATGTTGCTCAGCAAGCCCACAGGGGTCTGGAGGTACTCACGGATCTTGGAGCGAAAATGATGCACACCCGAGGGGCCTAGGAGTCCTGAAAAGGGTACTTCCTTTAAAATAAAGCAGAATAGGGGCTTCCCTGGTGGCGCTGTGGTTGAGAATCTGCCTGCCAATGCAGGGCACACGGGTTCGAGCCCTGGTCTGGGAGGATTCCACATGCCGTGGAGCAACTGGGCCCGTGAGCCACAACTACTGAGCCTGCGCCTCTGGAGCCTGTGCTCCGCAACAAGGGAGGCCGCGAGACTGAGAGGCCCACGCACCGCGATGAAGAGTGGCCCCCACTTACCGCAACTGGGGAGAGCCCTAGCACAGAAACGAAGACCCAACATAGCAATCAATCAATCAATCAATCTTAAAACAACAATAAAAAATTAAAAAAATAAAATAAAATAAAGCAGAACAGCGACTAATACCTCATGGAAACAGCTGCATGCCGCCCTTTCTGCGCGGTTACTCAGGGACTTACCTCGAGGCCAGGACTCACGTTGAGTTTCCCTTTAGCTCTAGAGCGTGGCAGGATGAGCTCCACCCCGGCCATCGAAGCACCCGGCTTACCTAGACAAAACTCATTGTCTTCCCAGAGCCATGCCTACAGTGGCTAGTGGCCTGTCAACAGCAGTCAATTTCAAGTAGTTTCAAGGCAGCATGAATGGGGCTTTCAAAATGGAAAGCAAGGCTAGTTCCATCAGGCCCCCATTTCCGCGGGCACACGCAGCATACATCCCTGTGCTTTCTAACAAGTCCAAAGAGACACAGGTTACCCAGTGGTTCCTTCCCTGAATCAACGCCTCGAAGCAGAGTGTTCCGCATCTAGCAAACTGCCTCAACCAAGGAACGCCCCAGCTAGGCCTCCAGGCCCGTGGCTCTTCAAAAGCCTGCAGTGTTACCCGAGGAACTGGGCTTTAGTTGCAGTTGGAACGCAAGCCGACTTTCTCCTGGAGGCAGGGTGACTTCAGGCAGGAGGTCCCAGATGGAATGCGAAGCCGAGGGTTTTTCTCAGTGCAGCTCAGACTAGGGCAATGAGTCAGACTTGCACGGCACGTTGGACCTGCTAGAACAGTGTTCGTGGACCTGTGGGAGTGCTGGGGAAATCAAGCTGTCCCAAGAAAGAGTGCAGTCTGTTGCCCTACACCCGGCATACACAGAGTGGCTCCGAAGCGCTACGGGCCTGGATGTGGCTTAGCAGGCCCATGGGGGCCTGAGGGTACTCAGTGTTCTTGCAGGGAATAGAGTGCCCACGCGAGGCTCCTAGATATCCTGCAAAGCGTACTGACGTTAAAATAATGCAGAGCAACGGATATGGCCTCCTGGAAACTGCTGCACGCCTCCGCTTCTGCATGGCAATTCAGGGCCTTACCTTGAGACAACTGCTGAGGCTGAGTGTCCCGTTAGCGCCACAGCATGGTAGGATGCTGACTTTCTCCTCGAGCAGAGTGACTTCAGGTACGAGGTCCTCGACGAATCCTAAGCAGAGTGTTTTCTTATGGCAGCTCAGACGGGGGCCATGACGAACACTTCCATGGCACGTCGCACTGGGTAGAAATGTGGTCCTGAGGCTGTTCCAGTGCTCTGGAAATATAGCTCTCCTTAAAAAATGAGCAGTGTGTTGCCCATCACTCGGCATACACAGAGGGCCTCCGAGGGAACGATCTTCGGGCCTCGATGTTGCTCAGCAAGCCCACAGGGGTCTGGAGGTACTCACGGATCTTGGAGGAAAAATGATGCACACCCGAGGGGCCTAGGAGTCCTGAAAAGGGTACTTCCTTTAAAATAAAGCAGAATAGGGGCTTCCCTGGTGGCGCTGTGGTTGAGAATCTGCCAGCCAATGCAGGGCACACGGGTTCGAGCCCTGGTCTGGGAGGATTCCACATGCCGTGGAGCAACTGGGCCCGTGAGCCACAACTACTGAGCCTGCGCCTCTGGAGCCTGTGCTCCGCAACAAGGGAAGCCGCGAGACTGAGAGGCCCACGCACCGCGATGAAGAGTGGCCCCCACTTACCGCAACTGGGGAGAGCCCTAGCACAGAAACGAAGACCCAACATAGCAATCAATCCATCAATCAATCAATCTTAAAACAACAATAAAAAATTAAAAATATAAAATAAAATAAAGCAGAACAGCGACTAATACCTCATGGAAACAGCTGCACGCTGCCCTTTCTGCACGGTTACTCAGGGACTTACCTCGAGGCCAGTACTCACGTTGAGTTTCCCTTTAGCTCTAGAGCGTGGCAGGATGAGCTCCACCCCGGCCATCGAAGCACCCGGCTTAGCTAGACAAAACTCATTTTCTTCCCAGAGCCATGCCTACAGTGGCTAGTGGCCTGTCAACAGCAGTCACTTTCAAGTAGATTCAAGGCAGCATGAATGGAGCTTTCAAAACGGGAAAGCAATGCTAGTTCCATCAGGCCCCCATTTCTGCGGGCACACGCAGCATACATCCCTGTGCTTTCTAACAAGTCCAAAGAGACACAGGTTACCAAGTGGTTACTTCCCTGAATCAACTCCTCGAAGCACGGTGTTCTGCATCTAGCGAACTGCCTCAACCAAGGAAAGCCCCAGCTAGGCCTCCGGGCCCGTGGCTCTTCAAAAGCCTGCAGTGTTACCCGAGGAACTGGGCTTTAGTTGCAGTTGGAAAGCAAGCCGACATTCTCCTGGAGGCAGGGTGACTTCAGACACGGGGTCCCAGATGGAATACGAAGCCGAGGGTTTTTCTCAGTGCAGCTCAGACTAGGGCAATGAGTCAGACTTGCACGGCACGTTGGACCTGCTAGAACAGTGTTCGTGGACCTGTGGGAGTGCTGGGGAAATCAAGCTGTCCCAAGAAAGAGTGCAGTCTGTTGCCCTACACCCGGCATACACAGAGTGGCTCTGAAGGGCTACGGGCCTGGATGTGGCTTAGCAGGCCCATGGGGGCCTGAGGGTACTCAGTGTTCTTACAGGGAATAGAGTGCCCACGCGAGGCCCCTAGATTTCGTGCAAAGCGTACTGACGTTAAAATAATTCAGAGCAACCGCTATGGGCTCCTGGAAACTGCAGCACGCCTCCGCTTCTGCATGGCAATTCAGGGCCTTACCTTGAGACAACTGCTGACGCTGAGTGTCCCGTTAGCGCCACAGCATGGTAGGATGCTGACTTTCTCCTCGAGCAGAGTGACTTCAGGTACGAGGTCCTCGACGAATCCTAAGCAGAGTGTTTTCTTATGGCAACTCAGACGGGGGCCATGACGAACATTTCCATGGCACGTCGCACTGGGTAGAAATGTGGTCCTGAGACTGTTCCAGTGCTCTGGAAATATAGCTCTCCTTGAAACACGAGCAGTGTGTTGCCCATCACTCGGCATACACAGAGGGCCTCCGAGGGACCGATCTTCGGGCCTCGATGTTGCTCAGCAAGCCCACAGGGGTCTGGAGGTACTCACGGATCTTGGAGCGAAAATGATGCACACCCGAGGGGCCTAGGAGTCCTGAAACGGGTACTTCCTTTAAAATAAAGCAGAATAGGGGCTTCCCTGGTGGCGCTGTGGTTGAGAATCTGCCTGCCAATGCAGGGCACACGGGTTCGAGCCCTGGTCTGGGAGGATTCCACATGCCGTGGAGCAACTGGGCCCGTGAGCCACAACTACTGAGCCTGCGCCTCTGGAGCCTGTGCTCCGCAAGAAGGGAGGCCGCGAGACTGAGAGGCCCACGCACCGCGATGAAGAGTGGCCCCCACTTACCGCAACTGGGGAGAGCCCTAGCACAGAAACGAAGACCCAACATAGCAATCAATCAATCAATCAATCTTAAAACAACAATAAAAAATTAAAAAAATAAAATAAAATAAAGCAGAACAGCGACTAATACCTCATGGAAACAGCTGCATGCCGCCCTTTCTGCGCGGTTACTCAGGGACTTACCTCGAGGCCAGGACTCACGTTGAGTTTCCCTTTAGCTCTAGAGCGTGGCAGGATGAGCTCCTCCCCGGCCATCGAAGCACCGGGCTTACCTAGACAAAACTCATTATCTTCCCAGAGCCATGCCTACAGTGGCTAGTGGCCTGTCAACAGCAGTCAATTTCAAGTAGTTTCAAGGCAGCATGAATGGGGCTTTCAAAATGGGAAAGCAAGGCTAGTTCCATCAGGCCCCCATTTCCGCGGGCACACGCAGCATACATCCCTCTGCTTTCTAACAAGTCCAAAGAGACACAGGTTACCCAGTGGTTCCTTCCCTGAATCAACGCCTCGAAGCAGAGTGTTCCGCATCTAGCAAACTGCCTCAACCAAGGAACGCCCCAGCTAGGCCTCCAGGCCCGTGGCTCTTCAAAAGCCTGCAGTGTTACCCGAGGAACTGGGCATTAGTTGCAGTTGAAACAAAAGCCGACTTTCTCCTGGAGGCAGGGTGACTTCAGGCAGGAGGTCCCAGATGGAATGCGAAGCCGAGGGTTTTTCTCAGTGCAGCTCAGACTAGGGCAATGAGTCAGACTTGCACGGCACGTTGGACCTGCTAGAACAGTGTTCGTGGACCTGTGGGAGTGCTGGGGAAATCAAGCTGTCCCAAGAAAGAGTGCAGTTTGTTGCCCTACACCCGGCATACACAGAGTGGCTCCGAAGCGCTACGGGCCTGGATGTGGCTTAGCAGGCCCATGGGGGCCTGAGGGTACTCAGTGTTCTTGCAGGGAATAGGGTGCCCACGCGAGGCTCCTAGATATCCTGCAAAGCGTACTGACGTTAAAATACTGCAGAGCAACGGATATGGCCTCCTGGAAACTGCTGCACGCCTCCGCTTCTGCATGGCAATTCAGGGCCTTAACTTGAGACAACTGCTGAGGCTGAGTGTCCCGTTAGCGCCACAGCATGGTAGGATGCTGACTTTCTCCTCGAGCAGAGTGACTTCAGGTACGAGGTCCTCGACGAATCCTAAGCAGAGTGTTTTCTTATGGCAGCTCAGACGGGGGCCATGACGAACACTTCCATGGCACGTCGCACTGGGTAGAAATGTGGTCCTGAGACTGTTCCAGTGCTCTGGAAATATAGCTCTCCTTAAAGAATGAGCAGTGTGTTGCCCATCACTCGGCATACACAGAGGGCCTCCGAGGGACCGATCTTCGGCCTCGAAGTTGCTCAGCAAGCCCACAGGGGTCTGGAGGTACTCACGGATCTTGGAGGGAAAATGATGCACACCCGAGGGGCCTAGGAGTCCTGAAAAGGGTACTTCCTTTAAAATAAAGCAGAATAGGGGCTTCCCTGGTGGCGCTGTGGTTGAGAATCTGCCAGCCAATGCAGGGCACACGGGTTCGAGCCCTGGTCTGGGAGGATTCCACATGCCGTGGAGCAACTGGGCCCGTGAGCCACAACTACTGAGCCTGCGCCTCTGGAGCCTGTGCTCCGCAACAAGGGAAGCCGCGAGACTGAGAGGCCCACGCACCGCGATGAAGAGTGGCCCCCACTTACCGCAACTGGGGAGAGCCCTAGCACAGAAACGAAGACCCAACTTAGCAATCAATCCATCAATCAATCAATCTTAAAACAACAATAAAAAATTAAAAATATAAAATAAAATAAAGCAGAACAGCGACTAATACCTCATGGAAACAGCTGCACGCTGCCCTTTCTGTGCGGTTACTCAGGGACTTACCTCGAGGCCAGTACTCACGTTGAGTTTCCCTTTAGCTCTAGAGCGTGGCAGGATGAGCTCCACCCCGGCCATCGAAGCACCCGGCTTAGCTAGACAAAACTCATTTTCTTCCCAGAGCCATGCCTACAGTGGCTAGTGGCCTGTCAACAGCAGTCACTTTCAAGTAGATTCAAGGCAGCATGAATGGAGCTTTCAAAACGGGAAAGCAATGCTAGTTCCATCAGGCCCCCATTTCTGCGGGCACACGCAGCATACATCCCTGTGCTTTCTAACAAGTCCAAAGAGACACAGGTTACCAAGTGGTTACTTCCCTGAATCAACTCCTCGAAGCACGGTGTTCTGCATCTAGCGAACTGCCTCAACCAAGGAAAGCCCCAGCTAGGCCTCCGGGCCCGTGGCTCTTCAAAAGCCTGCAGTGTTACCCGAGGAACTGGGCTTTAGTTGCAGTTGGAAAGCAAGCCGACATTCTCCTGGAGGCAGGGTGACTTCAGACACGGGGTCCCAGATGGAATACGAAGCCGAGGGTTTTTCTCAGTGCAGCTCAGACTAGGGCAAAGAGTCAGACTTGCACGGCACGTTGGACCTGCTAGAACAGTGTTCGTGGACCTGTGGGAGTGCTGGGGAAATCAAGCTGTCCCAAGAAAGAGTGCAGTCTGTTGCCCTACACCCGGCATACACAGAGTGGCTCTGAAGGGCTACGGGCCTGGATGTGGCTTAGCAGGCCCATGGGGGCCTGAGGGTACTCAGTGTTCTTACAGGGAATAGAGTGCCCACGCGAGGCCCCTAGATTTCGTGCAAAGCGTACTGACGTTAAAATAATTCAGAGCAACCTCTATGGGCTCCTGGAAACTGCAGCACGCCTCCGCTTCTGCATGGCAATTCAGGGCCTTACCTTGAGACAACTGCTGACGCTGAGTGTCCCGTTAGCGCCACAGCATGGTAGGATGCTGACTTTCTCCTCGAGCAGAGTGACTTCAGGTACGAGGTCCTCGACGAATCCTAAGCAGAGTGTTTTCTTATGGCAACTCAGACGGGGGCCATGACGAACATTTCCATGGCACGTCGCACTGGGTAGAAATGTGGTCCTGAGACTGTTCCAGTGCTCTGGAAATATAGCTCTCCTTGAAACACGAGCAGTGTGTTGCCCATCACTCGGCATACACAGAGGGCCTCCGAGGGACCGATCTTCGGGCCTCGATGTTGCTCAGCAAGCCCACAGGGGTCTCGAGGTACTCACGGATCTTGGAGCGAAAATGATGCACACCCGAGGGGCCTAGGAGTCCTGAAAAGGGTACTTCCTTTAAAATAAAGCAGAATAGGGGCTTCCCTGGTGGCGCTGTGGTTGAGAATCTGCCTGCCAATGCAGGGCACACGGGTTCGAGCCCTGGTCTGGGAGGATTCCACATGCCGTGGAGCAACTGGGCCCGTGAGCCACAACTACTGAGCCTGCGCCTCTGGAGCCTGTGCTCCGCAAGAAGGGAGGCCGCGAGACTGAGAGGCCCACGCACCGCGATGAAGAGTGGCCCCCACTTACCGCAACTGGGGAGAGCCCTAGCACAGAAACGAAGACCCAACATAGCAATCAATCAATCAATCAATCTTAAAACAACAATAAAAAATTAAAAAAATAAAATAAAATAAAGCAGAACAGCGACTAATACCTCATGGAAACAGCTGCATGCCGCCCTTTCTGCGCGGTTACTCAGGGACTTACCTCGAGGCCAGGACTCACGTTGAGTTTCCCTTTAGCTCTAGAGCGTGGCAGGATGAGCTCCTCCCCGGCCATCGAAGCACCGGGCTTACCTAGACAAAACTCATTGTCTTCCCAGAGCCATGCCTACAGTGGCTAGTGGCCTGTCAACAGCAGTCAATTTCAAGTAGTTTCAAGGCAGCATGAATGGGGCTTTCAAAATGGGAAAGCAAGGCTAGTTCCATCAGGCCCCCATTTCCGCGGGCACACGCAGCATACATCCCTCTGCTTTCTACCAAGTCCAAAGAGACACAGGTTACCCAGTGGTTCCTTCCCTGAATCAACGCCTCGAAGCAGAGTGTTCCGCATCTAGCAAACTGCCTCAACCAAGGAACGCCCCAGCTAGGCCTCCAGGCCCGTGGCTCTTCAAAAGCCTGCAGTGTTACCCGAGGAACTGGGCTTTAGTTGCAGTTGGAACGCAAGCCGACTTTCTCCTGGAGGCAGGGTGACTTCAGGCAGGAGGTCCCAGATGGAATGCGAAGCCGAGGGTTTTTCTCAGTGCAGCTCAGACTAGGGCAATGAGTCAGACTTGCACGGCACGTTGGACCTGCTAGAACAGTGTTCGTGGACCTGTGGGAGTGCTGGGGAAATCAAGCTGTCCCAAGAAAGAGTGCAGTCTGTTGCCCTACACCCGGCATACACAGAGTGGCTCCGAAGCGCTACGGGCCTGGATGTGGCTTAGCAGGCCCATGGGGGCCTGAGGGTACTCAGTGTTCTTGCAGGGAATAGGGTGCCCACGCGAGGCTCCTAGATATCCTGCAAAGCGTACTGACGTTAAAATAATGCAGAGCAACGGATATGGCCTCCTGGAAACTGCTGCACGCCTCCGCTTCTGCATGGCAATTCAGGGCCTTACCTTGAGACAACTGCTGAGGCTGAGTGTCCCGTTAGCGCCACAGCATGGTAGGATGCTGACTTTCTCCTCGAGCAGAGTGACTGCAGGTACGAGGTCCTGGAAGAATCCTAAGCAGAGTGTTTTCTTATGGCAGCTCAGACGGGGGCCATGACGAACATTTCCATGGCACGTCGCACTGGGTAAAAATGTGGTCCTGAGACTGTTCCAGTGCTCTGGAAATATAGCTCTCCTTAAAGAATGAGCAGTGTGTTGCCCATCACTCGGCATACACAGAGGGCCTCCGAGGGACCGATCTTCGGCCTCGAAGTTGCTCAGCAAGCCCACAGGGGTCTGGAGGTACTCACGGATCTTGGAGGGAAAATGATGCACACCCGAGGGGCCTAGGAGTCCTGAAAAGGGTACTTCCTTTAAAATAAAGCAGAATAGGGGCTTCCCTGGTGGCGCTGTGGTTGAGAATCTGCCTGCCAATGCAGGGCACACGGGTTCGAGCCCTGGTCTGGGAGGATTCCACATGCCGTGGGGCAACTGGGCCCGTGAGCCACAACTACTGAGCCTGCACCTCTGGAGCCTGTGCTCCGCAAGAAGGGAGGCCGCGAGACTGAGAGGCCCACGCACCGCGATGAAGAGTGGCCCCCACTTACCGCAACTGGGGAGAGCCCTAGCACAGAAACGAAGACCCAACATAGCAATCAATCCATCAATCAATCTTAAAACAACAATAAAAAATTAAAAAAATAAAATAAAATAAAGCAGAACAGCGACTAATACCTCATGGAAACAGATGCCTGCCGCCCTTTCTGCGCGGTTACTCAGGGACTTACCTCGAGGCCAGGACTCACGTTGAGTTTCCCTTTAGCTCTAGAGCGTGGCAGGATGAGCTCCACCCCGGCCATCGAAGCACCCGGCTTAGCTAGACAAAACTCATTTTCTTCCCAGAGCCATGCCTACAGTGGCTAGTGGCCTGTCAACAGTAGTCACTTTCAAGTAGATTCAAGGCAGCATGAATGGGGCTTTCAAAACAGGAAAGCAAGGCTAGTTCAATCAGGCCCCCATTTCCGCGGGCACACGCAGCATACATCCCTGTGCTTTCTAACAAGTCCAAAGAGACACAGGTTACCAAGTGGTTACTTCCCTGAATCAACTCCTCGAAGCACGGTGTTCTGCATCTAGCGAACTGCCTCAACCAAGGAAAGCCCCAGCTAGGCCTCCGGGCCCGTGGCTCTTCAAAAGCCTGCAGTGTTACCCGAGGAACTGGGCTTTAGTTGCAGTTGGAAAGCAAGCCGACATTCTCCTGGAGGCAGGGTGACTTCAGACACGGGGTCCCAGATGGAATACGAAGCCGAGGGTTTTTCTCAGTGCAGCTCAGACTAGGGCAAAGAGTCAGACTTGCACGGCACGTTGGACCTGCTAGAACAGTATTCGTGGACCTGTGGGAGTGCTGGGGAAATCAAGCTGTCCCAAGAAAGAGTGCAGTCTGTTGCCCTACACCCGGCATACACAGAGTGGCTCTGAAGGGCTACGGGCCTGGATGTGGCTTAGCAGGCCCATGGGGGCCTGAGGGTACTCAGTGTTCTTGCAGGGAATAGGGTGCCCACGCGAGGCTCCTAGATGTCCTGCAAAGCGTACTGACGTTAAAATAATGCAGAGCAACGGATATGGCCTCCTGGAAAATGCTGCACGCCTCCGCTTCTGCATGGCAATTCAGGGCCTTACCTTGAGACAACTGCTGAGGCTGAGTGTCCCGTTAGCGCCACAGCATGGTAGGATGCTGACTTTCTCCTCGAGCAGAGTGACTTCAGGTACGAGGTCCTCGAAGAATCCTAAGCAGAGTGTTTTCTTATGGCAGCTCAGACGGGGGCCATGACGAACACTTCCATGGAACGTCGCACTGGGTAGAAATGTGGTCCTGAGGCTGTTCCAGTGCTCTGGAAATATAGCTCTCCTTAAAGAATGAGCAGTGTGTTGCCCATCACTCGGCATACACAGAGGGCCTCCGAGGTAACGATCTTCGGGCCTCGATGTTGCTCAGCAAGCCCACAGGGGTCTGGAGGTACTCACGGATCTTGGAGGAAAAATGATGCACACCCGAGGGGCCTAGGAGTCCTGAAAAGGGTACTTCCTTTAAAATAAAGCAGAATAGGGGCTTCCCTGGTGGCGCTGTGGTTGAGAATCTGCCAGCCAATGCAGGGCACACGGGTTCGAGCCCTGGTCTGGGAGGATTCCACATGCCGTGGGGCAACTGGGCCCGTGAGCCACAACTACTGAGCCTGCGCCTCTGGAGCCTGTGCTCCGCAACAAGGGAAGCCGCGAGACTGAGAGGCCCACGCACCGCGATGAAGAGTGGCCCCCACTTACCGCAACTGGGGAGAGCCCTAGCACAGAAACGAAGACCCAACATAGCAATCAATCCATCAATCAATCAATCTTAAAACAACAATAAAAAATTAAAAATATAAAATAAAATAAAGCAGAACAGCGACTAATACCTCATGGAAACAGCTGCACGCTGCCCTTTCTGTGCGGTTACTCAGGGACTTACCTCGAGGCCAGTACTCACGTTGAGTTTCCCTTTAGCTCTAGAGCGTGGCAGGATGAGCTCCACCCCGGCCATCGAAGCACCCGGCTTAGCTAGACAAAACTCATTTTCTTCCCAGAGCCATGCCTACAGTGGCTAGTGGCCTGTCAACAGCAGTCACTTTCAAGTAGATTCAAGGCAGCATGAATGGAGCTTTCAAAACGGGAAAGCAATGCTAGTTCCATCAGGCCCCCATTTCTGCGGGCACACGCAGCATACATCCCTGTGCTTTCTAACAAGTCCAAAGAGACACAGGTTACCAAGTGGTTACTTCCCTGAATCAACTCCTCGAAGCACGGTGTTCTGCATCTAGCGAACTGCCTCAACCAAGGAAAGCCCCAGCTAGGCCTCCGGGCCCGTGGCTCTTCAAAAGCCTGCAGTGTTACCCGAGGAACTGGGCTTTAGTTGCAGTTGGAAAGCAAGCCGACATTCTCCTGGAGGCAGGGTGACTTCAGACACGGGGTCCCAGATGGAATACGAAGCCGAGGGTTTTTCTCAGTGCAGCTCAGACTAGGGCAATGAGTCAGACTTGCACGGCACGTTGGACCTGCTAGAACAGTGTTCGTGGACCTGTGGGAGTGCTGGGGAAATCAAGCTGTCCCAAGAAAGAGTGCAGTCTGTTGCCCTACACCCGGCATACACAGAGTGGCTCTGAAGGGCTACGGGCCTGGATGTGGCTTAGCAGGCCCATGGGGGCCTGAGGGTACTCAGTGTTCTTACAGGGAATAGAGTGCCCACGCGAGGCCCCTAGATTTCGTGCAAAGCGTACTGACGTTAAAATAATTCAGAGCAACCGCTATGGGCTCCTGGAAACTGCAGCACGCCTCCGCTTCTGCATGGCAATTCAGGGCCTTACCTTGAGACAACTGCTGACGCTGAGTGTCCCGTTAGCGCCACAGCATGGTAGGATGCTGACTTTCTCCTCGAGCAGAGTGACTTCAGGTACGAGGTCCTCGACGAATCCTAAGCAGAGTGTTTTCTTATGGCAACTCAGACGGGGGCCATGACGAACATTTCCATGGCACGTCGCACTGGGTAGAAATGTGGTCCTGAGACTGTTCCAGTGCTCTGGAAATATAGCTCTCCTTGAAACACGAGCAGTGTGTTGCCCATCACTCGGCATACACAGAGGGCCTCCGAGGGACCGATCTTCGGGCCTCGATGTTGCTCAGCAAGCCCACAGGGGTCTGGAGGTACTCACGGATCTTGGAGCGAAAATGATGCACACCCGAGGGGCCTAGGAGTCCTGAAACGGGTACTTCCTTTAAAATAAAGCAGAATAGGGGCTTCCCTGGTGGCGCTGTGGTTGAGAATCTGCCTGCCAATGCAGGGCACACGGGTTCGAGCCCTGGTCTGGGAGGATTCCACATGCCGTGGAGCAACTGGGCCCGTGAGCCACAACTACTGAGCCTGCGCCTCTGGAGCCTGTGCTCCGCAAGAAGGGAGGCCGCGAGACTGAGAGGCCCACGCACCGCGATGAAGAGTGGCCCCCACTTACCGCAACTGGGGAGAGCCCTAGCACAGAAACGAAGACCCAACATAGCAATCAATCAATCAATCAATCTTAAAACAACAATAAAAAATTAAAAAAATAAAATAAAATAAAGCAGAACAGCGACTAATACCTCATGGAAACAGCTGCATGCCGCCCTTTCTGCGCGGTTACTCAGGGACTTACCTCGAGGCCAGGACTCACGTTGAGTTTCCCTTTAGCTCTAGAGCGTGGCAGGATGAGCTCCTCCCCGGCCATCGAAGCACCGGGCTTACCTAGACAAAACTCATTATCTTCCCAGAGCCATGCCTACAGTGGCTAGTGGCCTGTCAACAGCAGTCAATTTCAAGTAGTTTCAAGGCAGCATGAATGGGGCTTTCAAAATGGGAAAGCAAGGCTAGTTCCATCAGGCCCCCATTTCCGCGGGCACACGCAGCATACATCCCTCTGCTTTCTAACAAGTCCAAAGAGACACAGGTTACCCAGTGGTTCCTTCCCTGAATCAACGCCTCGAAGCAGAGTGTTCCGCATCTAGCAAACTGCCTCAACCAAGGAACGCCCCAGCTAGGCCTCCAGGCCCGTGGCTCTTCAAAAGCCTGCAGTGTTACCCGAGGAACTGGGCATTAGTTGCAGTTGAAACAAAAGCCGACTTTCTCCTGGAGGCAGGGTGACTTCAGGCAGGAGGTCCCAGATGGAATGCGAAGCCGAGGGTTTTTCTCAGTGCAGCTCAGACTAGGGCAATGAGTCAGACTTGCACGGCACGTTGGACCTGCTAGAACAGTGTTCGTGGACCTGTGGGAGTGCTGGGGAAATCAAGCTGTCCCAAGAAAGAGTGCAGTTTGTTGCCCTACACCCGGCATACACAGAGTGGCTCCGAAGCGCTACGGGCCTGGATGTGGCTTAGCAGGCCCATGGGGGCCTGAGGGTACTCAGTGTTCTTGCAGGGAATAGGGTGCCCACGCGAGGCTCCTAGATATCCTGCAAAGCGTACTGACGTTAAAATACTGCAGAGCAACGGATATGGCCTCCTGGAAACTGCTGCACGCCTCCGCTTCTGCATGGCAATTCAGGGCCTTAACTTGAGACAACTGCTGAGGCTGAGTGTCCCGTTAGCGCCACAGCATGGTAGGATGCTGACTTTCTCCTCGAGCAGAGTGACTTCAGGTACGAGGTCCTCGACGAATCCTAAGCAGAGTGTTTTCTTATGGCAGCTCAGACGGGGGCCATGACGAACACTTCCATGGCACGTCGCACTGGGTAGAAATGTGGTCCTGAGACTGTTCCAGTGCTCTGGAAATATAGCTCTCCTTAAAGAATGAGCAGTGTGTTGCCCATCACTCGGCATACACAGAGGGCCTCCGAGGGACCGATCTTCGGCCTCGAAGTTGCTCAGCAAGCCCACAGGGGTCTGGAGGTACTCACGGATCTTGGAGGGAAAATGATGCACACCCGAGGGGCCTAGGAGTCCTGAAAAGGGTACTTCCTTTAAAATAAAGCAGAATAGGGGCTTCCCTGGTGGCGCTGTGGTTGAGAATCTGCCAGCCAATGCAGGGCACACGGGTTCGAGCCCTGGTCTGGGAGGATTCCACATGCCGTGGAGCAACTGGGCCCGTGAGCCACAACTACTGAGCCTGCGCCTCTGGAGCCTGTGCTCCGCAACAAGGGAAGCCGCGAGACTGAGAGGCCCACGCACCGCGATGAAGAGTGGCCCCCACTTACCGCAACTGGGGAGAGCCCTAGCACAGAAACGAAGACCCAACATAGCAATCAATCCATCAATCAATCAATCTTAAAACAACAATAAAAAATTAAAAATATAAAATAAAATAAAGCAGAACAGCGACTAATACCTCATGGAAACAGCTGCACGCTGCCCTTTCTGTGCGGTTACTCAGGGACTTACCTCGAGGCCAGTACTCACGTTGAGTTTCCCTTTAGCTCTAGAGCGTGGCAGGATGAGCTCCACCCCGGCCATCGAAGCACCCGGCTTAGCTAGACAAAACTCATTTTCTTCCCAGAGCCATGCCTACAGTGGCTAGTGGCCTGTCAACAGCAGTCACTTTCAAGTAGATTCAAGGCAGCATGAATGGAGCTTTCAAAACGGGAAAGCAATGCTAGTTCCATCAGGCCCCCATTTCTGCGGGCACACGCAGCATACATCCCTGTGCTTTCTAACAAGTCCAAAGAGACACAGGTTACCAAGTGGTTACTTCCCTGAATCAACTCCTCGAAGCACGGTGTTCTGCATCTAGCGAACTGCCTCAACCAAGGAAAGCCCCAGCTAGGCCTCCGGGCCCGTGGCTCTTCAAAAGCCTGCAGTGTTACCCGAGGAACTGGGCTTTAGTTGCAGTTGGAAAGCAAGCCGACATTCTCCTGGAGGCAGGGTGACTTCAGACACGGGGTCCCAGATGGAATACGAAGCCGAGGGTTTTTCTCAGTGCAGCTCAGACTAGGGCAATGAGTCAGACTTGCACGGCACGTTGGACCTGCTAGAACAGTGTTCGTGGACCTGTGGGAGTGCTGGGGAAATCAAGCTGTCCCAAGAAAGAGTGCAGTCTGTTGCCCTACACCCGGCATACACAGAGTGGCTCTGAAGGGCTACGGGCCTGGATGTGGCTTAGCAGGCCCATGGGGGCCTGAGGGTACTCAGTGTTCTTACAGGGAATAGAGTGCCCACGCGAGGCCCCTAGATTTCGTGCAAAGCGTACTGACGTTAAAATAATTCAGAGCAACCGCTATGGGCTCCTGGAAACTGCAGCACGCCTCCGCTTCTGCATGGCAATTCAGGGCCTTACCTTGAGACAACTGCTGACGCTGAGTGTCCCGTTAGCGCCACAGCATGGTAGGATGCTGACTTTCTCCTCGAGCAGAGTGACTTCAGGTACGAGGTCCTCGACGAATCCTAAGCAGAGTGTTTTCTTATGGCAACTCAGACGGGGGCCATGACGAACATTTCCATGGCACGTCGCACTGGGTAGAAATGTGGTCCTGAGACTGTTCCAGTGCTCTGGAAATATAGCTCTCCTTGAAACACGAGCAGTGTGTTGCCCATCACTCGGCATACACAGAGGGCCTCCGAGGGACCGATCTTCGGGCCTCGATGTTGCTCAGCAAGCCCACAGGGGTCTGGAGGTACTCACGGATCTTGGAGCGAAAATGATGCACACCCGAGGGGCCTAGGAGTCCTGAAACGGGTACTTCCTTTAAAATAAAGCAGAATAGGGGCTTCCCTGGTGGCGCTGTGGTTGAGAATCTGCCTGCCAATGCAGGGCACACGGGTTCGAGCCCTGGTCTGGGAGGATTCCACATGCCGTGGAGCAACTGGGCCCGTGAGCCACAACTACTGAGCCTGCGCCTCTGGAGCCTGTGCTCCGCAAGAAGGGAGGCCGCGAGACTGAGAGGCCCACGCACCGCGATGAAGAGTGGCCCCCACTTACCGCAACTGGGGAGAGCCCTAGCACAGAAACGAAGACCCAACATAGCAATCAATCAATCAATCAATCTTAAAACAACAATAAAAAATTAAAAAAATAAAATAAAATAAAGCAGAACAGCGACTAATACCTCATGGAAACAGCTGCATGCCGCCCTTTCTGCGCGGTTACTCAGGGACTTACCTCGAGGCCAGGACTCACGTTGAGTTTCCCTTTAGCTCTAGAGCGTGGCAGGATGAGCTCCTCCCCGGCCATCGAAGCACCGGGCTTACCTAGACAAAACTCATTATCTTCCCAGAGCCATGCCTACAGTGGCTAGTGGCCTGTCAACAGCAGTCAATTTCAAGTAGTTTCAAGGCAGCATGAATGGGGCTTTCAAAATGGGAAAGCAAGGCTAGTTCCATCAGGCCCCCATTTCCGCGGGCACACGCAGCATACATCCCTCTGCTTTCTAACAAGTCCAAAGAGACACAGGTTACCCAGTGGTTCCTTCCCTGAATCAACGCCTCGAAGCAGAGTGTTCCGCATCTAGCAAACTGCCTCAACCAAGGAACGCCCCAGCTAGGCCTCCAGGCCCGTGGCTCTTCAAAAGCCTGCAGTGTTACCCGAGGAACTGGGCATTAGTTGCAGTTGAAACAAAAGCCGACTTTCTCCTGGAGGCAGGGTGACTTCAGGCAGGAGGTCCCAGATGGAATGCGAAGCCGAGGGTTTTTCTCAGTGCAGCTCAGACTAGGGCAATGAGTCAGACTTGCACGGCACGTTGGACCTGCTAGAACAGTGTTCGTGGACCTGTGGGAGTGCTGGGGAAATCAAGCTGTCCCAAGAAAGAGTGCAGTTTGTTGCCCTACACCCGGCATACACAGAGTGGCTCCGAAGCGCTACGGGCCTGGATGTGGCTTAGCAGGCCCATGGGGGCCTGAGGGTACTCAGTGTTCTTGCAGGGAATAGGGTGCCCACGCGAGGCTCCTAGATATCCTGCAAAGCGTACTGACGTTAAAATACTGCAGAGCAACGGATATGGCCTCCTGGAAACTGCTGCACGCCTCCGCTTCTGCATGGCAATTCAGGGCCTTAACTTGAGACAACTGCTGAGGCTGAGTGTCCCGTTAGCGCCACAGCATGGTAGGATGCTGACTTTCTCCTCGAGCAGAGTGACTTCAGGTACGAGGTCCTCGACGAATCCTAAGCAGAGTGTTTTCTTATGGCAGCTCAGACGGGGGCCATGACGAACACTTCCATGGCACGTCGCACTGGGTAGAAATGTGGTCCTGAGACTGTTCCAGTGCTCTGGAAATATAGCTCTCCTTAAAGAATGAGCAGTGTGTTGCCCATCACTCGGCATACACAGAGGGCCTCCGAGGGACCGATCTTCGGCCTCGAAGTTGCTCAGCAAGCCCACAGGGGTCTGGAGGTACTCACGGATCTTGGAGGGAAAATGATGCACACCCGAGGGGCCTAGGAGTCCTGAAAAGGGTACTTCCTTTAAAATAAAGCAGAATAGGGGCTTCCCTGGTGGCGCTGTGGTTGAGAATCTGCCAGCCAATGCAGGGCACACGGGTTCGAGCCCTGGTCTGGGAGGATTCCACATGCCGTGGAGCAACTGGGCCCGTGAGCCACAACTACTGAGCCTGCGCCTCTGGAGCCTGTGCTCCGCAACAAGGGAAGCCGCGAGACTGAGAGGCCCACGCACCGCGATGAAGAGTGGCCCCCACTTACCGCAACTGGGGAGAGCCCTAGCACAGAAACGAAGACCCAACATAGCAATCAATCCATCAATCAATCAATCTTAAAACAACAATAAAAAATTAAAAATATAAAATAAAATAAAGCAGAACAGCGACTAATACCTCATGGAAACAGCTGCACGCTGCCCTTTCTGTGCGGTTACTCAGGGACTTACCTCGAGGCCAGTACTCACGTTGAGTTTCCCTTTAGCTCTAGAGCGTGGCAGGATGAGCTCCACCCCGGCCATCGAAGCACCCGGCTTAGCTAGAAAAAACTCATTTTCTTCCCAGAGCCATGCCTACAGTGGCTAGTGGCCTGTCAACAGCAGTCACTTTCAAGTAGATTCAAGGCAGCATGAATGGAGCTTTCAAAACGGGAAAGCAATGCTAGTTCCATCAGGCCCCCATTTCTGCGGGCACACGCAGCATACATCCCTGTGCTTTCTAACAAGTCCAAAGAGACACAGGTTACCAAGTGGTTACTTCCCTGAATCAACTCCTCGAAGCACGGTGTTCTGCATCTAGCGAACTGCCTCAACCAAGGAAAGCCCCAGCTAGGCCTCCGGGCCCGTGGCTCTTCAAAAGCCTGCAGTGTTACCCGAGGAACTGGGCTTTAGTTGCAGTTGGAAAGCAAGCCGACATTCTCCTGGAGGCAGGGTGACTTCAGACACGGGGTCCCAGATGGAATACGAAGCCGAGGGTTTTTCTCAGTGCAGCTCAGACTAGGGCAATGAGTCAGACTTGCACGGCACGTTGGACCTGCTAGAACAGTGTTCGTGGACCTGTGGGAGTGCTGGGGAAATCAAGCTGTCCCAAGAAAGAGTGCAGTCTGTTGCCCTACACCCGGCATACACAGAGTGGCTCTGAAGGGCTACGGGCCTGGATGTGGCTTAGCAGGCCCATGGGGGCCTGAGGGTACTCAGTGTTCTTACAGGGAATAGAGTGCCCACGCGAGGCCCCTAGATTTCGTGCAAAGCGTACTGACGTTAAAATAATTCAGAGCAACCTCTATGGGCTCCTGGAAACTGCAGCACGCCTCCGCTTCTGCATGGCAATTCAGGGCCTTACCTTGAGACAACTGCTGACGCTGAGTGTCCCGTTAGCGCCACAGCATGGTAGGATGCTGACTTTCTCCTCGAGCAGAGTGACTTCAGGTACGAGGTCCTCGACGAATCCTAAGCAGAGTGTTTTCTTATGGCAACTCAGACGGGGGCCATGACGAACATTTCCATGGCACGTCGCACTGGGTAGAAATGTGGTCCTGAGACTGTTCCAGTGCTCTGGAAATATAGCTCTCCTTGAAACACGAGCAGTGTGTTGCCCATCACTCGGCATACACAGAGGGCCTCCGAGGGACCGATCTTCGGGCCTCGATGTTGCTCAGCAAGCCCACAGGGGTCTCGAGGTACTCACGGATCTTGGAGCGAAAATGATGCACACCCGAGGGGCCTAGGAGTCCTGAAAAGGGTACTTCCTTTAAAATAAAGCAGAATAGGGGCTTCCCTGGTGGCGCTGTGGTTGAGAATCTGCCTGCCAATGCAGGGCACACGGGTTCGAGCCCTGGTCTGGGAGGATTCCACATGCCGTGGAGCAACTGGGCCCGTGAGCCACAACTACTGAGCCTGCGCCTCTGGAGCCTGTGCTCCGCAAGAAGGGAGGCCGCGAGACTGAGAGGCCCACGCACCGCGATGAAGAGTGGCCCCCACTTACCGCAACTGGGGAGAGCCCTAGCACAGAAACGAAGACCCAACATAGCAATCAATCAATCAATCAATCTTAAAACAACAATAAAAAATTAAAAAAATAAAATAAAATAAAGCAGAACAGCGACTAATACCTCATGGAAACAGCTGCATGCCGCCCTTTCTGCGCGGTTACTCAGGGACTTACCTCGAGGCCAGGACTCACGTTGAGTTTCCCTTTAGCTCTAGAGCGTGGCAGGATGAGCTCCTCCCCGGCCATCGAAGCACCGGGCTTACCTAGACAAAACTCATTGTCTTCCCAGAGCCATGCCTACAGTGGCTAGTGGCCTGTCAACAGCAGTCAATTTCAAGTAGTTTCAAGGCAGCATGAATGGGGCTTTCAAAATGGGAAAGCAAGGCTAGTTCCATCAGACCCCCATTTCCGCGGGCACACGCAGCATACATCCCTGTGCTTTCTAACAAGTCCAAAGAGACACAGGTTACCCAGTGGTTCCTTCCCTGAATCAACGCCTCGAAGCAGAGTGTTCCGCATCTAGCAAACTGCCTCAACCAAGGAACGCCCCAGCTAGGCCTCCAGGCCCGTGGCTCTTCAAAAGCCTGCAGTGTTACCCGAGGAACTGGGCATTAGTTGCAGTTGAAACAAAAGCCGACTTTCTCCTGGAGGCAGGGTGACTTCAGGCAGGAGGTCCCAGATGGAATGCGAAGCCGAGGGTTTTTCTCAGTGCAGCTCAGACTAGGGCAATGAGTCAGACTTGCACGGCACGTTGGACCTGCTAGAACAGTGTTCGTGGACCTGTGGGAGTGCTGGGGAAATCAAGCTGTCCCAAGAAAGAGTGCAGTTTGTTGCCCTACACCCGGCATACACAGAGTGGCTCCGAAGCGCTACGGGCCTCGTTGTGGCTTAGCAGGCCCATGGGGGCCTGAGGGTACTCAGTGTTCTTGCAGGGAATAGGGTGCCCACGCGAGGCTCCTAGATATCCTGCAAAGCGTACTGACGTTAAAATACTGCAGAGCAACGGATATGGCCTCCTGGAAACTGCTGCACGCCTCCGCTTCTGCATGGCAATTCAGGGCCTTACCTTGAGACAACTGCTGAGGCTGAGTGTCCCGTTAGCGCCACAGCATGGTAGGATGCTGACTTTCTCCTCGAGCAGAGTGACTTCAGGTACGAGGTCCTCGAAGAATCCTAAGCAGTGTGTTTTCTTATGGCAGCTCAGACGGGGGCCATGACGAACACTTCCATGGCACGTCGCACTGGGTAGAAATGTGGTCCTGAGACTGTTCCAGTGCTCTGGAAATATAGCTCTCCTTAAAGAATGAGCAGTGTGTTCCCCATCACTCGGCATACACAGAGGGCCTCCGAGGGACCGATCTTCGGCCTCGAATTTGCTCAGCAAGCCCACAGGGGTCTGGAGGTACTCACGGATCTTGGAGGGAAAATGATGCACACCCGAGGGGCCTAGGAGTCCTGAAAAGGGTACTTCCTTTAAAATAAAGCAGAATAGGGGCTTCCCTGGTGGCGCTGTGGTTGAGAATCTACCTGCCAATGCAGGGCACACGGGTTCGAGCCCTGGTCTGGGAGGATTCCACATGCCGTGGGGCAACTGGGCCCGTGAGCCACAACTACTGAGCCTGCGCCTCTGGAGCCTGTGCTCCGCAAGAAGGTAGGCCGCGAGACTGAGAGGCCCACGCACCGCGATGAAGAGTGGCCCCCACTTACCGCAACTGGGGAGAGCCCTAGCACAGAAACGAAGACCCAACATAGCAATCAATCAATCAATCTTAAAACAACAATAAAAAATTAAAAATCTAAAATAAAATAAAGCAGAACAGCGACTAATACCTCATGGAAACAGCTGCACGCTGCCCTTTATGCACGGTTACTCAGGGACTTACCTCGAGGCCAGTACTCACGTTGAGTTTCCCTTTAGCTCTAGAGCGTGGCAGGATGAGCTCCACCCCGGCCATCGAAGCACCCGGCTTAGCTAGACAAAACTCATTTTCTTCCCAGAGCCATGCCTACAGTGGCTAGTGGCCTGTCAACAGCAGTCACTTTCAAGTAGCTTCAAGGCAGCATGAATGGGGCTTTCAAAACAGGAAAGCAAGGCCAGTTCAATCAGTCCCCCATTTCCGCGGGCACACGCAGCATACATCCCTGTGCTTTCTAACAAGTCCAAAGAGACACAGGTTACCAAGTGGTTACTTCCCTGAATCAACTCCTCGAAGCACGCTGTTCTGCATCTAGGGAACTGCCTCAACCAAGGAAAGCCCCAGCTAGGCCTCCGGGCCCGTGGCTCCTCAAAAGCCTGCAGTGTTACCCGAGGAACTGGGCTTTAGTTGCAGTTGGAAAGCAAGCCGACATTCTCCTGGAGGCAGGGTGACTTCAGACACGGGGTCCCAGATGGAATACGAAGCCGAGGGTTTTTCTCAGTGCAGCTCAGACTAGGGCAATGAGTCAGACTTGCACGGCACGTTGGACCTGCTAGAACAGTGTTCGTGGACCTGTGGGAGTGCTGGGGAAATCAAGCTGTCCCAAGAAAGAGTGCAGTCTGTTGCCCTACACCCGGCATACACAGAGTGGCTCCGAAGGGCTACGGGCCTGGATGTGGCTTAGCAGGCCCATGGGGGCCTGAGGGTACTCAGTGTTCTTGCAAGGAATATGGTGCCCAAGCGAGGCTCCTAGATTTCGTGCAAAGCGTACTGACAATAAAATAATGCAGAGCAACCGCTATGGGCTCCTGGAAACTGCAGCACGCCTCCGCTTCTGCATGGCAATTCAGGGCCTTACCTTGAGACAACTGCTGACGCTCAGTGTCCCGTTAGCGCCACAGCATGGTAGGATGCTGACTTTCTCCTCGAGCAGAGTGACTTCAGGTACGAGGTCCTGGAAGAATCCTAAGCAGAGTGTTTTCTTATGGCAGCTCAGACGGGGGCCATGACGAACATTTCCATGGCACGTCGCACTGGGTAGAAATGTGGTCCTGAGACTGTTCCAGTGCTCTGGAAATATAGCTCTCCTTGAAAAATGAGCAGTGAGTTGCCCATCACTCGGCATACACAGAGGGCCTCCGAGGGACCGACCTTGGGGCCTCGATGTTGCTCAGCAAGCCCACAGGGGTCTGGAGGTACTCACGGATCTTGGAGGAAAAATGATGCACACCCGAGGGGCCTAGGAGTCCTGAAAAGGGTACTTCCTTTAAAATAAAGCAGAATAGGGGCTTCCCTGGTGGCGCTGTGGTTGAGAATCTGCCTGCCAATGCAGGGCACACGGGTTCGAGCCCTGGTCTGGGAGGATTCCACATGCCGTGGGGCAACTGGGCCCGTGAGCCACAACTACTGAGCCTGCGCCTCTGGAGCCTGTGCTCCGCAACAAGGGAGGCCGCAAGACTGAGAGGCCCACGCACCGCGGTGAAGAGTGGCCCCCACTTACTGCAACTGGGGAGAGCCCTAGCACAGAAACGAAGATCCAACATAGCAATCAATCAATCAATCAATCTTAAAACAACCATAAAAAATTAAAAAAATAAAATAAAATAAAGCAGAACAGCGACTAATACCTCATGGAAACAGCTGCACGCTGCCCTTTCTGCGCGGTTACTCAGGGACTTACCTCGAGGCCAGGACTCACGTTGAGTTTCCCTTTAGCTCTAGAGCGTGGCAGGATGAGCTCCACCCCGGCCATCGAAGCACCCGGCTTAGCTAGACAAAACTCATTTTCTTCCCAGAGCCATGCCTATAGTGGCTAGTGGCCTGTCAACAGCAGTCACTTTCAAGTAGCTTCAAGGCAGCATGAATGGAGCTTTCAAAACGGGAAAGCAAGGCTAGTTCCATCAGGCCCCCATTTCCGCGGGCACACGCAGCATACATCCCTGTGCTTTCTAACAAGTCCAAAGAGACACAGGTTACCAAGTGGTTACTTCCCTGAATCAACTCCTCGAAGCACGGTGTTCTGCATCTAGCGAACTGCCTCAACCAAGGAAAGCCCCAGCTAGGCCTCCGGGTCCGTGGCTCTTCAAAAGCCTGCAGTGTTACCCGAGGAACTGGGCTTTAGTTGCAGTTGGAACGCAAGCCTACATTCTCCTGGAGGCAGGGTGACTTCAGACACGGGGTCCCAGATGGAATACGAAGCCGAGGGTTTTTCTCAGTGCAGCTCAGACTAGGGCAAAGAGTCAGACTTGCACGGCACGTTGGACCTGCTAGAACAGTATTCGTGGACCTGTGGGAGTGCTGGGGAAATCAAGCTGTCCCAAGAAAGAGTGCAGTCTGTTGCCCTACACCCGGCATACACAGAGTGGCTCTGAAGGGC
This sequence comes from Eschrichtius robustus, assembly GCF_028021215.1. Classification (NCBI taxonomy): domain Eukaryota; kingdom Metazoa; phylum Chordata; class Mammalia; order Artiodactyla; family Eschrichtiidae; genus Eschrichtius; species Eschrichtius robustus. The sequence continues at coordinate 141,748 of NC_090842.1, forward strand.
TACGGGCCTGGATGTGGCTTAGCAGGCCCATGGGGGCCTGAGGGTACTCAGTGTTCTTGCAGGGAATAGGGTGCCCACGCGAGGCTCCTAGATGTCCGGCAAAGCGTACTGACGTTAAAATAATGCAGAGCAACGGATATGGCCTCCTGGAAAATGCTGCACGCCTCCGCTTCTGCATGGCAATTCAGGGCCTTACCTTGAGACAACTGCTGAGGCTGAGTGTCCCGTTAGCGCCACAGCATGGTAGGATGCTGACTTTCTCCTCGAGCAGAGTGACTTCAGGTACGAGGTCCTCGAAGAATCCTAAGCAGAGTGTTTTCTTATGGCAGCTCAGACGGGGGCCATGACGAACACTTCCATGGAACGTCGCACTGGGTAGAAATGTGGTCCTGAGACTGTTCCAGTGCTCTGGAAATATAGCTCTCCTTAAAGAATGAGCAGTGTGTTGCCCATCACTCGGCATACACAGAGGGGCTCCGAGGGACCGATCTTCGGGCCTCGATGTTGCTCAGCAAGCCCACAGGGGTCTGGAGGTACTCACGGATCTTGGAGGAAAAATGATGCACACCCGAGGGGCCTAGGAGTCCTGAAAAGGGTACTTCCTTTAAAATAAAGCAGAATAGGGGCTTCCCTGGTGGCGCTGTGGTTGAGAATCTGCCTGAAAATGCAGGGCACATGGGTTCGAGCCCTGGTCTGGGAGGATTCCACATGCCGTGGGTCAACTGGGCCCGTGAGCCACAACTACTGAGCCTGCGCCTCTGGAGCCTGTGCTCCGCAACAAGGGAGGCCGCGAGACTGAGAGGCCCACGCACCGCGATGAAGAGTGGCCCCCACTTACCGCAACTGGTGAGAGCCCTAGCACAGAAACCAAGACCCAACATAGGAATCAATCAATCAATCAATCAATCTTAAAACAACAATAAAAAATTAAAAATATAAAATAAAATAAAGCAGAACAGCGACTAATACCTCATGGAAACAGCTGCACGCTGCCCTTTCTGCGCGGTTACTCAGGGACTTACCTCGAGGCCAGTACCCACGTTGAGTTTCCCTTTAGCTCTAGAGCGTGGCAGGATGAGCTCCACCCCGGCCATCGAAGCACCCGGCTTAGCTAGACAAAACTCATTTTCTTCCCAGAGCCATGCCTACAGTGGCTAGTGGCCTGTCAACAGCAGTCACTTTCAAGTAGCTTCAAGGCAGCATGAATGGAGCTTTCAAAACGGGAAAGCAATGCTAGTTCCATCAGGCCCCCATTTCTGCGGGCACACGCAGCATACATCCCTGTGCTTTCTAACAAGTCCAAAGAGACACAGGTTACCAAGTGGTTACTTCCCTGAATCAACTCCTCGAAGCACGGTGTTCTGCATCTAGCGAACTGCCTCAACCAAGGAAAGCCCCAGCTAGGCCTCCGGGCCCGTGGCTCTTCAAAAGCCTGCAGTGTTACCCGAGGAACTGGGTTTTAGTTGCAGTTGGAAAGCAAGCCGACATTCTCCTGGAGGCAGGGTGACTTCAGACACGGGGTCCCAGATGGAATACGAAGCCGAGGGTTTTTCTCAGTGCAGCTCAGACTAGGGCAATGAGTCAGACTTGCACGGCACGTTGGACCTGCTAGAACAGTGTTCGTGGACCTGTGGGAGTGCTGGGGAAATCAAGCTGTCCCAAGAAAGAGTGCAGTCTCTTGCCCTACGATCGGCATACACAGAGTAGCTCCAAAGGGCTACGGCCCTGGATGTGGCTTAGCAGGCCCATGGGGGACTGAGGGTCCTCAGTGTTCTTGCAGGGAATAGGGTGTCCACGCGAGGCTCCTAGATGTCCTGCAAAGCGTACTGACGTTAAAATAATGCAGAGCAACGGCTATGGCCTCCTGGAAACTGCAGCACGCCTCCGCTTCTGCATGGCAATTCAGGACCTTACCTCGAGGCAAGTGCTGATGCTGAGTGTCCTGTTAGCGACACAGCATGATAGGATGCTGACTTTCTCCTCGAGCAGAGTGACTTCAGGTACGAGGTCCTCGAAGAATCCTAAGCAGAGTGTTTTCTTATGGCAGCTCAGATGGGGGCCAAGACGAATATTTCCATGGCACGTCGCACTGGGTAGAAATGTGGTCCTGAGACTGTTCCAGTGCTCTGGAAATATAGCTCTCCTTGAAAAACGAGCAGTGTGTTGCCCATCACTCGGCATACACAGAGGGCCTCCGAGGGACCGACCTTGGGGCCTTGATGTTGCTCAGCAAGCACACAGGGGTATGGAGGTACTCAGGGATCTTGGAGGGAAAATGATGCACACCCGAGGGGCCTAGGAGTCCTGAAAAGGGTACTTCCTTTAAAATAAAGCAGAACAGGGGCTTCCCTGGTGGCGCAGTGGTTGACAATCTGCCTGCCAATGCAAGGTACACGGGTTCGAGCCCTGGTCTGGGAGGATTCCACATGCCGTGGAGCAACTGGGCCCGTGAGCCACAACTACTGAGCCTGCGCCTCTGGAGCCTGTGCTCTGCAACAAGGGAGGCCGCGAGACTGAGAGGTCCACGCACCGCGATGAACAGTGGCCCCCACTTACCGCAACTGGAGAGAGCCCCAGCACAGAAACGAAGACCCAACATAGCAATCAATCAATCAATAAATCTTAAAACAACAAAAAAAAATTAAAAAAATAAAATAAAATAAAGCAGAACAGCGACTAATACCTCATGGAAAGAGCTGCACGCCGACCTTTCTGCGCGGTTAATCAGGGACTTACCTGGAGGCCAGGACTCACGTTGAGTTTCCCTTTAGCTCTAGAGCGTGGCAGGATGAGCTCCACCCCGGCCATCGAAGCACCCGGCTTACCTAGACAAAACTCATTGTCTTCCCAGAGCCATGCCTACAGTGGCTAGTGGCCTGTCAACAGCAGTCAATTTCAAGTAGTTTCAAGGCAGCATGAATGGGGCTTTCAAAATGGGAAAGCAAGGCTAGTTCCATCAGGCCCCCATTTCCGCGGGCACACGCAGCATACATCCCTGTGCTTTCTAACAACTCCAAAGAGACACAGGTTACCCAGTGGTTCCTTCCCTGAATCAACGCCTCGAAGCAGAGTGTTCCGCATCTAGCAAACTGCCTCAACCAAGGAACGCCCCAGCTAGGCCTCCAGGCCCGTGGCTCTTCAAAAGCCTGCAGTGTTACCCGAGGAACTGGGCTTTAGTTGCAGTTGGAACGCAAGCCGACTTTCTCCTGGAGGCAGGGTGACTTCAGGCAGGAGGTCCCAGATGGAATGTGAAGCCGAGGGTTTTTCTCAGTGCAGCTCAGACTAGGGCAATGAGTCAGACTTGCACGGCACGTTGGACCTGCTAGAACAGTGTTCGTGGACCTGTGGGAGTGCTGGGGAAATCAAGCTGTCCCAAGAAAGAGTGCAGTTTGTTGCCCTAAACCCGGCATACACAGAGTGGCTCCGAAGCGCTACGGGCCTGGATGTGGCTTAGCAGGCCCATGGGGGCCTGAGGGTACTCAGTGTTCTTGCAGGGAATAGGGTGCCCACGCGAGGCTCCTAGATATCCTGCAAAGCGTACTGACGTTAAAATAATGCAGAGCAACGGATATGGCCTCCTGGAAACTGCTGCACGCCTCCGCTTCTGCATGGCAATTCAGGGCCTTACCTTGAGACAACTGCTGAGGCTGAGTGTCCCGTTAGCGCCACAGCATGGTAGGATGCTGACTTTCTCCTCGAGCAGAGTGACTTCACGTACGAGGTCCTCGAAGAATCCTAAGCAGAGTGTTTTCTTATGGCAGCTCAGACGGGGGCCATGACGAACACTTCCATGGCACGTCGCACTGGGTAGAAATGTGGTCCTGAGACTGTTCCAGTGCTCTGGAAATATAGCTCTCCTTAAAGAATGAGCAGTGTGTTGCCCATCACTCGGCATACACAGAGGGCCTCCGAGGGACCGATCTTCGGCCTCGAAGTTGCTCAGCAAGCCCACAGGGGTCTGGAGGTACTCACGGATCTTGGAGGGAAAATGATGCACACCCGAGGGGCCTAGGAGTCCTGAAAAGGGTACTTCCTTTAAAATAAAGCAGAATAGGGGCTTCCCTGGTGGCGCTGTGGTTGAGAATCTACCTGCCAATGCAGGGCACACGGGTTCGAGCCCTGGTCTGGGAGGATTCCACATGCCGTGGGGCAACTGGGCCCGTGAGCCACAACTACTGAGCCTGCGCCTCTGGAGCCTGTGCTCCGCAAGAAGGGAGGCCGCGAGACTGAGAGGCCCACGCACCGCGATGAAGAGTGGCCCCCACTTACCGCAACTGGTGAGAGCCCTAGCACAGAAACCAAGACCCAACATAGCAATCAATCAATCAATCAATCAATCTTAAAACAACAATAAAAAATTAAAAATCTAAAATAAAATAAAGCAGAACAGCGACTAATACCTCATGGAAACAGCTGCACGCTGCCCTTTCTGCACGGTTACTCAGGGACTTACCTCGAGGCCAGTACTCACGTTGAGTTTCCCTTTAGCTCTAGAGCGTGGCAGGATGAGCTCCACCCCGGCCATCGAAGCACCCGGCTTAGCTAGACAAAACTCATTTTCTTCCCAGAGCCATGCCTACAGTGGCTAGTGGCCTGTCAACAGCAGTCACTTTCAAGTAGCTTCAAGGCAGCATGAATGGGGCTTTCAAAACAGGAAAGCAACGCTAGTTCAATCAGGACCCCATTTCCGCGGGCACACGCAGCATACATCCCTGTGCTTTCTAACAAGTCCAAAGAGACACAGGTTACCAAGTGGTTACTTCCCTGAATCAACTCCTCGAAGCACGGTGTTCTGCATCTAGCGAACTGCCTCAACCAAGGAAAGCCCCAGCTAGGCCTCCGGGCCCGTGGCTCTTCAAAAGCCTGCAGTGTTACCCGAGGAACTGGGCTTTAGTTGCAGTTGGAAAGCAAGCCGACATTCTCCTGGAGGCAGGGTGACTTCAGACACGGGGTCCCAGATGGAATACGAAGCCGAGGGTTTTTCTCAGTGCAGCTCAGACTAGGGCAAAGAGTCAGACTTGCACGGCACGTTGGACCTGCTAGAACAGTATTCGTGGACCTGTGGGAGTGCTGGGGAAATCAAGCTGTCCCAAGAAAGAGTGCAGTCTGTTGCCCTACACCCGGCATACACAGAGTGGCTCTGAAGGGCTACGGGCCTGGATGTGGCTTAGCAGGCCCATGGGGGCCTGAGGGTACTCAGTGTTCTTGCAGGGAATAGGGTGCCCACGCGAGGCTCCTAGATGTCCTGCAAAGCGTACTGACGTTAAAATAATGCAGAGCAACGGATATGGCCTCCTGGAAAATGCTGCACGCCTCCGCTTCTGCATGGCAATTCAGGGCCTTACCTTGAGACAACTGCTGAGGCTGAGTGTCCCGTTAGCGCCACAGCATGGTAGGATGCTGACTTTCTCCTCGAGCAGAGTGACTTCAGGTACGAGGTCCTCGAAGAATCCTAAGCAGAGTGTTTTCTTATGGCAGCTCAGACGGGGGCCATGACGAACACTTCCATGGCACGTCGCACTGGGTAGAAATGTGGTCCTGAGGCTGTTCCAGTGCTCTGGAAATATAGCTCTCCTTAAAGAATGAGCAGTGTGTTGCCCATCACTCGGCATACACAGAGGGGCTCCGAGGGACCGATCTTCGGGCCTCGATGTTGCTCAGCAAGCCCACAGGGGTCTGGAGGTACTCACGGATCTTGGAGGAAAAATGATGCACACCCGAGGGGCCTAGGAGTCCTGAAAAGGGTACTTCCTTTAAAATAAAGCAGAATAGGGGCTTCCCTGGTGGCGCTGTGGTTGAGAATCTGCCTGAAAATGCAGGGCACACGGGTTCGAGCCCTGGTCTGGGAGGATTCCACATGCCGTGGGTCAACTGGGCCCGTGAGCCACAACTACTGAGCCTGCGCCTCTGGAGCCTGTGCTCCGCAACAAGGGAGGCCGCGAGACTGAGAGGCCCACGCACCGCGATGAAGAGTGGCCCCCACTTACCGCAACTGGTGAGAGCCCTAGCACAGAAACCAAGACCCAACATAGGAATCAATCAATCAATCAATCAATCTTAAAACAACAATAAAAAATTAAAAATATAAAATAAAATAAAGCAGAACAGCGACTAATACCTCATGGAAACAGCTGCACGCTGCCCTTTCTGCGCGGTTACTCAGGGACTTACCTCGAGGCCAGTACTCACGTTGAGTTTCCCTTTAGCTCTAGAGCGTGGCAGGATGAGCTCCACCCCGGCCATCGAAGCACCCGGCTTAGCTAGACAAAACTCATTTTCTTCCCAGAGCCATGCCTACAGTGGCTAGTGGCCTGTCAACAGCAGTCACTTTCAAGTAGCTTCAAGGCAGCATGAATGGAGCTTTCAAAACGGGAAAGCAATGCTAGTTCTATCAGGCCCCCATTTCTGCGGGCACACGCAGCATACATCCCTGTGCTTTCTAACAAGTCCAAAGAGACACAGGTTACCAAGTGGTTACTTCCCTGAATCAACTCCTCGAAGCACGGTGTTCTGCATCTAGCGAACTGCCTCAACCAAGGAAAGCCCCAGCTAGGCCTCCGGGCTCGTGGCTCTTCAAAAGCCTGCAGTGTTACCCGAGGAACTGGGCTTTAGTTGCAGTTGGAAAGCAAGCCGACATTCTCCTGGAGGCAGGGTGACTTCAGACACGGGGTCCCAGATGGAATACGAAGCCGAGGGTTTTTCTCAGTGCAGCTCAGACTAGGGCAATGAGTCAGACTTGCACGGCACGTTGGACCTGCTAGAACAGTGTTCGTGGACCTGTGGGAGTGCTGGGGAAATCAAGCTGTCCCAAGAAAGAGTGCAGTCTGTTGCCCTACACCCGGCATACACAGAGTGGCTCTGAAGGGCTACGGGCCTGGATGTGGCTTAGCAGGCCCATGGGGGCCTGAGGGTACTCAGTGTTCTTACAGGGAATAGAGTGCCCACGCGAGGCCCCTAGATTTCGTGCAAAGCGTACTGACGTTAAAATAATTCAGAGCAACCGCTATGGGCTCCTGGAAACTGCAGCACGCCTCCGCTTCTGCATGGCAATTCAGGGCCTTACCTTGAGACAACTGCTGACGCTGAGTGTCCCGTTAGCGCCACAGCATGGTAGGATGCTGACTTTCTCCTCGAGCAGAGTGACTTCAGGTACGAGGTCCTCGAAGAATCCTAAGCAGAGTGTTTTCTTATGGCAGCTCAGACGGGGGCCATGACGAACACTTCCATGGAACGTCGCACTGGGTAGAAATGTGGTCCTGAGGCTGTTCCAGTGCTCTGGAAATATAGCTCTCCTTAAAGAATGAGCAGTGTGTTGCCCATCACTCGGCATACACAGAGGGGCTCCGAGGGACCGATCTTCGGGCCTCGATGTTGCTCAGCAAGCCCACAGGGGTCTGGAGGTACTCACGGATCTTGGAGGAAAAATGATGCACACCCGAGGGGCCTAGGAGTCCTGAAAAGGGTACTTCCTTTAAAATAAAGCAGAATAGGGGCTTCCCTGATGGCGCTGTGGTTGAGAATCTGCCTGAAAATGCAGGGCACACGGGTTCGAGCCCTGGTCTGGGAGGATTCCACATGACGTGGGTCAACTGGGCCCGTGAGCCACAACTACTGAGCCTGCGCCTCTGGAGCCTGTGCTCCGCAACAAGGGAGGCCGCGAGACTGAGAGGCCCACGCACCGCGATGAAGAGTGGCCCCCACTTACCGCAACTGGTGAGAGCCCTAGCACAGAAACCAAGACCCAACATAGGAATCAATCAATCAATCAATCAATCTTAAAACAACAATAAAAAATTAAAAATCTAAAATAAAATAAAGCAGAACAGCGACTAATACCTCATGGAAACAGCTGCACGCTGCCCTTTCTGCGCGGTTACTCAGGGACTTACCTCGAGGCCAGTACTCACGTTGAGTTTCCCTTTAGCTCTAGAGCGTGGCAGGATGAGCTCCACCCCGGCCATCGAAGCACCCGGCTTAGCTAGACAAAACTCATTTTCTTCCCAGAGCCATGCCTACAGTGGCTAGTGGCCTGTCAACAGCAGTCACTTTCAAGTAGCTTCAAGGCAGCATGAATGGAGCTTTCAAAACGGGAAAGCAATGCTAGTTCCATCAGGCCCCCATTTCTGCGGGCACACGCAGCATACATCCCTGTGCTTTCTAACAAGTCCAAAGAGACACAGGTTACCAAGTGGTTACTTCCCTGAATCAACTCCTCGAAGCACGGTGTTCTGCATCTAGCGAACTGCCTCAACCAAGGAAAGCCCCAGCTAGGCCTCCGGGCCCGTGGCTCTTCAAAAGCCTGCAGTGTTACCCGAGGAACTGGGCTTTAGTTGCAGTTGGAAAGCAAGCCGACATTCTCCTGGAGGCAGGGTGACTTCAGACACGGGGTCCCAGATGGAATACGAAGCCGAGGGTTTTTCTCAGTGCAGCTCAGACTAGGGCAATGAGTCAGACTTGCACGGCACGTTGGACCTGCTAGAACAGTGTTCGTGGACCTGTGGGAGTGCTGGGGAAATCAAGCTGTCCCAAGAAAGAGTGCAGTCTCTTGCCCTACGCTCGGCATACACAGAGTAGCTCCAAAGGGCTACGGCCCTGGATGTGGCTTAGCAGGCCCATGGGGGACTGAGGGTCCTCAGTGTTCTTGCAGGGAATAGGGTGTCCACGCGAGGCTCCTAGATGTCCTGCAAAGCGTACTGACGTTAAAATAATGCAGAGCAACGGCTATGGCCTCCTGGAAACTGCAGCACGCCTCCGCTTCTGCATGGCAATTCAGGACCTTACCTCGAGGCAAGTGCTGATGCTGAGTGTCCTGTTAGCGACACAGCATGATAGGATGCTGACTTTCTCCTCGAGCAGAGTGACTTCAGGTACGAGGTCCTCGAAGAATCCTAAGCAGAGTGTTTTCTTATGGCAGCTCAGATGGGGGCCAAGACGAATATTTCCATGGCACGTCGCACTGGGTAGAAATGTGGTCCTGAGACTGTTCCAGTGCTCTGGAAATATAGCTCTCCTTGAAAAACGAGCAGTGTGTTGCCCATCACTCGGCATACACAGAGGGCCTCCGAGGGACCGACCTTGGGGCCTTGATGTTGCTCAGCAAGCACACAGGGGTATGGAGGTACTCAGGGATCTTGGAGGGAAAATGATGCACACCCGAGGGGCCTAGGAGTCCTGAAAAGGGTACTTCCTTTAAAATAAAGCAGAACAGGGGCTTCCCTGGTGGCGCAGTGGTTGACAATCTGCCTGCCAATGCAGGGTACACGGGTTCGAGCCCTGGTCTGGGAGGATTCCACATGCCGTGGAGCAACTGGGCCCGTGAGCCACAACTACTGAGCCTGCGCCTCTGGAGCCTGTGCTCCGCAACAAGGGAGGCCGCGAGACTGAGAGGTCCACGCACCGCGATGAACAGTGGCCCCCACTTACCGCAACTGGAGAGAGCCCCAGCACAGAAACGAAGACCCAACATAGCAATCAATCAATCAATAAATCTTAAAACAACAAAAAAAAATTAAAAAAATAAAATAAAATAAAGCAGAACAGCGACTAATACCTCATGGAAAGAGCTGCACGCCGACCTTTCTGCGCGGTTAATCAGGGACTTACCTGGAGGCCAGGACTCACGTTGAGTTTCCCTTTAGCTCTAGAGCGTGGCAGGATGAGCTCCACCCCGGCCATCGAAGCACCCGGCTTACCTAGACAAAACTCATTGTCTTCCCAGAGCCATGCCTACAGTGGCTAGTGGCCTGTCAACAGCAGTCAATTTCAAGTAGTTTCAAGGCAGCATGAATGGGGCTTTCAAAATGGGAAAGCAAGGCTAGTTCCATCAGGCCCCCATTTCCGCGGGCACACGCAGCATACATCCCTGTGCTTTCTAACAAGTCCAAAGAGACACAGGTTACCCAGTGGTTCCTTCCCTGAATCAACGCCTCGAAGCAGAGTGTTCCGCATCTAGCAAACTGCCTCAACCAAGGAACGCCCCAGCTAGGCCTCCAGGCCCGTGGCTCTTCAAAAGCCTGCAGTGTTACCCGAGGAACTGGGCTTTAGTTGCAGTTGGAACGCAAGCCGACTTTCTCCTGGAGGCAGGGTGACTTCAGGCAGGAGGTCCCAGATGGAATGTGAAGCCGAGGGTTTTTCTCAGTGCAGCTCAGACTAGGGCAATGAGTCAGACTTGCACGGCACGTTGGACCTGCTAGAACAGTGTTCGTGGACCTGTGGGAGTGCTGGGGAAATCAAGCTGTCCCAAGAAAGAGTGCAGTTTGTTGCCCTAAACCCGGCATACACAGAGTGGCTCCGAAGCGCTACGGGCCTGGATGTGGCTTAGCAGGCCCATGGGGGCCTGAGGGTACTCAGTGTTCTTGCAGGGAATAGGGTGCCCACGCGAGGCTCCTAGATATCCTGCAAAGCGTACTGACGTTAAAATAATGCAGAGCAACGGATATGGCCTCCTGGAAACTGCTGCACGCCTCCGCTTCTGCATGGCAATTCAGGGCCTTACCTTGAGACAACTGCTGAGGCTGAGTGTCCCGTTAGCGCCACAGCATGGTAGGATGCTGACTTTCTCCTCGAGCAGAGTGACTTCACGTACGAGGTCCTCGAAGAATCCTAAGCAGAGTGTTTTCTTATGGCAGCTCAGACGGGGGCCATGACGAACACTTCCATGGCACGTCGCACTGGGTAGAAATGTGGTCCTGAGACTGTTCCAGTGCTCTGGAAATATAGCTCTCCTTAAAGAATGAGCAGTGTGTTGCCCATCACTCGGCATACACAGAGGGCCTCCGAGGGACCGATCTTCGGCCTCGAAGTTGCTCAGCAAGCCCACAGGGGTCTGGAGGTACTCACGGATCTTGGAGGGAAAATGATGCACACCCGAGGGGCCTAGGAGTCCTGAAAAGGGTACTTCCTTTAAAATAAAGCAGAATAGGGGCTTCCCTGGTGGCGCTGTGGTTGAGAATCTACCTGCCAATGCAGGGCACACGGGTTCGAGCCCTGGTCTGGGAGGATTCCACATGCCGTGGGGCAACTGGGCCCGTGAGCCACAACTACTGAGCCTGCGCCTCTGGAGCCTGTGCTCCGCAAGAAGGGAGGCCGCGAGACTGAGAGGCCCACGCACCGCGATGAAGAGTGGCCCCCACTTACCGCAACTGGGGAGAGCCCTAGCACAGAAACGAAGACCCAACATAGCAATCAATCAATCAATCAATCAATCTTAAAACAACAATAAAAAATTAAAAATCTAAAATAAAATAAAGCAGAACAGCGACTAATACCTCATGGAAACAGCTGCACGCTGCCCTTTCTTCACGGTTACTCAGGGACTTACCTCGAGGCCAGTACTCACGTTGAGTTTCCCTTTAGCTCTAGAGCGTGGCAGGATGAGCTCCACCCCGGCCATCGAAGCACCCGGCTTAGCTAGACAAAACTCATTTTCTTCCCAGAGCCATGCCTACAGTGGCTAGTGGCCTGTCAACAGCAGTCACTTTCAAGTAGCTTCAAGGCAGCATGAATGGGGCTTTCAAAACAGGAAAGCAACGCTAGTTCAATCAGGACCCCATTTCCGCGGGCACACGCAGCATACATCCCTGTGCTTTCTAACAAGTCCAAAGAGACACAGGTTACCAAGTGGTTACTTCCCTGAATCAACTCCTCGAAGCACGGTGTTCTGCATCTAGCGAACTGCCTCAACCAAGGAAAGCCCCAGCTAGGCCTCCGGGCCCGTGGCTCTTCAAAAGCCTGCAGTGTTACCCGAGGAACTGGGCTTTAGTTGCAGTTGGAAAGCAAGCCGACATTCTCCTGGAGGCAGGGTGACTTCAGACACGGGGTCCCAGATGGAATACGAAGCCGAGGGTTTTTCTCAGTGCAGCTCAGACTAGGGCAAAGAGTCAGACTTGCACGGCACGTTGGACCTGCTAGAACAGTATTCGTGGACCTGTGGGAGTGCTGGGGAAATCAAGCTGTCCCAAGAAAGAGTGCAGTCTGTTGCCCTACACCCGGCATACACAGAGTGGCTCTGAAGGGCTACGGGCCTGGATGTGGCTTAGCAGGCCCATGGGGGCCTGAGGGTACTCAGTGTTCTTGCAGGGAATAGGGTGCCCACGCGAGGCTCCTAGATGTCCTGCAAAGCGTACTGACGTTAAAATAATGCAGAGCAACGGATATGGCCTCCTGGAAAATGCTGCACGCCTCCGCTTCTGCATGGCAATTCAGGGCCTTACCTTGAGACAACTGCTGAGGCTGAGTGTCCCGTTAGCGCCACAGCATGGTAGGATGCTGACTTTCTCCTCGAGCAGAGTGACTTCAGGTACGAGGTCCTCGAAGAATCCTAAGCAGAGTGTTTTCTTATGGCAGCTCAGACGGGGGCCATGACGAACACTTCCATGGCACGTCGCACTGGGTAGAAATGTGGTCCTGAGGCTGTTCCAGTGCTCTGGAAATATAGCTCTCCTTAAAGAATGAGCAGTGTGTTGCCCATCACTCGGCATACACAGAGGGGCTCCGAGGGACCGATCTTCGGGCCTCGATGTTGCTCAGCAAGCCCACAGGGGTCTGGAGGTACTCACGGATCTTGGAGGAAAAATGATGCACACCCGAGGGGCCTAGGAGTCCTGAAAAGGGTACTTCCTTTAAAATAAAGCAGAATAGGGGCTTCCCTGGTGGCGCTGTGGTTGAGAATCTGCCTGAAAATGCAGGGCACACGGGTTCGAGCCCTGGTCTGGGAGGATTCCACATGCCGTGGGTCAACTGGGCCCGTGAGCCACAACTACTGAGCCTGCGCCTCTGGAGCCTGTGCTCCGCAACAAGGGAGGCCGCGAGACTGAGAGGCCCACGCACCGCGATGAAGAGTGGCCCCCACTTACCGCAACTGGTGAGAGCCCTAGCACAGAAACCAAGACCCAACATAGGAATCAATCAATCAATCAATCAATCTTAAAACAACAATAAAAAATTAAAAATATAAAATAAAATAAAGCAGAACAGCGACTAATACCTCATGGAAACAGCTGCACGCTGCCCTTTCTGCGCGGTTACTCAGGGACTTACCTCGAGGCCAGTACTCACGTTGAGTTTCCCTTTAGCTCTAGAGCGTGGCAGGATGAGCTCCACCCCGGCCATCGAAGCACCCGGCTTAGCTAGACAAAACTCATTTTCTTCCCAGAGCCATGCCTACAGTGGCTAGTGGCCTGTCAACAGCAGTCACTTTCAAGTAGCTTCAAGGCAGCATGAATGGAGCTTTCAAAACGGGAAAGCAATGCTAGTTCTATCAGGCCCCCATTTCTGCGGGCACACGCAGCATACATCCCTGTGCTTTCTAACAAGTCCAAAGAGACACAGGTTACCAAGTGGTTACTTCCCTGAATCAACTCCTCGAAGCACGGTGTTCTGCATCTAGCGAACTGCCTCAACCAAGGAAAGCCCCAGCTAGGCCTCCGGGCTCGTGGCTCTTCAAAAGCCTGCAGTGTTACCCGAGGAACTGGGCTTTAGTTGCAGTTGGAAAGCAAGCCGACATTCTCCTGGAGGCAGGGTGACTTCAGACACGGGGTCCCAGATGGAATACGAAGCCGAGGGTTTTTCTCAGTGCAGCTCAGACTAGGGCAATGAGTCAGACTTGCACGGCACGTTGGACCTGCTAGAACAGTGTTCGTGGACCTGTGGGAGTGCTGGGGAAATCAAGCTGTCCCAAGAAAGAGTGCAGTCTGTTGCCCTACACCCGGCATACACAGAGTGGCTCTGAAGGGCTACGGGCCTGGATGTGGCTTAGCAGGCCCATGGGGGCCTGAGGGTACTCAGTGTTCTTACAGGGAATAGAGTGCCCACGCGAGGCCCCTAGATTTCGTGCAAAGCGTACTGACGTTAAAATAATTCAGAGCAACCGCTATGGGCTCCTGGAAACTGCAGCACGCCTCCGCTTCTGCATGGCAATTCAGGGCCTTACCTTGAGACAACTGCTGACGCTGAGTGTCCCGTTAGCGCCACAGCATGGTAGGATGCTGACTTTCTCCTCGAGCAGAGTGACTTCAGGTACGAGGTCCTCGAAGAATCCTAAGCAGAGTGTTTTCTTATGGCAGCTCAGACGGGGGCCATGACGAACACTTCCATGGAACGTCGCACTGGGTAGAAATGTGGTCCTGAGGCTGTTCCAGTGCTCTGGAAATATAGCTCTCCTTAAAGAATGAGCAGTGTGTTGCCCATCACTCGGCATACACAGAGGGGCTCCGAGGGACCGATCTTCGGGCCTCGATGTTGCTCAGCAAGCCCACAGGGGTCTGGAGGTACTCACGGATCTTGGAGGAAAAATGATGCACACCCGAGGGGCCTAGGAGTCCTGAAAAGGGTACTTCCTTTAAAATAAAGCAGAATAGGGGCTTCCCTGATGGCGCTGTGGTTGAGAATCTGCCTGAAAATGCAGGGCACACGGGTTCGAGCCCTGGTCTGGGAGGATTCCACATGCCGTGGGTCAACTGGGCCCGTGAGCCACAACTACTGAGCCTGCGCCTCTGGAGCCTGTGCTCCGCAACAAGGGAGGCCGCGAGACTGAGAGGCCCACGCACCGCGATGAAGAGTGGCCCCCACTTACCGCAACTGGTGAGAGCCCTAGCACAGAAACCAAGACCCAACATAGGAATCAATCAATCAATCAATCAATCTTAAAACAACAATAAAAAATTAAAAATCTAAAATAAAATAAAGCAGAACAGCGACTAATACCTCATGGAAACAGCTGCACGCTGCCCTTTCTGCGCGGTTACTCAGGGACTTACCTCGAGGCCAGTACTCACGTTGAGTTTCCCTTTAGCTCTAGAGCGTGGCAGGATGAGCTCCACCCCGGCCATCGAAGCACCCGGCTTAGCTAGACAAAACTCATTTTCTTCCCAGAGCCATGCCTACAGTGGCTAGTGGCCTGTCAACAGCAGTCACTTTCAAGTAGCTTCAAGGCAGCATGAATGGAGCTTTCAAAACGGGAAAGCAATGCTAGTTCCATCAGGCCCCCATTTCTGCGGGCACACTCAGCATACATCCCTGTGCTTTCTAACAAGTCCAAAGAGACACAGGTTACCAAGTGGTTACTTCCCTGAATCAACTCCTCGAAGCACGGTGTTCTGCATCTAGCGAACTGCCTCAACCAAGGAAAGCCCCAGCTAGGCCTCCGGGCCCGTGGCTCTTCAAAAGCCTGCAGTGTTACCCGAGGAACTGGGCTTTAGTTGCAGTTGGAAAGCAAGCCGACATTCTCCTGGAGGCAGGGTGACTTCAGACACGGGGTCCCAGATGGAATACGAAGCCGAGGGTTTTTCTCAGTGCAGCTCAGACTAGGGCAATGAGTCAGACTTGCACGGCACGTTGGACCTGCTAGAACAGTGTTCGTGGACCTGTGGGAGTGCTGGGGAAATCAAGCTGTCCCAAGAAAGAGTGCAGTCTCTTGCCCTACGCTCGGCATACACAGAGTAGCTCCAAAGGGCTACGGCCCTGGATGTGGCTTAGCAGGCCCATGGGGGACTGAGGGTCCTCAGTGTTCTTGCAGGGAATAGGGTGTCCACGCGAGGCTCCTAGATGTCCTGCAAAGCGTACTGACGTTAAAATAATGCAGAGCAACGGCTATGGCCTCCTGGAAACTGCAGCACGCCTCCGCTTCTGCATGGCAATTCAGGACCTTACCTCGAGGCAAGTGCTGATGCTGAGTGTCCTGTTAGCGACACAGCATGATAGGATGCTGACTTTCTCCTCGAGCAGAGTGACTTCAGGTACGAGGTCCTCGAAGAATCCTAAGCAGAGTGTTTTCTTATGGCAGCTCAGATGGGGGCCAAGACGAATATTTCCATGGCACGTCGCACTGGGTAGAAATGTGGTCCTGAGACTGTTCCAGTGCTCTGGAAATATAGCTCTCCTTGAAAAACGAGCAGTGTGTTGCCCATCACTCGGCATACACAGAGGGCCTCCGAGGGACCGACCTTGGGGCCTTGATGTTGCTCAGCAAGCACACAGGGGTATGGAGGTACTCAGGGATCTTGGAGGGAAAATGATGCACACCCGAGGGGCCTAGGAGTCCTGAAAAGGGTACTTCCTTTAAAATAAAGCAGAACAGGGGCTTCCCTGGTGGCGCAGTGGTTGACAATCTGCCTGCCAATGCAGGGTACACGGGTTCGAGCCCTGGTCTGGGAGGATTCCACATGCCGTGGAGCAACTGGGCCCGTGAGCCACAACTACTGAGCCTGCGCCTCTGGAGCCTGTGCTCCGCAACAAGGGAGGCCGCGAGACTGAGAGGTCCACGCACCGCGATGAACAGTGGCCCCCACTTACCGCAACTGGAGAGAGCCCCAGCACAGAAACGAAGACCCAACATAGCAATCAATCAATCAATAAATCTTAAAACAACAAAAAAAAATTAAAAAAATAAAATAAAATAAAGCAGAACAGCGACTAATACCTCATGGAAAGAGCTGCACGCCGACCTTTCTGCGCGGTTAATCAGGGACTTACCTGGAGGCCAGGACTCACGTTGAGTTTCCCTTTAGCTCTAGAGCGTGGCAGGATGAGCTCCACCCCGGCCATCGAAGCACCCGGCTTACCTAGACAAAACTCATTGTCTTCCCAGAGCCATGCCTACAGTGGCTAGTGGCCTGTCAACAGCAGTCAATTTCAAGTAGTTTCAAGGCAGCATGAATGGGGCTTTCAAAATGGGAAAGCAAGGCTAGTTCCATCAGGCCCCCATTTCCGCGGGCACACGCAGCATACATCCCTGTGCTTTCTAACAAGTCCAAAGAGACACAGGTTACCCAGTGGTTCCTTCCCTGAATCAACGCCTCGAAGCAGAGTGTTCCGCATCTAGCAAACTGCCTCAACCAAGGAACGCCCCAGCTAGGCCTCCAGGCCCGTGGCTCTTCAAAAGCCTGCAGTGTTACCCGAGGAACTGGGCTTTAGTTGCAGTTGGAACGCAAGCCGACTTTCTCCTGGAGGCAGGGTGACTTCAGGCAGGAGGTCCCAGATGGAATGTGAAGCCGAGGGTTTTTCTCAGTGCAGCTCAGACTAGGGCAATGAGTCAGACTTGCACGGCACGTTGGACCTGCTAGAACAGTGTTCGTGGACCTGTGGGAGTGCTGGGGAAATCAAGCTGTCCCAAGAAAGAGTGCAGTTTGTTGCCCTAAACCCGGCATACACAGAGTGGCTCCGAAGCGCTACGGGCCTGGATGTGGCTTAGCAGGCCCATGGGGGCCTGAGGGTACTCAGTGTTCTTGCAGGGAATAGGGTGCCCACGCGAGGCTCCTAGATATCCTGCAAAGCGTACTGACGTTAAAATAATGCAGAGCAACGGATATGGCCTCCTGGAAACTGCTGCACGCCTCCGCTTCTGCATGGCAATTCAGGGCCTTACCTTGAGACAACTGCTGAGGCTGAGTGTCCCGTTAGCGCCACAGCATGGTAGGATGCTGACTTTCTCCTCGAGCAGAGTGACTTCACGTACGAGGTCCTCGAAGAATCCTAAGCAGAGTGTTTTCTTATGGCAGCTCAGACGGGGGCCATGACGAACACTTCCATGGCACGTCGCACTGGGTAGAAATGTGGTCCTGAGACTGTTCCAGTGCTCTGGAAATATAGCTCTCCTTAAAGAATGAGCAGTGTGTTGCCCATCACTCGGCATACACAGAGGGCCTCCGAGGGACCGATCTTCGGCCTCGAAGTTGCTCAGCAAGCCCACAGGGGTCTGGAGGTACTCACGGATCTTGGAGGGAAAATGATGCACACCCGAGGGGCCTAGGAGTCCTGAAAAGGGTACTTCCTTTAAAATAAAGCAGAATAGGGGCTTCCC
This sequence comes from Eschrichtius robustus, assembly GCF_028021215.1. NCBI lineage: Eukaryota > Metazoa > Chordata > Mammalia > Artiodactyla > Eschrichtiidae > Eschrichtius > Eschrichtius robustus. Next base: position 159,545 of record NC_090842.1, read on the forward strand.
TGGTGGCGCTGTGGTTGAGAATCTACCTGCCAATGCAGGGCACACGGGTTCGAGCCCTGGTCTGGGAGGATTCCACATGCCGTGGGGCAACTGGGCCCGTGAGCCACAACTACTGAGCCTGCGCCTCTGGAGCCTGTGCTCCGCAAGAAGGGAGGCCGCGAGACTGAGAGGCCCACGCACCGCGATGAAGAGTGGCCCCCACTTACCGCAACTGGGGAGAGCCCTAGCACAGAAACGAAGACCCAACATAGCAATCAATCAATCAATCAATCAATCTTAAAACAACAATAAAAAATTAAAAATCTAAAATAAAATAAAGCAGAACAGCGACTAATACCTCATGGAAACAGCTGCACGCTGCCCTTTCTGCACGGTTACTCAGGGACTTACCTCGAGGCCAGTACTCACGTTGAGTTTCCCTTTAGCTCTAGAGCGTGGCAGGATGAGCTCCACCCCGGCCATCGAAGCACCCGGCTTAGCTAGACAAAACTCATTTTCTTCCCAGAGCCATGCCTACAGTGGCTAGTGGCCTGTCAACAGCAGTCACTTTCAAGTAGCTTCAAGGCAGCATGAATGGGGCTTTCAAAACAGGAAAGCAACGCTAGTTCAATCAGGCCCCCATTTCCGCGGGCACACGCAGCATACATCCCTGTGCTTTCTAACAAGTCCAAAGAGACACAGGTTACCAAGTGGTTACTTCCCTGAATCAACTCCTCGAAGCACGGTGTTCTGCATCTAGCGAACTGCCTCAACCAAGGAAAGCCCCAGCTAGGCCTCCGGGCCCGTGGCTCTTCAAAAGCCTGCAGTGTTACCCGAGGAACTGGGCTTTAGTTGCAGTTGGAAAGCAAGCCGACATTCTCCTGGAGGCAGGGTGACTTCAGACACGGGGTCCCAGATGGAATACGAAGCCGAGGGTTTTTCTCAGTGCAGCTCAGACTAGGGCAAAGAGTCAGACTTGCACGGCACGTTGGACCTGCTAGAACAGTATTCGTGGACCTGTGGGAGTGCTGGGGAAATCAAGCTGTCCCAAGAAAGAGTGCAGTCTGTTGCCCTACACCCGGCATACACAGAGTGGCTCTGAAGGGCTACGGGCCTGGATGTGGCTTAGCAGGCCCATGGGGGCCTGAGGGTACTCAGTGTTCTTGCAGGGAATAGGGTGCCCACGCGAGGCTCCTAGATGTCCTGCAAAGCGTACTGACGTTAAAATAATGCAGAGCAACGGATATGGCCTCCTGGAAAATGCTGCACGCCTCCGCTTCTGCATGGCAATTCAGGGCCTTACCTTGAGACAACTGCTGAGGCTGAGTGTCCCGTTAGCGCCACAGCATGGTAGGATGCTGACTTTCTCCTCGAGCAGAGTGACTTCAGGTACGAGGTCCTCGAAGAATCCTAAGCAGAGTGTTTTCTTATGGCAGCTCAGACGGGGGCCATGACGAACACTTCCATGGCACGTCGCACTGGGTAGAAATGTGGTCCTGAGGCTGTTCCAGTGCTCTGGAAATATAGCTCTCCTTAAAGAATGAGCAGTGTGTTGCCCATCACTCGGCATACACAGAGGGGCTCCGAGGGACCGATCTTCGGGCCTCGATGTTGCTCAGCAAGCCCACAGGGGTCTGGAGGTACTCACGGATCTTGGAGGAAAAATGATGCACACCCGAGGGGCCTAGGAGTCCTGAAAAGGGTACTTCCTTTAAAATAAAGCAGAATAGGGGCTTCCCTGGTGGCGCTGTGGTTGAGAATCTGCCTGAAAATGCAGGGCACACGGGTTCGAGCCCTGGTCTGGGAGGATTCCACATGCCGTGGGTCAACTGGGCCCGTGAGCCACAACTACTGAGCCTGCGCCTCTGGAGCCTGTGCTCCGCAACAAGGGAGGCCGCGAGACTGAGAGGCCCACGCACCGCGATGAAGAGTGGCCCCCACTTACCGCAACTGGTGAGAGCCCTAGCACAGAAACCAAGACCCAACATAGGAATCAATCAATCAATCAATCAATCTTAAAACAACAATAAAAAATTAAAAATATAAAATAAAATAAAGCAGAACAGCGACTAATACCTCATGGAAACAGCTGCACGCTGCCCTTTCTGCGCGGTTACTCAGGGACTTACCTCGAGGCCAGTACTCACGTTGAGTTTCCCTTTAGCTCTAGAGCGTGGCAGGATGAGCTCCACCCCGGCCATCGAAGCACCCGGCTTAGCTAGACAAAACTCATTTTCTTCCCAGAGCCATGCCTACAGTGGCTAGTGGCCTGTCAACAGCAGTCACTTTCAAGTAGCTTCAAGGCAGCATGAATGGAGCTTTCAAAACGGGAAAGCAATGCTAGTTCTATCAGGCCCCCATTTCTGCGGGCACACGCAGCATACATCCCTGTGCTTTCTAACAAGTCCAAAGAGACACAGGTTACCAAGTGGTTACTTCCCTGAATCAACTCCTCGAAGCACGGTGTTCTGCATCTAGCGAACTGCCTCAACCAAGGAAAGCCCCAGCTAGGCCTCCGGGCTCGTGGCTCTTCAAAAGCCTGCAGTGTTACCCGAGGAACTGGGCTTTAGTTGCAGTTGGAAAGCAAGCCGACATTCTCCTGGAGGCAGGGTGACTTCAGACACGGGGTCCCAGATGGAATACGAAGCCGAGGGTTTTTCTCAGTGCAGCTCAGACTAGGGCAATGAGTCAGACTTGCACGGCACGTTGGACCTGCTAGAACAGTGTTCGTGGACCTGTGGGAGTGCTGGGGAAATCAAGCTGTCCCAAGAAAGAGTGCAGTCTGTTGCCCTACACCCGGCATACACAGAGTGGCTCTGAAGGGCTACGGGCCTGGATGTGGCTTAGCAGGCCCATGGGGGCCTGAGGGTACTCAGTGTTCTTACAGGGAATAGAGTGCCCACGCGAGGCCCCTAGATTTCGTGCAAAGCGTACTGACGTTAAAATAATTCAGAGCAACCGCTATGGGCTCCTGGAAACTGCAGCACGCCTCCGCTTCTGCATGGCAATTCAGGGCCTTACCTTGAGACAACTGCTGACGCTGAGTGTCCCGTTAGCGCCACAGCATGGTAGGATGCTGACTTTCTCCTCGAGCAGAGTGACTTCAGGTACGAGGTCCTCGAAGAATCCTAAGCAGAGTGTTTTCTTATGGCAGCTCAGACGGGGGCCATGACGAACACTTCCATGGAACGTCGCACTGGGTAGAAATGTGGTCCTGAGGCTGTTCCAGTGCTCTGGAAATATAGCTCTCCTTAAAGAATGAGCAGTGTGTTGCCCATCACTCGGCATACACAGAGGGGCTCCGAGGGACCGATCTTCGGGCCTCGATGTTGCTCAGCAAGCCCACAGGGGTCTGGAGGTACTCACGGATCTTGGAGGAAAAATGATGCACACCCGAGGGGCCTAGGAGTCCTGAAAAGGGTACTTCCTTTAAAATAAAGCAGAATAGGGGCTTCCCTGATGGCGCTGTGGTTGAGAATCTGCCTGAAAATGCAGGGCACACGGGTTCGAGCCCTGGTCTGGGAGGATTCCACATGCCGTGGGTCAACTGGGCCCGTGAGCCACAACTACTGAGCCTGCGCCTCTGGAGCCTGTGCTCCGCAACAAGGGAGGCCGCGAGACTGAGAGGCCCACGCACCGCGATGAAGAGTGGCCCCCACTTACCGCAACTGGGGAGAGCCCTAGCACAGAAACGAAGACCCAACATAGCAATCAATCAATCAATCAATCTTAAAACAACAATAAAAAATTAAAAAAATAAAATAAAATAAAGCAGAACAGCGACTAATACCTCATGGAAACAGCTGCACGCTGCCCTTTCTGCACGGTTACTCAGGGACTTACCTCGAGGCCAGTACTCACGTTGAGTTTCCCTTTAGCTCTAGAGCGTGGCAGGATGAGCTCCACCCCGGCCATCGAAGCACCCGGCTTAGCTAGACAAAACTCATTTTCTTCCCAGAGCCATGCCTACAGTGGCTAGTGGCCTGTCAACAGCAGTCACTTTCAAGTAGCTTCAAGGCAGCATGAATGGGGCTTTCAAAACAGGAAAGCAACGCTAGTTCAATCAGGCCCCCATTTCCGCGGGCACACGCAGCATACATCCCTGTGCTTTCTAACAAGTCCAAAGAGACACAGGTTACCAAGTGGTTAGTTCCCTGAATCAACTCCTCGAAGCACGGTGTTCTGCATCTAGCGAACTGCCTCAACCAAGGAAAGCCCCAGCTAGGCCTCCGGGCCCGTGGCTCTTCAAAAGCCTGCAGTGTTACCCGAGGAACTGGGCTTTAGTTGCAGTTGGAAAGCAAGCCGACATTCTCCTGGAGGCAGGGTGACTTCAGACACGGGGTCCCAGATGGAATACGAAGCCGAGGGTTTTTCTCAGTGCAGCTCAGACTAGGGCAAAGAGTCAGACTTGCACGGCACGTTGGACCTGCTAGAAAAGTATTCGTGGACCTGTGGGAGTGCTGGGGAAATCAAGCTGTCCCAAGAAAGAGTGCAGTCTGTTGCCCTACACCCGGCATACACAGAGTGGCTCTGAAGGGCTACGGGCCTGGATGTGGCTTAGCAGGCCCATGGGGGCCTGAGGGTACTCAGTGTTCTTGCAGGGAATAGGGTGCCCACGCGAGGCTCCTAGATGTCCTGCAAAGCGTACTGACGTTAAAATAATGCAGAGCAACGGATATGGCCTCCTGGAAAATGCTGCACGCCTCCGCTTCTGCATGGCAATTCAGGGCCTTACCTTGAGACAACTGCTGAGGCTGAGTGTCCCGTTAGCGCCACAGCATGGTAGGATGCTGACTTTCTCCTCGAGCAGAGTGACTTCAGGTACGAGGTCCTCGAAGAATCCTAAGCAGAGTGTTTTCTTATGGCAGCTCAGACGGGGGCCATGACGAACACTTCCATGGAACGTCGCACTGGGTAGAAATGTGGTCCTGAGGCTGTTCCAGTGCTCTGGAAATATAGCTCTCCTTAAAGAATGAGCAGTGTGTTGCCCATCACTCGGCATACACAGAGGGGCTCCGAGGGACCGATCTTCGGGCCTCGATGTTGCTCAGCAAGCCCACAGGGGTCTGGAGGTACTCACGGATCTTGGAGGAAAAATGATGCACACCCGAGGGGCCTAGGAGTCCTGAAAAGGGTACTTCCTTTAAAATAAAGCAGAATAGGGGCTTCCCTGGTGGCGCTGTGGTTGAGAATCTGCCTGAAAATGCAGGGCACACGGGTTCGAGCCCTGGTCTGGGGGGATTCCACATGCCGTGGGTCAACTGGGCCCGTGAGCCACAACTACTGAGCCTGCGCCTCTGGAGCCTGTGCTCCGCAACAAGGGAGGCCGCGAGACTGAGAGGCCCACGCACCGCGATGAAGAGTGGCCCCCACTTACCGCAACTGGTGAGAGCCCTAGCACAGAAACCAAGACCCAACATAGGAATCAATCAATCAATCAATCAATCTTAAAACAACAATAAAAAATTAAAAATATAAAATAAAATAAAGCAGAACAGCGACTAATACCTCATGGAAAGAGCTGCACGCCGACCTTTCTGCGCGGTTAATCAGGGACTTACCTGGAGGCCAGGACTCACGTTGAGTTTCCCTTTAGCTCTAGAGCGTGGCACGATGACCTCCACCCCGGCCATCGAAGCACCCGGCTTACCTAGACAAAACTCATTGTCTTCCCAGAGCCATGCCTACAGTGGCTAGTGGCCTGTCAATAGCAGTCAATTTCAAGTAGTTTCAAGGCAGCATGAATGGGGCTTTCAAAATGGGAAAGCAAGGCTAGTTCCATCAGGCCCCCATTTCCGCGGGCACACGCAGCATACATCCCTCTGCTTTCTAACAAGTCCAAAGAGACACAGGTTACCCAGTGGTTCCTTCCCTGAATCAACGCCTCGAAGCAGAGTGTTCCGCATCTAGCAAAATGCCTCAACCAAGGAACACCCCAGCTAGGCCTCCAGGCCCGTGGCTCTTCAAAAGCCTGCAGTGTTACCCGAGGAACTGGGCTTTAGTTGCAGTTGGAACGCAAGCCGACTTTCTCCTGGAGGCAGGGTGACTTCAGGCAGGAGGTCCCAGATGGAATGCGAAGCCGAGGGTTTTTCTCAGTGCAGCTCAGACTAGGGCAATGAGTCAGACTTGCACGGCACGTTGGACCTGCTAGAACAGTGTTCGTGGACCTGTGGGAGTGCTGGGGAAATCAAGCTGTCCCAAGAAAGACTGCAGTCTCTTGCCCTACGCTCGGCATACACAGAGTAGCTCCAAAGGTCTACGGGCCTGGATGTGGCTTAGCAGGCCCATGGGGGACTGAGGGTCCTCAGTGTTCTTGCAGGGAATAGGGTGCCCACGCGAGGCTCCTAGATGTCCTGCAAAGCGTACTGACGTTAAAATAATGCAGAGCAACGGCTATGGCCTCCTGGAAACTGCTGCACGCCTCCGCTTCTGCATGGCAATTCAGGGCCTTACCTTGAGACAACTGCTGAGGCTGAGTGTCCCGTTAGCGCCACAGCATGGTAGGATGCTGACTTTCTCCTCGAGCAGAGTGACTTCAGGTACGAGGTCCTCGAAGAATCCTAAGGAGAGTGTTTTCTTATGGCAGCTCAGACGGGGGCCATGACGAACACTTCCATGGCACGTCGCACTGGGTAGAAATGTGGTCCTGAGGCTGTTCCAGTGCTCTGGAAATATAGCTCTCCTTAAAGAATGAGCAGTGTGTTGCCCATCACTCGGCATACACAGAGGGCCTCCGAGGGACCGATCTTCGGGCCTCGATGTTGCTCAGCAAGCCCACAGGGGTCTGGAGGTACTCACGGATCTTGGAGGAAAATTGATGCACAGCCGAGGGGCCTTGGAGTCCTGAAAAGGGTACTTCCTTTAAAATAAAGCAGAACAGGGGCTTCCCTGGTGGCGCAGTGGTTGACAATCTGCCTGCCAATGCAGGGGACACGGGTTCGATCCCTGGTCTGGGAGGATTCCACATGCCGTGGAGCAACTGGGCCCGTGAGCCACAACTACTGAGCCTGCGCCTCTGGAACCTGTGCTCCGCAACAAGGGAGGCCGCGAGACTGAGAGGCCCACGCACCGCGATGAAGAGTGGCCCCCACTTTCCGCAACTGGGGAGAGCCCTAGCACAGAAACGAAGACCCAACATAGCAATCAATCAATCAATCAATCTTAAAAGAACAATAAAAAATTAAAAAAATAAAATAAAATAAAGCAGAACAGCGACTAATACCTCATGGAAACAGCTGCATGCCGCCCTTTCTGCGCGGTTACTCAGGGACTTACCTCGAGGCCAGGACTCACGTTGAGTTTCCCTTTAGCTCTAGAGCGTGGCAGGATGAGCTCCACCCCGGCCATCGAAGCACCCGGCTTACCTAGACAAAACTCATTGTCTTCCCAGATCCATGCCTACAGTGGCTAGTGGCCTGTCAACAGCAGTCAATTTCAACTAGTTTCAAGGCAGCATGAATGGGGCTTTCAAAATGGGAAAGCAAGGCTAGTTCCATCAGGCCCCCATTTCCGCGGGCACACGCAGCATACATCCCTGTGCTTTCTAACAAGTCCAAAGAGACACAGGTTACCCAGTGGTTCCTTCCCTGAATCAACGCCTCGAAGCAGAGTGTTCCGCATCTAGCAAACTGCCTCAACCAAGGAACGCCCCAGCTAGGCCTCCAGGCCCGTGGCTCTTCAAAAGCCTGCAGTGTTACCCGAGGAACTGGGCTTTAGTTGCAGTTGGAACGCAAGCCGACTTTCTCCTGGAGGCAGGGTGACTTCAGGCAGGAGGTCCCAGATGGAATGCGAAGCCGAGGGTTTTTCTCAGTGCAGCTCAGACTAGGGCAATGAGTCAGACTTGCACGGCACGTTGGACCTGCTAGAACAGTGTTCGTGGACCTGTGGGACTGCTGGGGAAATCAAGCTGTCCCAAGAAAGAGTGCAGTCTGTTGCCCTACACCCGGCATACACAGAGTGGCTCCGAAGCGCTACGGGCCTGGATGTGGCTTAGCAGGCCCATGGGGGCCTGAGGGTACTCAGTGTTCTTGCAGGGAATAGGGTGCCCACGCGAGGCTCCTAGATATCCTGCAAAGCGTACTGACGTTAAAATAATGCAGAGCAACGGATATGGCCTCCTGGAAACTGCTGCACGCCTCCGCTTCTGCATGGCAATTCAGGGCCTTACCTTGAGACAACTGCTGAGGCTGAGAGTCCCGTTAGCGCCACAGCATGGTAGGATGCTGACTTTCTCCTCGAGCAGAGTGACTTCAGGTACGAGGTCCTCGACGAATCCTAAGCAGAGTGTTTTCTTATGGCAGCTCAGACGGGGGCCATGACGAACACATCCATGGCACGTCGCACTGGGTAGAAATGTGGTCCTGAGGCTGTTCCAGTGCTCTGGAAATATAGCTCTCCTTAAAGAATGAGCAGTGTGTTGCCCATCACTCGGCATACACAGAGGGCCTCCGAGGGAACGATCTTCGGGCCTCGATGTTGCTCAGCAAGCCCACAGGGGTCTGGAGGTACTCACGGATCTTGGAGGAAAAATGATGCACACCCGAGGGGCCTAGGAGTCCTGAAAAGGGTACTTCCTTTAAAATAAAGCAGAATAGGGGCTTCCCTGGTGGCGCGGTGGTTGAGAATCTGCCAGCCAATGCAGGGCACACGGGTTCGAGCCCTGGTCTGGGAGGATTCCACATGCCGTGGGGCAACTGGGCCCGTGAGCCACAACTACTGAGCCTGCGCCTCTGGAGCCTGTGCTCCGCAACAAGGAAGGCCGCGAGACTGAGAGGCCCACACACCGCGATGAAGAGTGGCCCCCACTTACCGCAACTGGGGAGAGCCCTAGCACAGAAACGAAGACCCAACATAGCAATCAATCCATCAATCAATCAATCTTAAAACAACAATAAAAAATTAAAAATATAAAATAAAATAAAGCAGAACAGCGACTAATACCTCATGGAAACAGCTGCACGCTGCCCTTTCTGCACGGTTACTCAGGGACTTACCTCGAGGCCAGTACTCACGTTGAGTTTCCCTTTAGCTCTAGAGCGTGGCAGGATGAGCTCCACCCCGGCCATCGAAGCACCCGGCTTAGCTAGACAAAACTCATTTTCTTCCCAGAGCCATGCCTACAGTGGCTAGTGGCCTGTCAACAGCAGTCACTTTCAAGTAGATTCAAGGCAGCATGAATGGAGCTTTCAAAACGGGAAAGCAATGCTAGTTCCATCAGGCCCCCATTTCTGCGGGCACACGCAGCATACATCCCTGTGCTTTCTAACAAGTCCAAAGAGACACAGGTTACCAAGTGGTTACTTCCCTGAATCAACTCCTCGAAGCACGGTGTTCTGCATCTAGCGAACTGCCTCAACCAAGGAAAGCCCCAGCTAGGCCTCCGGGCCCGTGGCTCTTCAAAAGCCTGCAGTGTTACCCGAGGAACTGGGCTTTAGTTGCAGTTGGAAAGCAAGCCGACATTCTCCTGGAGGCAGGGTGACTTCAGACACGGGGTCCCAGATGGAATACGAAGCCGAGGGTTTTTCTCAGTGCAGCTCAGAATAGGGCAATGAGTCAGACTTGCACGGCACGTTGGACCTGCTAGAACAGTGTTCGTGGACCTGTGGGAGTGCTGGGGAAATCAAGCTGTCCCAAGAAAGAGTGCAGTCTGTTGCCCTACACCCGGCATACACAGAGTGGCTCTGAAGGGCTACGGGCCTGGATGTGGCTTAGCAGGCCCATGGGGGCCTGAGGGTACTCACTGTTCTTACAGGGAATAGAGTGCCCACGCGAGGCCCCTAGATTTCGTGCAAAGCGTACTGACGTTAAAATAATTCAGAGCAACCGCTATGGGCTCCTGGAAACTGCTGCACGCCTCCGCTTCTGCATGGCAATTCAGGGCCTTACCTCGAGGCAAGTGCTGATGCTGAGTGTCCTGTTAGCGACACAGCATGATAGGATGCTGACTTTCTCCTCGAGCAGAGTGACTTCAGGTACGAGGTCCTCGAAGAATCCTAAGCAGAGTGTTTTCTTATGGCAGCTCAGATGGGGGCCACGACGAATATTTCCATGGCACGTCGCACTGGGTAGAAATGTGGTCCTGAGACTGTTCCAGTGCTCTGGAAATATAGCTCTCCTTGAAAAACGAGCAGTGTGTTGCCCATCACTCGGCATACACAGAGGGCCTCCGAGGGACCGACCTTGGGGCCTTGATGTTGCTCAGCAAGCACACAGGGGTATGGAGGTACTCAGGGATCTTGGAGGGAAAATGATGCACACCCGAGGGGCCTAGGAGTCCTGAAAAGGGTACTTCCTTTAAAATAAAGCAGAACAGGGGCTTCCCTGGTGGCGCAGTGGTTGACAATCTGCCTGCCAATGCAGGGTACACGGGTTCGAGCCCTGGTCTGGGAGGATTCCACATGCGTGGAGCAACTGGGCCCGTGAGCCACAACTACTGAGCCTGCGCCTCTGGAGCCTGTGCTCCGCAACAAGGGAGGCCGCGAGATTGAGAGGCCCACGCACCGCGATGAAGAGTGGCCCCCACTTACCGCAACTGCAGAGAGCCCCAGCACAGAAACGAAGACCCAACATAGATATCAATCATTCAATAAATCTTAAAACAACAAAAAAAAATTTAAAAAATAAAATAAAATAAAGCAGAACAGCGACTAATACCTCATGGAAAGAGCTGCACGCCGACCTTTCTGCGCGGTTAATCAGGGACTTACCTGGAGGCCAGGACTCACGTTGAGTTTTCCTTTAGCTCTAGAGCGTGGCAGGATGACCTCCACCCCGGCCATCGAAGCACCCGGCTTACCTAGACAAAACTCATTGTCTTCCCAGAGCCATGCCTACAGTGGCTAGTGGCCTGTCAACAGCAGTCAATTTCAAGTAGTTTCAAGGCAGCATGAATGGGGCTTTCAAAATGGGAAAGCAAGGCTAGTTCCATCAGGCCCCCATTTCCGCGGGCACACGCAGCATACATCCCTGTGCTTTCTAACAAGTCCAAAGAGACACAGGTTACCCAGTGGTTCCTTCCCTGAATCAACGCCTCGAAGCAGAGTGTTCCGCATCAAGCAAACTGCCTCAACCAAGGAACGCCCCAGCTAGGCCTCCAGGCCCGTGGCTCTTCAAAAGCCTGCAGTGTTATCCGAGGAACTGGGCTTTATTTGCAGTTGGAACGCAAGCCGACTTTCTCCTGGAGGCAGGGTGACTTCAGGCAGGAGGTCCCAGATGGAATACGAAGCCGAGGGTTTTTCTCAGTGCAGCTCAGACTAGGGCAAAGAGTCAGACTTGCACGGCATGTTGGACCTGCTAGAACAGTATTCGTGGACCTGTGGGAGTGCTGGGGAAATCAAGCTGTCCCAAGAAAGAGTGCAGTCTGTTGCCCTACACCCGGCATACACAGAGTGGCTCCGAAGCGCTACGGGCCTGGATGTGGCTTAGCAGGCCCATGTGGGCCTGAGGGTACTCAGTGTTCTTGCAGGGAATAGGGTGCCCACGCGAGGCTCCTAGATGTCCTGCAAAGCGTACTGACGTTAAAATAATGCAGAGCAACGGATATGGCCTCCTGGACACTGCTGCACGCCTCCGCCTCTGCAAGGCAATTCAGGGACTTACCTTGAGACAACTGCGGAGGCTGAGTGTCCCGTTAGCGCCACAGCATGGTAGGATGCTGACTTTCTCCTCGAGCAGAGTGACTTCAGGTACGAGGTCCTCGACGAATCCTAAGCAGAGTGTTTTCTTATGGCAGCTCAGACGGGGGCCATGACGAACACTTCCATGGCACGTCGCACTGGGTAGAAATGTGGTCCTGAGGCTGTTCCAGTGCTCTGGAAATATAGCTCTCCTTAAAGAATGAGCAGTGTGTTGCCCATCACTCGGCATACACAGAGGGCCTCCGAGGGAACGATCTTCGGGCCTCGATGTTGCTCAGCAAGCCCACAGGGGTCTGGAGGTACTCACGGATCTTGGAGGAAAAATGATGCACACCCGAGGGGCCTAGGAGTCCTGAAAAGGGTACTTCCTTTAAAATAAAGCAGAATAGGGGCTTCCCTGGTGGCGCGGTGGTTGAGAATCTGCCAGCCAATGCAGGGCACACGGGTTCGAGCCCTGGTCTGGGAGGATTCCACATGCCGTGGGGCAACTGGGCCCGTGAGCCACAACTACTGAGCCTGCGCCTCTGGAGCCTGTGCTCCGCAACAAGGGAGGCCGCGAGACTGAGAGGCCCACACACCGCGATGAAGAGTGGCCCCCACTTACCGCAACTGGGGAGAGCCCTAGCACAGAAACGAAGACCCAACATAGCAATCAATCCATCAATCAATCAATCTTAAAACAACAATAAAAAATTAAAAATATAAAATAAAATAAAGCAGAACAGCGACTAATACCTCATGGAAACAGCTGCACGCTGCCCTTTCTGCACGGTTACTCAGGGACTTACCTCGAGGCCAGTACTCACGTTGAGTTTCCCTTTAGCTCTAGAGCGTGGCAGGATGAGCTCCACCCCGGCCATCGAAGCACCCGGCTTAGCTAGACAAAACTCATTTTCTTCCCAGAGCCATGCCTACAGTGGCTAGTGGCCTGTCAACAGCAGTCACTTTCAAGTAGATTCAAGGCAGCATGAATGGAGCTTTCAAAACGGGAAAGCAATGCTAGTTCCATCAGGCCCCCATTTCTGCGGGCACACGCAGCATACATCCCTGTGCTTTCTAACAAGTCCAAAGAGACACAGGTTACCAAGTGGTTACTTCCCTGAATCAACTCCTCGAAGCACGGTGTTCTGCATCTAGCGAACTGCCTCAACCAAGGAAAGCCCCAGCTAGGCCTCCGGGCCCGTGGCTCTTCAAAAGCCTGCAGTGTTACCCGAGGAACTGGGCTTTAGTTGCAGTTGGAAAGCAAGCCGACATTCTCCTGGAGGCAGGGTGACTTCAGACACGGGGTCCCAGATGGAATACGAAGCCGAGGGTTTTTCTCAGTGCAGCTCAGACTAGGGCAATGAGTCAGACTTGCACGGCACGTTGGACCTGCTAGAACAGTGTTCGTGGACCTGTGGGAGTGCTGGGGAAATCAAGCTGTCCCAAGAAAGAGTGCAGTCTGTTGCCCTACACCCGGCATACACAGAGTGGCTCTGAAGGGCTACGGGCCTGGATGTGGCTTAGCAGGCCCATGGGGGCCTGAGGGTACTCACTGTTCTTACAGGGAATAGAGTGCCCACGCGAGGCCCCTAGATTTCGTGCAAAGGGTACTGACGTTAAAATAATTCAGAGCAACCGCTATGGGCTCCTGGAAACTGCTGCACGCCTCCGCTTCTGCATGGCAATTCAGGGCCTTACCTTGAGACAACTGCTGACGCTGAGTGTCCCGTTAGCGCCACAGCATGGTAGGATGCTGACTTTCTCCTCGAGCAGAGTGACTTCAGGTACGAGGTCCTCGACGAATCCTAAGCAGAGTGTTTTCTTATGGCAACTCAGACGGGGGCCATGACGAACATTTCCATGGCACGTCGCACTGGGTAGAAATGTGGTCCTGAGACTGTTCCAGTGCTCTGGAAATATAGCTCTCCTTAAAGAACGAGCAGTGTGTTGCCCATCACTCGGCATACACAGAGGGCCTCCGAGGGACCGATCTTCGGGCCTCGATGTTGCTCAGCAAGCCCACAGGGGTCTGGAGGTACTCACGGATCTTGGAGCGAAAATGATGCACACCCGAGGGGCCTAGGAGTCCTGAAAAGGGTACTTCCTTTAAAATAAAGCAGAATAGGGGCTTCCCTGGTGGCGCTGTGGTTGAGAATCTGCCAGCCAATGCAGGGCACACGGGTTCTAGCCCTGGTCTGGGAGGATTCCACATGCCGTGGAGCAACTGGGCCCGTGAGCCACAACTACTGAGCCTGCGCCTCTGGAGCCTGTGCTCCGCAACAAGGGAGGCCGCGAGACTGAGAGGCCCACGCACCGCGATGAAGAGTGGCCCCCACTTACCGCAACTGGGGAGAGCCCTAGCACAGAAACGAAGACCCAACATAGCAATCAATCAATCAATCAATCTTAAAACAACAATAAAAAATTAAAAAAATAAAATAAAATAAAGCAGAACAGCGACTAATACCTCATGGAAACAGCTGCCTGCCGCCCTTTCTGCGCTGTTACTCAGGGACTTACCTCGAGGCCAGGACTCACGTTGAGTTTCCCTTTAGCTCTAGAGCGTGGCAGGATGAGCTCCTCCCCGGCCATCGAAGCACCGGGCTTACCTAGACAAAACTCATTTTCTTCCCAGAGCCATGCCTACAGTGGCTAGTGGCCTGTCAACAGCAGTCAATTTCAAGTAGTTTGAAGGCAGCATGAATGGGGCTTTCAAAATGGGAAAGCAAGGCTAGTTCCATCAGGCCCCCATTTCCGCGGGCACACGCAGCATACATCCCTCTGCTTTCTAACAAGTCCAAAGAGACACAGGTTACCCAGTGGTTCCTTCCCTGAATCAACTCCTCGAAGCACGGTGTTCTGCATCTAGCGAACTGCCTCAACCAAGGAAAGCCCCAGCTAGGCCTCCGGGCCCGTGGCTCTTCAAAAGCCTGCAGTGTTACCCGAGGAACTGGGCTTTAGTTGCAGTTGGAAAGCAAGCCGACATTCTCCTGGAGGCAGGGTGACTTCAGACACAGGGTCCCAGATGGAATACGAAGCCGAGGGTTTTTCTCAGTGCAGCTCAGACTAGGGCAATGAGTCAGACTTGCACGGCACGTTGGACCTGCTAGAACAGTGTTCGTGGACCTGTGGGAGTGCTGGGGAAATCAAGCTGTCCCAAGAAAGACTGCAGTCTCTTGCCCTACGCTCGGCATACACAGAGTAGCTCCAAAGGGCTACGGGCCTGGATGTGGCTTACCAGGCCCATGGGGGCCTGAGGGTCCTCAGTGTTCTTGCAGGGAATAGGGTGCCCACGCGAGGCTCCTAGATGTCCTGAAAAGCGTACTGACTTTAAAATAATGCAGAGCAACGGCTATGGCCTCCTGGAAATTGCAGCACGCCTCCGCTTCTGCATGGCAATTCAGGACCTTACCTCGAGGCAAGTGCTGATGCTGAGTGTCCTGTTAGCGACACAGCATGATAGGATGCTGACTTTCTCCTCGAGCAGAGTGACTTCAGGTACGAGGTCCTCGAAGAATCCTAAGCAGAGTGTTTTCTTATGGCAGCTCAGATGGGGGCCACGACGAATATTTCCATGGCACGTCGCACTGGGTAGAAATGTGGTCCTGAGACTGTTCCAGTGCTCTGGAAATATAGCTCTCCTTGAAAAACGAGCAGTGTGTTGCCCATCACTCGGCATACACAGAGGGCCTCCGAGGGACCGACCTTGGGGCCTTGATGTTGCTCAGCAAGCACACAGGGGTATGGAGGTACTCAGGGATCTTGGAGGGAAAATGATGCACACCCGAGGGGCCTAGGAGTCCTGAAAAGGGTACTTCCTTTAAAATAAAGCAGAACAGGGGCTTCCCTGGTGGCGCAGTGGTTGACAATCTGCCTGCCAATGCAGGGTACACGGGTTCGAGCCCTGGTCTGGGAGGATTCCACATGCGTCGAGCAACTGGGCCCGTGAGCCACAACTACTGAGCCTGCGCCTCTGGAGCCTGTGCTCCGCAACAAGGGAGGCCGCGAGATTGAGAGGCCCACGCACCGCGATGAAGAGTGGCCCCCACTTACCGCAACTGGAGAGAGCCCCAGCACAGAAACGAAGACCCAACATAGATATCAATCATTCAATAAATCTTAAAACAACAAAAAAAAATTTAAAAAATAAAATAAAATAAAGCAGAACAGCGACTAATACCTCATGGAAAGAGCTGCACGCCGACCTTTCTGCGCGGTTAATCAGGGACTTACCTGGAGGCCAGGACTCACGTTGAGTTTTCCTTTAGCTCTAGAGCGTGGCAGGATGACCTCCACCCCGGCCATCGAAGCACCCGGCTTACCTAGACAAAACTCATTGTCTTCCCAGAGCCATGCCTACAGTGGCTAGTGGCCTGTCAACAGCAGTCAATTTCAAGTAGTTTCAAGGCAGCATGAATGGGGCTTTCAAAACGGGAAAGCAAGGCTAGTTCCATCAGGCCCCCATTTCCGCGGGCACACGCAGCATACATCCCTGTGCTTTCTAACAAGTCCAAAGAGACACAGGTTACCCAGTGGTTCCTTCCCTGAATCAACGCCTCGAAGCAGAGTGTTCCGCATCAAGCAAACTGCCTCAACCAAGGAACGCCCCAGCTAGGCCTCCAGGCCCGTGGCTCTTCAAAAGCCTGCAGTGTTATCCGAGGAACTGGGCTTTATTTGCAGTTGGAACGCAAGCCGACTTTCTCCTGGAGGCAGGGTGACTTCAGGCAGGAGGTCCCAGATGGAATACGAAGCCGAGGGTTTTTCTCAGTGCAGCTCAGACTAGGGCAAAGAGTCAGACTTGCACGGCATGTTGGACCTGCTAGAACAGTATTCGTGGACCTGTGGGAGTGCTGGGGAAATCAAGCTGTCCCAAGAAAGAGTGCAGTCTGTTGCCCTACACCCGGCATACACAGAGTGGCTCCGAAGCGCTACGGGCCTGGATGTGGCTTAGCAGGCCCATGTGGGCCTGAGGGTACTCAGTGTTCTTGCAGGGAATAGGGTGCCCACGCGAGGCTCCTAGATGTCCTGCAAAGCGTACTGACGTTAACATAATGCAGAGCAACGGATATGGCCTCCTGGACACTGCTGCACGCCTCCGCCTCTGCAAGGCAATTCAGGGACTTACCTTGAGACAACTGCGGAGGCTGAGTGTCCCGTTAGCGCCACAGCATGGTAGGATGCTGACTTTCTCCTCGAGCAGAGTGACTTCAGGTACGAGGTCCTCGAAGAATCCTAAGCAGAGTGTTTTCTTATGGCAGCTCAGACGGGGGCCATGACGAACACTTCCATGGCACGTCGCACTGGGTAGAAATGTGGTCCTGAGACTGTTCCAGTGCTCTGGAAATATAGCTCTCCTTAAAGAATGAGCAGTGTGTTGCCCATCACTCGGCATACACAGAGGGCCTCCGAGGGACCGATCTTCGGCCTCGATGTTGCTCAGCAAGCCCACAGGGGTCTGGAGGTACTCACGGATCTTGGAGGGAAAATGATGCACACCCGAGGGGCCTAGGAGTCCTGAAAAGGGTACTTCCTTTAAAATAAAGCAGAATAGGGGCTTCCCTGGTGGCGCTGTGGTTGAGAATCTACCTGCCAATGCAGGGCACACGGGTTCGAGCCCTGGTCTGGGAGGATTCCACATGCCGTGGGGCAACTGGGCCCGTGAGCCACAACTACTGAGCCTGCGCCTCTGGAGCCTGTGCTCCGCAACAAGGGAGGCCGCGAGACTGAGAGGCCCATGCACCGCGATGAAGAGTGGCCCCCACTTACCGCAAATGGGGAGAGCCCTAGCACAGAAACGAAGACCCAACATAGCAATCAATCAATCAATCTTAAAACAACAATAAAAAATTAAAAATATAAAATAAAATAAAGCAGAACAGCGACTAATACCTCATGGAAACAGCTGCACGCTGCCCTTTCTGCGCGGTTACTCAGGGACTTACCTCGAGGCCAGTACTCACGTTGAGTTTCCCTTTAGCTCTAGAGCGTGGCAGGATGAGCTCCACCCCGGCCATCGAAGCACCCGGCTTAGCTACACAAAACTCATTTTCTTCCCAGAGCCATGCCTACAGTGGCTAGTGGCCTGTCAACAGCAGTCACTTTCAAGTAGCTTCAAGGCAGCATGAATGGAGCTTTCAAAACGGGAAAGCATGGCTAGTTCCATCAGGCCCCCATTTCCGCGGGCACACGCAGCATACATCCCTGTGCTTTCTAACAAGTCCAAAGAGACACAGGTTACCAAGTGGTTACTTCCCTGAATCAACTCCTCGAAGCACGGTGTTCTGCATCTAGCGAACTGCCTCAACCAAGGAAAGCCCCAGCTAGGCCTCCGGGCCCGTGGCTCTTCAAAAGCCTGCAGTGTTACCCGAGGAACTGGGTTTTAGTTGCAGTTGGAAAGCAAGCCGACATTCTCCTGGAGGCAGGGTGACTTCAGACACGGGGTCCCAGATGGAATACGAAGCCGAGGGTTTTTCTCAGTGCAGCTCAGACTAGGGCAATGAGTCAGACTTGCACGGCACGTTGGACCTGCTAGAACAGTGTTCGTGGACCTGTGGGAGTGCTGGGGAAATCAAGCTGTCCCAAGAAAGAGTGCAGTCTGTTGCCCTACACCCGGCATACACAGAGTGGCTCCGAAGGGCTACGGGCCTGGATGTGGCTTAGCAGGCCCATGGGGGCCTGAGGGTACTCAGTGTTCTTGCAGGGAATAGGGTGCCCACGCGAGGCTCCTAGATGTCCTGCAAAGCGTACTGACGTTAAAATAATGCAGAGCAACGGATATGGCCTCCTGGAAACTGCTGCACGCCTCCGCTTCTGCATGGCAATTCAGGGTCTTACATTGAGACAACTGCTGAGGCTGAGTGTCCCGTTAGCGCCACAGCATGGTAGGATGCTGACTTTCTCCTCGAGCAGAGTGACTTCAGGTACGAGGTCCTCGAAGAATCCTAAGCAGAGTGTTTTCTTATGGCAGCTCAGACGGGGGCCATGACGAACACTTCCATGGCACGTCGCACTGGGTAGAAATGTGGTCCTGAGGCTGTTCCAGTGCTCTGGAAATATAGCTCTCCTTAAAGAATGAGCAGTGTGTTGCCCATCACTCGGCATACACAGAGGGCCTCCGAGGGACCGATCTTCGGGCCTCGATGTTGCTCAGCAAGCCCACAGGGGTCTGGAGGTACTCACGGAACTTGGAGGAAAAATGATGCTCACCCGAGGGGCCTAGGAGTCCTGAAAAGGGTACTTCCTTTAAAATAAAGCAGAACAGGGGCTTCCCTGGTGGCGCAGTGGTTGACAATCTTCCTGCCAATGCAGGGGACACGGGTTCGAGCCCTGGTCTGGGAGGATTCCACATGCCGTGGAGCAACTGGGCCCGTGAGCCACAACTACTGAGCCTGCGCCGCTGTTGCCTGTGCTCCGCAACAAGGGAGGCCGCGAGACTGAGAGGCCCACGCACCGCGATGAAGAGTGGCCCCCACTTACCGCAACTGGGGAGAGCCCTAGCACAGAAACGAAGACCCAACATAGCAATCAATCCATCAATCAATAAATCTTAAAACAACAATAAAAAATTAAAAAAATAAAATAAAATAAACAGAACAGCGACTAATACCTCATGGAAACAGCTGCATGCCGCCCTTTCTGCGCGGTTACTCAGGGACTTACCTCGAGGCCAGGACTCACGTTGAGTTACCTTTAGCTCTAGAGCGTGGCAGGATGAGCTCCACCCCGGGCATCGAAGCACCCGGCTTACCTAGACAAAACTCATTGTCTTCCCAGAGCCATGCCTACAGTGGCTAGTGGCCTGTCAACAGCAGTCACTTTCAAGTAGCTTCAAGGCAGCATGAATGGAGCTTTCAAAACGGGAAAGCAACGCTAGTTCCATCAGGCCCCCATTTCTGCGGGCACACGCAGCATACATCCCTGTGCTTTCTAACAAGTCCAAAGAGACACAGGTTACCAAGTGGTTACTTCCCTGAATCAACTCCTCGAAGCACGGTGTTCTGCATCTAGCGAACTGCCTCAACCAAGGAAAGCCCCAGCTAGGCCTCCGGGCCCGTGGCTCTTCAAAAGCCTGCAGTGTTACCCGAGGAACTGTGTTTTAGTTGCAGTTGGAACGCAAGCCTACATTCTCCTGGAGGCAGGGTGACTTCAGACACGGGGTCCCAGATGGAATACGAAGCCGAGGGTTTTTCTCAGTGCAGCTCAGAAAAGGGCAAAGAGTCAGACTTGCACGGCACGTTGGAACTGCTAGAACAGTATTCGTGGACCTGTGGGAGTGCTGGGGAAATCAAGCTGTCCCAAAAAAGAGTGCAGTCTGTTGCCCTACACCCGGCATACACAGAGTGGCTCCGAAGGGCTACGGGCCTGGATGTGGCTTAGCAGGCCCATGGGGGACTGAGGGTCCTCAGTGTTCTTGCAGGGAATAGGGTGCCCACGCGAGGCTCCTAGATGTCCTGCAAAGCGTACTGACGTTAAAATAATGCAGAGCAACGGCTATGGCCTCCTGGAAACTGCAGCACGCCTCCGCTTCTGCATGGCAATTCAGGACCTTACCTCGAGGCAAGTGCTGATGCTGAGTGTCCTGTTAGCGACACAGCATGATAGGATGCTGACTTTCTCCTCGAGCAGAGTGACTTCAGGTACGAGGTCCTCGAAGAATCCTAAGCAGAGTGTTTTCTTATGGCAGCTCAGATGGGGGCCATGACGAATATTTCCATGGCACGTCGCACTGGGTAGAAATGTGGTCCTGAGACTGTTCCAGTGCTCTGGAAATATAGCTCTCCTTGAAAAACGAGCAGTGTGTTGCCCATCACTCGGCATACACAGAGGGCCTCCGAGGGACCGACCTTGGGGCCTTGATGTTGCTCAGCAAGCACACAGGGGTATGGAGGTACTCAGGGATCTTGGAGGGAAAATGATGCACACCCGAGGGGCCTAGGAGTCCTGAAAAGGGTACTTCCTTTAAAATAAAGCAGAACAGGGGCTTCCCTGGTGGCGCAGTGGTTGACAATCTGCCTGCCAATGCAGGGTACACGGGTTCGAGCCCTGGTCTGGGAGGATTCCACATGCCGTGGAGCAACTGGGACCGTGAGCCACAACTACTGAGCCTGCGCCTCTGGAGCCTGTGCTCCGCAACAAGGGAAGCCGCGAGACTGAGAGCCCCACGCACCGCGATGAAGAGTGGGCCCCACTTACCGCAACTGGAGAGAGCCCTAGCACAGAAACGAAGACCCAACATAGAAATCAATCAATCAATAAATCTTAAAACAACAACAAAAAATTAAAAAAATAAAATAAAATAAAGCAGAACAGCGACTAATACCTCATCGAAATAGCTGCACGCTGCCATTTCTGCGCGGTTACTCAGGGACTTACCTGGAGGCCAGGACTCACGTTGAGTTTCCCTTTAGCTCTAGAGCGTGGCAGGATGAGCTCCACCCCGGCCATCGAAGCACCCGGCTTAGCTAGACAAAACTCACTTTCTTCCCAGAGCCATGCCTACAGTGGCTAGTGGCCTGTCAACAGCAGTCACTTTCAAGTAGCTTCAAGGCAGCATGAATGGAGCTTTCAAAACGGGAAAGCAAGGCTAGTTCCATCAGGCCCCCATTTCCGCGGGCACACGCAGCATACATCCCTGTGCTTTCTAACAAGTCCAAAGAGACACAGGTTACCCAGTGGTTCCTTCCCTGAATCAACTCCTCGAAGCACGGTGTTCTGCATCTAGCGAACTGCCTCAACCAAGGAAAGCCCCAGCTAGGCCTCCGGGCCCGTGGCTCTTCAAAAGCCTGCAGTGTTACCCGAGGAACTGTGTTTTAGTTGCAGTTGGAACGCAAGCCTACATTCTCCTGGAGGCAGGGTGACTTCAGACACGGGGTCCCAGATGGAATACGAAGCCGAGGGTGTTTCTCAGTGCAGCTCAGACTAGGGCAAAGAGTCAGACTTGCACGGCACGTTGGACCTGCTAGAACAGTGTTCGTGGACCTGTGGGAGTGCTGGGGAAATCAAGCTGTCCCAAGAAAGAGTGCAGTCTGTTGCCCTACACCCGGCATACACAGAGTGGCTCCGAAGGGCTACGGGCCTGGATGTGGCTTAGCAGGCCCATGGGGGCCTGAGGGTACTCAGTGTTCTTGCAGGGAATAGGGTGCCCACGCGAGGCTCCTAGATGTCCTGCAAAGCGTACTGACGTTAAAATAATGCAGAGCAACGGATATGGCCTCCTGGACACTGCTGCACGCCTCCGCTTCTGCAAGGCAATTCAGGGCCTTACCTTGAGACAACTGCGGAGGCTGAGTGTCCCGTTAGCGCCACAGCATGGTAGGATGCTGACTTTCTCCTCGAGCAGAGTGACTTCAGGTACGAGGTCCTCGAAGAATCCTAAGCAGAGTGTTTTCTTATGGCAGCTCAGACGGGGGCCATGACGAACACTTCCATGGCACGTCGCACTGGGTAGAAATGTGGTCCTGAGACTGTTCCAGTGCTCTGGAAATATAGCTCTCCTTAAAGAATGAGCAGTGTGTTGCCCATCACTCGGCATACACAGAGGGCCTCCTAGGGAGCGATCCCCGGGTCTCGATGTTGCTCAGCAAGCCCACAGGGGTCTGGAGGTACTCACGGATCTTGGAGGGAAAATGATGCACACCCGAGGGGCCTAGGAGTCCTGAAAAGGGTACTTCCTTTAAAATAAAGCAGAATAGGGGCTTCCCTGGTGGCGCTGTGGTTGAGAATCTGCCTGCCAATGCAGGGCACACGGGTTCGAGCCCTGGTCTGGGAGGATTCCACATGCCGTGGGGCAACTGGGCCCGTGAGCCACAATTACTGAGCCTGCGTCTCTGGAGCCTGTGCTCCGCAACAAGGGAGGCCGCGAGACTGAGAGGCCCATGCACCGCGATGAAGAGTGGCCCCCACTTACCGCAAATGGGGAGAGCCCTAGCACAGAAACAAAGACCCAACATAGAAATCAATCAATCAATCTTAAAACAACAATAAAAAATTAAAAATATAAAATAAAATAAAGCAGAACAGCGACTAATACCTCATGGAAACAGCTGCACGCTGCCCTTTCTGCGTGGTTACTCAGGGACTTACCTCGAGGCCAGGACTCACGTTGAGTTTCCCTTTAGCTCTAGAGCGTGGCAGGATGAGCTCCACCCCGGCCATCGAAGCACCCGGCTTAGCTAGACAAAACTCATTTTCTTCCCAGAGCCATGCCTACAGTGGCTAGTGGCCTGTCAACAGCAGTCACTTTCAAGTAGCTTCAAGGCAGCATGAATGGAGCTTTCAAAACGGGAAAGCAAGGCTAGTTCCATCAGGCCCCCATTTCCGCGGGCACACGCAGCATACATCCCTGTGCTTTCTAACAAGTCCAAAGAGACACAGGTTACCAAGTGGTTACTTCCCTGAATCAACTCCTCGAAGCACGGTTTTCTGCATCTAGCGAACTGCCTCAACCAAGGAAAGCCCCAGCTAGGCCTCCGGGCCCGTGGCTCTTCAAAAGCCTGCAGTGTTACCCGAGGAACTGGGTTTTAGTTGCAGTTGGAAAGCAAGCCGACATTCTCCTGGAGGCAGGGTGACTTCAGACAAGGGGTCCCAGATGGAATACGAAGCCGAGGGTTTTTCTCAGTGCAGCTCAGACTAGGGCAATGAGTCAGACTTGCACGGCACGTTGGACCTGCTAGAACAGTGTTCGTGGACCTGTGGGAGTGCTGGGGAAATCAAGCTGTCCCAAGAAAGAGTGCAGTCTGTTGCCCTACACCCGGCATACACAGAGTGGCTCCGAAGGGCTACGGGCCTGGATGTGCCTGAGCAGGCCCATGGGGGCCTGAGGGTACTCAGTGTTCTTGCAGGGAATAGGGTGCCCACGCGAGGCTCCTAGATTTCGTTCAAAGCATACTGACGTTAAAATAATGCAGAGCAACCGCTATGGCCTCCTGGAAACTGCAGCACGCCTCCGCTTCTCCATGGCAATTCAGGGCCTTACGTTGAGACAACTGCTGACGCTGAGTGTCCCGTTAGGGGCACAGCATGGTAGGATGCTGACTTTCTCCTCGAGCAGAGTGACTTCAGGTACGAGGTCCTCGAAAAATCCTAAGCAGAGTGTTTTCTTATGGCAGCTCAGACGGGGGCCATGACGAACACTTCCATGGCACGTCGCACTGGGTAGAAATGTGGTCCTGAGACTGTTCCAGTGCTCTGGAAATATAGCTCTCCTTAAAGAACGAGCAGTGTGTTGCACATCACTCGGCATACACAGAGAGCCTCCGAGGGATCGACCTTGGGGCCTCGATGTTGCTCAGCAAGCCCACAGGGGTCTGGAGGCACTCAGGGATCCTGGAGGGAAAATGATGCACACCCGAGGGGCCTAGGAGTCCTGAAAAGGGTACTTCCTTTAAAAAAAAGCAGAACAGGGGCTTCCCTGGTGGCGCAGTGGTTGACAATCTGCCTGCCAATGCAGGGGACACGGGTTCGAGCCCTGGTGTGGGAGGATTCCACATGCCGTGGAGCAACTGGGCCCGTGAGCCACAACTACTGAGCCTGCGCCTCTGGAGCCTGTGCTCCGCAACAAGGGAAGCCGCGAGACTGAGAGGCCCACGCACCGCGATGAAGAGTGGCCCCCACTTACCGCAACTGGGGAGAGGCCTAGCACAGAAACGAAGACCCAACATAGCAATCAATCAATCAATAAATCTTAAAACAACAACAAAAAATTAAAACAATAAAATAAAATAAAGCAGAACAGCGACTAATACCTCATGGAAACAGCTGCACGCTGCCCTTTCTGCGCGGTTACTCAGGGACTTACCTCGAGGCCAGTACTCACGTTGAGTTTCCCTTTAGCTCTAGAGCGTGGCAGGATGAGCTCCACCCCGGCCATCGAAGCACCCGGCTTAGCTAGACAAAACTCATTTTCTTCCCAGAGCCATGCCTACAGTCGCTAGTGGCCTGTCAACAGCAGTCACTTTCAAGTAGCTTCAAGGCAGCATGAATGGAGCTTTCAAAACGGGAAAGCAAGGCTAGTTCCATCAGGCCCCCATTTCCACGGGCACACGCAGCATACATCCCTGTGCTTTCTAACAAGTCCAAAGAGACACAGGTTACCAAGTGGTTACTTCCCTGAATCAACTCCTCGAAGCACGGTGTTCTGCATCTAGCGAACTGCCTCAACGAAGGAAAGCCCCAGCTAGGCCTCAGGGCCCGTGGCTCTTCAAAAGCCTGCAGTGTTACCCGAGGAACTGTGTTTTAGTTGCAGTTGGAACGCAAGCCTACATTCTCCTGGAGGCAGGGTGACTTCAGACACGGGGTCCCAGATGGAATACGAAGCCGAGGGTTTTTCTCAGTGCAGCTCAGACTAGGGCAAAGAGTCAGACTTGCACGGCACGTTGGAACTGCTAGAACAGTATTCGTGGACCTGTGGGAGTGCTGGGGAAATCAAGCTGTCCCAAGAAAGAGTGCAGTCTGTTGCCCTACACCCGGCATACACAGAGTGGCTCCGAAGGGCTACGGGCCTGGATGTGGCTTAGCAGGCCCATGGGGGCCTGAGGGTACTCAGTGTTCTTGCAGGGAATAGGGTGCCCACGCGAGGCTCCTAGATGTCCTGCAAAGCGTACTGACGTTAAAATAATGCAGAGCAACGGATATGGCCTCCTGGAAACTGCTGCACGCCTCCGCTTCTGCAAGGCAATTCAGGGCCTTACCTTGAGACAACTGCGGTGGCTGAGTGTCCCGTTAGCGCCACAGCATGGTAGGATGCTGACTTTCTCCTCGAGCAGAGTGACTTCAGGTACGAGGTCCTCGAAGAATCCTAAGCAGAGTGTTTTCTTATGGCAGCTCAGACGGGGGCCATGACGAACACTTCCATGGCACGTCGCACTGGGTAGAAATGTGGTCCTGAGACTGTTCCAGTGCTCTGGAAATATAGCTCTCCTTAAAGAATGAGCAGTGTGTTGCCCATCACTCGGCATACACAGAGGGCCTCCTAGGGAGCGATCTCCGGGCCTCGATGTTGCTCAGCAAGCCCACAGGGGTCTGGAGGTACTCACGGATCTTGGAGGGAAAATGATGCACACCCGAGGGGCCTAGGAGTCCTGAAAAGGGTACTTCCTTTAAAATAAAGCAGAATAGGGGCTTCCCTGGTGGCGCTGTGGTTGAGAATCTGCCTGCTAATGCAGGGCACACGGGTTCGAGCCCTGGTCTGGGAGGATTCCACATGCCGTGGGGCAACTGGGCCCGTGAGCCACAATTACTGAGCCTGCGCCTCTGGAGCCTGTGCTCCGCAACAAGGGAGGCCGCGAGACTGAGAGGCCCATGCACCGCGATGAAGAGTGGCCCCCACTTACCGCAAATGGGGAGAGCCCTAGCACAGAAACAAAGACCCAACATAGAAATCAATCAATCAATCTTAAAACAACAATAAAAAATTAAAAATATAAAATAAAATAAAGCAGAACAGCGACTAATACCTCATGGAAACAGCTGCACGCTGCCCTTTCTGCGCGGTTACTCAGGGACTTACCTCGAGGCCAGGACTCACGTTGAGTTTCCCTTTAGCTCTAGAGCGTGGCAGGATGAGCTCCACCCCGGCCATCGAAGCACCCGGCTTAGCTAGACAAAACTCATTTTCTTCCCAGAGCCATGCCTACAGTGGCTAGTGGCCTGTCAACAGCAGTCACTTTCAAGTAGCTTCAAGGCAGCATGAATGGAGCTTTCAAAACGGGAAAGCAAGGCTAGTTCCATCAGGCCCCCATTTCCGCGGGCACACGCAGCATACATCCCTGTGCTTTCTAACAAGTCCAAAGAGACACAGGTTACCAAGTGGTTACTTCCCTGAATCAACTCCTCGAAGCACGGTGTTCTGCATCTAGCGAACTGTCTCAACCAAGGAAAGCCCCAGCTAGGCCTCCGGGCCCGTGGCTCTTCAAATGCCTGCAGTGTTACCCGAGGAACTGGGCTTTAGTTGCAGTTGGAAAGCAAGCCGACATTCTCCTGGAGGCAGGGTGACTTCAGACACGGTGTCCCATATGGAATACGAACCCGAGGGTATTTCGCAGTGCAGCTCAGACTAGGGCAATGAGTCAGACTTGCACGGCACGTTGGACCTGCTAGAACAGTGTTCGTGGACCTGTGGGAGTGCTGGGGAAATCAAGCTGTCCCAAGAAAGACTGCAGTCTCTTGCCCTACGCTCGGCATACACAGAGTAGCTCCTAAGGGCTACGGGCCTGGATGTGGCTTAGCAGGCCCATGGGGGACTGAGGGTCCTCAGTGTTCTTGCAGGGAATAGGTGCCCACGCGAGGCTCCTAGATGTCCTGCAAAGCGTACTGACGTTAAAATAATGCAGAGCAACGGCTATGGCCTCCTGGAAACTCCTGCACGCCTCCGCTTCTGCATGGCAATTCAGGACCTTACCTCGAGGCAAGTGCTGATGCTGAGTGTCCTGTTAGCGACACAGCATGATAGGATGCTGACTTTCTCCTCGAGCAGAGTGACTTCAGGTACGAGGTCCGCGAAGAATCCTAAGCAGAGTGTTTTCTTATGGCAGCTCAGATGGGGGCCATGACGAACATTTCCATGGCACGTCGCACTGGGTAGAAATGTGGTCCTGAGACTGTTCCAGTGCTCTGGAAATATAGCTCTCCTTGAAAAACGAGCAGTGTGTTGCCCATCACTCGGCATACACAGAGGGCCTCCGAGAGACCGACCTTGGGGCCTTGATGTTGCTCAGCAAGCACACAGGGGTATGGAGGTACTCAGGGATCTTGGAGGGAAAATGATGCACACCCGAGGGGCCTAGGAGTCCTGAAAAGGGTACTTCCTTTAAAAAAAAGCAGAACAGGGGCTTCCCTGGTGGCGCAGTGGTTGACAATCTGCCTGCCAATGCAGGGGACACGGGTTCGAGCCCTGGTCTGGGAGGATTCCACATGCCGTGGAGCAACTGGGCCCGTGAGCCACAACTACTGAGCCTGCGCCTCTGGAGCCTGTGCTCCGCAACAAGGGAGGCCGCGAGACTGAGAGGCCCACGCACCGCGATGAAGAGTGGCCCCCACTTACCGCAACTGGGGCGAGCCCTAGCACAGAAACGAAGACCCAACATAGCAATCAATCAATCAATAAATCTTAAAACAACAACAAAAAATTAAAAAAATAAAATAAAATAAAGCAGAACAGCGACTAATACCTCATGGAAACAGCTGCACGCTGCCCTTTCTGTGCGGTTACTCAGGGACTTACCTGGAGGCCAGGACTCACGTTGAGTTTCCCTTTAGCTCTAGAGCGTGGCAGGATGAGCTCCACCCCGGCCATCGAAGCACCCGGCTTAGCTAGACAAAACTCATTTTCTTCCCAGAGCCATGCCTACAGTGGCTAGTGGCCTGTCAACAGCAGTCACTTTCAAGTAGCTTCAAGGCAGCATGAATGGAGCTTTCAAAATGGGAAAGCAACGCTAGTTCCATCAGGCCCCCATTTCTGCGGGCACACGCAGCATACATCCCTGTGCTTTCTAACAAGTCCAAAGAGACACAGGTTACCAAGTGGTTACTTCCCTGAATCAACTCCTCGAAGCACGGTGTTCTGCATCTAGCGAACTGCCTCAACGAAGGAAAGCCCCAGCTAGGCCTCCGGGCCCGTGGCTCTTCAAAAGCCTGCAGTGTTACCCGAGGAACTGTGTTTTAGTTGCAGTTGGAACGCAAGCCTACATTCTCCTGGAGGCAGGGTGACTTCAGACACGGGGTCCCAGATGGAATACGAAGCCGAGGGTTTTTCTCAGTGCAGCTCAGACTAGGGCAAAGAGTCAGACTTGCACGGCACGTTGGAACTGCTAGAACAGTATTCGTGGACCTGTGGGAGTGCTGGGGAAATCAAGCTGTCCCAAGAAAGAGTGCAGTCTGTTGCCCTACACCCGGCATACACAGAGTGGCTCCGAAGGGCTACGGGCCTGGATGTGGCTTAGCAGGCCCATGGGGGCCTGAGGGTACTCAGTGTTCTTGCAGGGAATAGGGTGCCCACGCGAGGCTCCTAGATGTCCTGCAAAGCGTACTGTCGTTAAAATAATGCAGAGCAACGGATATGGCCTCCTGGAAACTGCTGCACGCCTCCGCTTCTGCAAGGCAATTCAGGGCCTTACCTTGAGACAACTGCGGTGGCTGAGTGTCCCGTTAGCGCCACAGCATGGTAGGATGCTGACTTTCTCCTCGAGCAGAGTGACTTCAGGTACGAGGTCCTCGAAGAATCCTAAGCAGAGTGTTTTCTTATGGCAGCTCAGACGGGGGCCATGACGCACACTTCCATGGCACGTCGCACTGGGTAGAAATGTGGTCCTGAGACTGTTCCAGTGCTCTGGAAATATAGCTCTCCTTAAAGAATGAGCAGTGTGTTGCCCATCACTCGGCATACACAGAGGGCCTCCTAGGGAGCGATCTCCGGGCCTCGATGTTGCTCAGCAAGCCCACAGGGGTCTGGAGGTACTCACGGATCTTGGAGGGAAAATGATGCACACCCGAGGGGCCTAGGAGTCCTGAAAAGGGTACTTCCTTTAAAATAAAGCAGAATAGGGGCTTCCCTGGTGGCGCTGTTGTTGAGAATCTGCCTGCCAATGCAGGGCACACGGGTTCGAGCCCTGGTCTGGGAGGATTCCACATGCCGTGGGGCAACTGGGCCCGTGAGCCACAATTACTGAGCCTGCGCCTCTGGAGCCTGTGCTCCGCAACAAGGGAGGCCGCGAGACTGAGAGGCCCATGCACCGCGATGAAGAGTGGCCCCCACTTACCGCAAATGGGGAGAGCCCTAGCACAGAAACAAAGACCCAACATAGAAATCAATCAATCAATCTTAAAACAACAATAAAAAATTAAAAATATAAAATAAAATAAAGCAGAACAGCGACTAATACCTCATGGAAACAGCTGCACGCTGCCCTTTCTGCGTGGTTACTCAGGGACTTACCTCGAGGCCAGGACTCACGTTGAGTTTCCCTTTAGCTCTAGAGCGTGGCAGGATGAGCTCCACCCCGGCCATCGAAGCACCCGGCTTAGCTAGACAAAACTCATTTTCTTCCCAGAGCCATGCCTACAGTGGCTAGTGGCCTGTCAACAGCAGTCACTTTCAAGTAGCTTCAAGGCAGCATGAATGGAGCTTTCAAAACGGGAAAGCAAGGCTAGTTCCATCAGGCCCCCATTTCCGCGGGCACACGCAGCATACATCCCTGTGCTTTCTAACAAGTCCAAAGAGACACAGGTTACCAAGTGGTTACTTCCCTGAATCAACTCCTCGAAGCACGGTTTTCTGCATCTAGCGAACTGCCTCAACCAAGGAAAGCCCCAGCTAGGCCTCCGGGCCCGTGGCTCTTCAAAAGCCTGCAGTGTTACCCGAGGAACTGGGTTTTAGTTGCAGTTGGAAAGCAAGCCGACATTCTCCTGGAGGCAGGGTGACTTCAGACAAGGGGTCCCAGATAGAATACGAAGCCGAGGGTTTTTCTCAGTGCAGCTCAGACTAGGGCAATGAGTCAGACTTGCACGGCACGTTGGACCTGCTAGAACAGTGTTCGTGGACCTGTGGGAGTGCTGGGGAAATCAAGCTGTCCCAAGAAAGAGTGCAGTCTGTTGCCCTACACCCGGCATACACAGAGTGGCTCCGAAGGGCTACGGGCCTGGATGTGCCTGAGCAGGCCCATGGGGGCCTGAGGGTACTCAGTGTTCTTGCAGGGAATAGGGTGCCCACGCGAGGCTCCTAGATTTCGTTCAAAGCATACTGACGTTAAAATAATGCAGAGCAACCGCTATGGCCTCCTGGAAACTGCAGCACGCCTCCGCTTCTCCATGGCAATTCAGGGCCTTACGTTGAGACAACTGCTGACGCTGAGTGTCCCGTTAGGGCCACAGCATGGTAGGATGCTGACTTTCTCCTCGAGCAGAGTGACTTCAGGTACGAGGTCCTCGAAAAATCCTAAGCAGAGTGTTTTCTTATGGCAGCTCAGACGGGGGCCATGACGAACACTTCCATGGCACGTCGCACTGGGTAGAAATGTGGTCCTGAGACTGTTCCAGTGCTCTGGAAATATAGCTCTCCTTAAAGAACGAGCAGTGTGTTGCCCATCACTCGGCATACACAGAGAGCCTCCGAGGGACCGACCTTTGGGCCTCGATGTTACTCAGCAAGCCCACAGGGGTCTGGAGGCACTCAGGGATCCTGGAGGGAAAATGATGCACACCCGAGGGGCCTAGGAGTCCTGAAAAGGGTACTTCCTTTAAAAAAAAGCAGAACAGGGGCTTCCCTGGTGGCGCAGTGGTTGACAATCTGCCTGCCAATGCAGGGGACACGGGTTCGAGCCCTGGTCTGGGAGGATTCCACATGCCGTGGAGCAACCGGGCCCGTGAGCCACAACTACTGAGCCTGCGCCTCTGGAGCCTGTGCTCCGCAACAAGGGAAGCCGCGAGACTGAGAGGCCCACGCACCGCGATGAAGAGTGGCCCCCACTTACCGCAACTGGGGAGAGCCCTAGCACAGAAACGAAGACCCAACATAGCAATCAATCAATCAATAAATCTTAAAACAACAACAAAAAATTAAAAAAATAAAATAAAATAAAGCAGAACAGCGACTAATACCTCATGGAAACAGCTGCACGCTGCCCTTTCTGCGCGGTTACTCAGGGACTTACCTCGAGGCCAGTACTCACGTTGAGTTTCCCTTTAGCTCTAGAGCGTGGCAGGATGAGCTCCACCCCGGCCATCGAAGCACCCGGCTTAGCTAGACAAAACTCATTTTCTTCCCAGAGCCATGCCTACAGTGGCTAGTGGCCTGTCAACAGCAGTCACTTTCAAGTAGCTTCAAGGCAGCATGAATGGAGCTTTCAAAACGGGAAAGCAAGGCTAGTTCCATCAGGCCCCCATTTCCACGGGCACACGCAGCATACATCCCTGTGCTTTCTAACAAGTCCAAAGAGACACAGGTTACCAAGTGGTTACTTCCCTGAATCAACTCCTCGAAGCACGGTGTTCTGCATCTAGCGAACTGCCTCAACGAAGGAAAGCCCCAGCTAGGCCTCCGGGCCCGTGGCTCTTCAAAAGCCTGCAGTGTTACCCGAGGAACTGTGTTTTAGTTGCAGTTGGAACGCAAGCCTACATTCTCCTGGAGGCAGGGTGACTTCAGACACGGGGTCCCAGATGGAATACGAAGCCGAGGGTTTTTCTCAGTGCAGCTCAGACTAGGGCAAAGAGTCAGACTTGCACGGCACCTTGGAACTGCTAGAACAGTATTCGTGGACCTGTGGGAGTGCTGGGGAAATCAAGCTGTCCCAAGAAAGAGTGCAGTCTGTTGCCCTACACCCGGCATACACAGAGTGGCTCCGAAGGGCTACGGGCCTGGATGTGGCTTAGCAGGCCCATGGGGGCCTGAGGGTACTCAGTGTTCTTGCAGGGAATAGGGTGCCCACGCGAGGCTCCTAGATGTCCTGCAAAGCGTACTGACGTTAAAATAATGCAGAGCAACGGATATGGCCTCCTGGAAACTGCTGCACGCCTCCGCTTCTGCAAGGCAATTCAGGGCCTTACCTTGAGACAACTGCGGTGGCTGAGTGTCCCGTTAGCGCCACAGCATGGTAGGATGCTGACTTTCTCCTCGAGCAGAGTGACTTCAGGTACGAGGTCCTCGAAGAATCCTAAGCAGAGTGTTTTCTTATGGCAGCTCAGACGGGGGCCATGACGAACACTTCCATGGCACGTCGCACTGGGTAGAAATGTGGTCCTGAGACTGTTCCAGTGCTCTGGAAATATAGCTCTCCTTAAAGAATGAGCAGTGTGTTGCCCATCACACGGCATACACAGAGGGCCTCCTAGGGAGCGATCTCCGGGCCTCGATGTTGCTCAGCAAGCCCACAGGGGTCTGGAGGTACTCACGGATCTTGGAGGGAAAATGATGCACACCCGAGGGGCCTAGGAGTCCTGAAAAGGGTACTTCCTTTAAAATAAAGCAGAATAGGGGCTTCCCTGGTGGCGCTGTGGTTGAGAATCTGCCTGCCAATGCAGGGCACACGGGTTCGAGCCCTGGTCTGGGAGGATTCCACATGCCGTGGGGCAACTGGGCCCGTGAGCCACAATTACTGAGCCTGCGCCTCTGGAGCCTGTGCTCCGCAACAAGGGAGGCCGCGAGACTGAGAGGCCCATGCACCGCGATGAAGAGTGGCCCCCACTTACCGCAAATGGGGAGAGCCCTAGCACAGAAACAAAGACCCAACATAGAAATCAATCAATCAATCTTAAAACAACAATAAAAAATTAAAAATATAAAATAAAATAAAGCAGAACAGCGACTAATACCTCATGGAAACAGCTGCACGCTGCCCTTTCTGCGTGGTTACTCAGGGGACTTACCTCGAGGCCAGGACTCACGTTGAGTTTCCCTTTAGCTCTAGAGCGTGGCAGGATGAGCTCCACCCCGGCCATCGAAGCACCCGGCTTAGCTAGACAAAACTCATTTTCTTCCCAGAGCCATGCCTACAGTGGCTAGTGGCCTGTCAACAGCAGTCACTTTCAAGTAGCTTCAAGGCAGCATGAATGGAGCTTTCAAAACGGGAAAGCAAGGCTAGTTCCATCAGGCCCCCATTTCCGCGGGCACACGCAGCATACATCCCTGTGCTTTCTAACAAGTCCAAAGAGACACAGGTTACCAAGTGGTTACTTCCCTGAATCAACTCCTCGAAGCATGGTTTTCTGCATCTAGCGAACTGCCTCAACCAAGGAAAGCCCCAGCTAGGCCTCCGGGCCCGTGGCTCTTCAAAAGCCTGCAGTGTTACCCGAGGAACTGGGTTTTAGTTGCAGTTGGAAAGCAAGCCGACATTCTCCTGGAGGCAGGGTGACTTCAGACAAGGGGTCCCAGATGGAATACGAAGCCGAGGGTTTTTCTCAGTGCAGCTCAGACTAGGGCAATGAGTCAGACTTGCACGGCACGTTGGACCTGCTAGAACAGTGTTCGTGGACCTGTGGGAGTGCTGGGGAAATCAAGCTGTCCCAAGAAAGAGTGCAGTCTGTTGCCCTACACCCGGCATACACAGAGTGGCTCCGAAGGGCTACGGGCCTGGATGTGCCTGAGCAGGCCCATGGGGGCCTGAGGGTACTCAGTGTTCTTGCAGGGAATAGGGTGCCCACGCGAGGCTCCTAGATTTCGTTCAAAGCATACTGACGTTAAAATAATGCAGAGCAACCGCTATGGCCTCCTGGAAACTGCAGCACGCCTCCGCTTCTGCATGGCAATTCAGGGCCTTACGTTGAGACAACTGCTGACGCTGAGTGTCCCGTTAGGGCCACAGCATGGTAGGATGCTGACTTTCTCCTCGAGCAGAGTGACTTCAGGTACGAGGTCCTCGAAAAATCCTAAGCAGAGTGTTTTCTTATGGCAGCTCAGACGGGGGCCATGACGAACACTTCCATGGCACGTCGCACTGGGTAGAAATGTGGTCCTGAGACTGTTCCAGTGCTCTGGAAATATAGCTCTCCTTTAAGAACGAGCAGTGTGTTGCCCATCACTCGGCATACACAGAGAGCCTCCGAGGGACCGACCTTTGGGCCTCGATGTTACTCAGCAAGCCCACAGGGGTCTGGAGGCACTCAGGGATCCTGGAGGGAAAATAAAGCACACCCGAGGGGCCTAAGAGTCCTGGAAAGGGTACTTCCTTTAAAATAAAGCAGAACAGGGGCTTCCCTGGTGGCGCACTGGTTGACTATCTGCCTGCCAATGCAGGGGACACGGGTTCGAGCCCTGGTCTGGAAGGATTCCACATGCCGCGGAGCAACTGGGCCCGTGAGCCACAACTACTGAGCCTGCGCCTCTGGAGCCTGTGCTCCGCAACAATGCAGGCCGCGATACTGAGAGGCCTACGCACCGCGATGAAGAGGGGCCCCCACTTACCGCAACTGGATAGAGCCCTAGCACAGAAACAAATACCCAACATAGCAATCAATCAATCAATAAATCTTAAAACAACAACAAAAAATTTAAAAAATAAAATAAAATAAAGCAGAACAGCGACTAATACCTCATGGAAAGAGCTGCACGCTGACCTTTCTGCGCGGTTACTCAGGGACTTACTTGGAGGCCAGTACTCACGTTGAGTTTCCCTTTAGCTCTAGAGCGTGGCAGGATGAGCTCCACCCCGGCCATCGAAGCACCCGGCTTACCTAGACAAAACTCATTGTCTTCCCAGAGCCATGCCTACAGTGGCTAGTGGCCTGTCAACAGCAGTCAATTTCAACTAGTTTCAAGGCAGCATGAATGGGGCTTTCAAAATGGGAAAGCAAGGCTAGTTCCATCAGGCCCCCATTTCCGTGGGCACACGCAGCATACATCCCTGTGCTTTCTAACAAGTCCAAAGAGAAACAGGTTACCCAGTGGTTACTTCCCTGAATCAACTCTTCGAAGCACGGTGTTCTGCATCTAGCGAACTGCCTCAACCAAGGAAAGCCCCAGCTAGGCCTCCGGGCCCGTGGCTCTTCAAAAGCCTGCAGTGTTACCCGAGGAACTGGGTTTTAGTTGCAGTTGGAACGCAAGCCGACTTTCTCCTGGAGGCAGGGTGACTTCA
Source organism: Eschrichtius robustus (assembly GCF_028021215.1). Lineage (NCBI taxonomy): Eukaryota > Metazoa > Chordata > Mammalia > Artiodactyla > Eschrichtiidae > Eschrichtius > Eschrichtius robustus. The sequence goes on from NC_090842.1 coordinate 194,700, forward strand.
GGCAGGAGGTCCCAGATGGAAAGCGAAGCCGAGGGTTTTTCTCAGTGCAGCTCAGACTAGGGCAATGAGTCAGACTTGCACGGCACGTTGGACCTGCTAAAACAGTGTTCGGGGACCTGTGGGAGTCATGGGGAAATCAAGCTGTCCCAAGAAAGAGGGCAGTCTGTTGCCCTACACCCGGCATACACAGAGTGGCTCCGAAGGGCTACGGGCCTGGATGTGGCTTAGCAGGCCCATGGGGGCCTGAGGGTACTCAGTGTTCTTGCAGGGAATAGGGTGCCCACGCGAGGCTCCTAGATTTCGTGCAAAGCGTACTGACGTTAAAATAATGCAGAGCAACCGCTATGGGCTCCTGGAAACTGCAGCACGCCTCCGCTTCTGCATGGCAATTCAGGGCCTTACGTTGAGACAACTGCTGACGCTGAGTGTCCCGTTAGCGCCACAGCATGGTAGGATGCTGACTTTCTCCTCGAGCAGAGTGACTTCAGGTACGAGGTCCGCGAAGAATCCTAAGCAGAGTGTTTTCTTATGGGAGCTCAGATGGGGGCCATGACGAACATTTCCATGGCACGTCGCACTGGGTAGAAATGTGGTCCTGAGACTGTTCCAGTGCTCTGGAAATATAGCTCTCCTTGAAAAACGAGCAGTGTGTTGCCCATCACTCGGCATACACAGAGGGCCTCCGAGGGACCGACCTTGGGGCCTCGATGTTGCTCAGCAAGCCCACAGGGGTCTGGAGGTACTCAGGGATCTTGGAGGGAAAATGATGCACACCCGAGGGGCCTAGGAGTCCTGAAAAGGGTACTTCCTTTAAAAAAAAGCAGAACAGGGGCTTCCCTGGTGGCGCTGTGGTTGACAATCTGCCTGCCAATGCAGGGCACACGGGTTCGAGCCCTGGTCTGGGAGGATTCCACATGCCGTGGGGCAACTGCGCCCGTGAGCCACAATTACTGAGCCTGCGTCTCTGGAGCCTGTGCTCCGCAACAAGGGAGGCCGCGAGACTGAGAGGCCCATGCACCGCGATGAAGAGTGGCCCCCACTTACCGCAAATGGGGAGAGCCCTAGCACAGAAACAAAGACCCAACATAGAAATCAATCAATCAATCTTAAAACAACAATAAAAAATTAAAAATATAAAATAAAATAAAGCAGAACAGCGACTAATACCTCATGGAAACAGCTGCACGCTGCCCTTTCTGCGTGGTTACTCAGGGACTTACCTCGAGGCCAGGACTCACGTTGAGTTTCCCTTTAGCTCTAGAGCGTGGCAGGATGAGCTCCACCCCGGCCATCGAAGCACCCGGCTTAGCTAGACAAAACTCATTTTCTTCCCAGAGCCATGCCTACAGTGGCTAGTGGCCTGTCAACAGCAGTCACTTTCAAGTAGCTTCAAGGCAGCATGAATGGAGCTTTCAAAACGGGAAAGCAAGGCTAGTTCCATCAGGCCCCCATTTCCGCGGGCACACGCAGCATACATCCCTGTGCTTTCTAACAAGTCCAAAGAGACACAGGTTACCAAGTGGTTACTTCCCTGAATCAACTCCTCGAAGCACGGTTTTCTGCATCTAGCGAACTGCCTCAACCAAGGAAAGCCCCAGCTAGGCCTCCGGGCCCGTGGCTCTTCAAAAGCCTGCAGTGTTACCCGAGGAACTGGGTTTTAGTTGCAGTTGGAAAGCAAGCCGACATTCTCCTGGAGGCAGGGTGACTTCAGACAAGGGGTCCCAGATGGAATACGAAGCCGAGGGTTTTTCTCAGTGCAGCTCAGACTAGGGCAATGAGTCAGACTTGCACGGCACGTTGGACCTGCTAGAACAGTGTTCGTGGACCTGTGGGAGTGCTGGGGAAATCAAGCTGTCCCAAGAAAGAGTGCAGTCTGTTGCCCTACACCCGGCATACACAGAGTGGCTCCGAAGGGCTACGGGCCTGGATGTGCCTGAGCAGGCCCATGGGGGCCTGAGGGTACTCAGTGTTCTTGCAGGGAATAGGGTGCCCACGCGAGGCTCCTAGATTTCGTTCAAAGCATACTGACGTTAAAATAATGCAGAGCAACCGCTATGGCCTCCTGGAAACTGCAGCACGCCTCCGCTTCTCCATGGCAATTCAGGGCCTTACGTTGAGACAACTGCTGACGCTGAGTGTCCCGTTAGGGCCACAGCATGGTAGGATGCTGACTTTCTCCTCGAGCAGAGTGACTTCAGGTACGAGGTCCTCGAAAAATCCTAAGCAGAGTGTTTTCTTATGGCAGCTCAGACGGGGGCCATGACGAACACTTCCATGGCACGTCGCACTGGGTAGAAATGTGGTCCTGAGACTGTTCCAGTGCTCTGGAAATATAGCTCTCCTTAAAGAACGAGCAGTGTGTTGCCCATCACTCGGCATACACAGAGAGCCTCCGAGGGACCGACCTTTGGGCCTCGATGTTACTCAGCAAGCCCACAGGGGTCTGGAGGCACTCAGGGATCCTGGAGGGAAAATGATGCACACCCGAGGGGCCTAGGAGTCCTGAAAAGGGTACTTCCTTTAAAAAAAAGCAGAACAGGGGCTTCCCTGGTGGCGCAGTGGTTGACAATCTGCCTGCCAATGCAGGGGACACGGGTTCGAGCCCTGGTCTGGGAGGATTCCACATGCCGTGGAGCAACCGGGCCCGTGAGCCACAACTACTGAGCCTGCGCCTCTGGAGCCTGTGCTCCGCAACAAGGGAAGCCGCGAGACTGAGAGGCCCACGCACCGCGATGAAGAGTGGCCCCCACTTACCGCAACTGGGGAGAGCCCTAGCACAGAAACGAAGACCCAACATAGCAATCAATCAATCAATAAATCTTAAAACAACAACAAAAAATTAAAAAAATAAAATAAAATAAAGCAGAACAGCGACTAATACCTCATGGAAACAGCTGCACGCTGCCCTTTCTGCGCGGTTACTCAGGGACTTACCTCGAGGCCAGTACTCACGTTGAGTTTCCCTTTAGCTCTAGAGCGTGGCAGGATGAGCTCCACCCCGGCCATCGAAGCACCCGGCTTAGCTAGACAAAACTCATTTTCTTCCCAGAGCCATGCCTACAGTGGCTAGTGGCCTGTCAACAGCAGTCACTTTCAAGTAGCTTCAAGGCAGCATGAATGGAGCTTTCAAAACGGGAAAGCAAGGCTAGTTCCATCAGGCCCCCATTTCCACGGGCACACGCAGCATACATCCCTGTGCTTTCTAACAAGTCCAAAGAGACACAGGTTACCAAGTGGTTACTTCCCTGAATCAACTCCTCGAAGCACGGTGTTCTGCATCTAGCGAACTGCCTCAACGAAGGAAAGCCCCAGCTAGGCCTCCGGGCCCGTGGCTCTTCAAAAGCCTGCAGTGTTACCCGAGGAACTGTGTTTTAGTTGCAGTTGGAACGCAAGCCTACATTCTCCTGGAGGCAGGGTGACTTCAGACACGGGGTCCCAGATGGAATACGAAGCCGAGGGTTTTTCTCAGTGCAGCTCAGACTAGGGCAAAGAGTCAGACTTGCACGGCACCTTGGAACTGCTAGAACAGTATTCGTGGACCTGTGGGAGTGCTGGGGAAATCAAGCTGTCCCAAGAAAGAGTGCAGTCTGTTGCCCTACACCCGGCATACACAGAGTGGCTCCGAAGGGCTACGGGCCTGGATGTGGCTTAGCAGGCCCATGGGGGCCTGAGGGTACTCAGTGTTCTTGCAGGGAATAGGGTGCCCACGCGAGGCTCCTAGATGTCCTGCAAAGCGTACTGACGTTAAAATAATGCAGAGCAACGGATATGGCCTCCTGGAAACTGCTGCACGCCTCCGCTTCTGCAAGGCAATTCAGGGCCTTACCTTGAGACAACTGCGGTGGCTGAGTGTCCCGTTAGCGCCACAGCATGGTAGGATGCTGACTTTCTCCTCGAGCAGAGTGACTTCAGGTACGAGGTCCTCGAAGAATCCTAAGCAGAGTGTTTTCTTATGGCAGCTCAGACGGGGGCCATGACGAACACTTCCATGGCACGTCGCACTGGGTAGAAATGTGGTCCTGAGACTGTTCCAGTGCTCTGGAAATATAGCTCTCCTTAAAGAATGAGCAGTGTGTTGCCCATCACACGGCATACACAGAGGGCCTCCTAGGGAGCGATCTCCGGGCCTCGATGTTGCTCAGCAAGCCCACAGGGGTCTGGAGGTACTCACGGATCTTGGAGGGAAAATGATGCACACCCGAGGGGCCTAGGAGTCCTGAAAAGGGTACTTCCTTTAAAATAAAGCAGAATAGGGGCTTCCCTGGTGGCGCTGTGGTTGAGAATCTGCCTGCCAATGCAGGGCACACGGGTTCGAGCCCTGGTCTGGGAGGATTCCACATGCCGTGGGGCAACTGGGCCCGTGAGCCACAATTACTGAGCCTGCGCCTCTGGAGCCTGTGCTCCGCAACAAGGGAGGCCGCGAGACTGAGAGGCCCATGCACCGCGATGAAGAGTGGCCCCCACTTACCGCAAATGGGGAGAGCCCTAGCACAGAAACAAAGACCCAACATAGAAATCAATCAATCAATCTTAAAACAACAATAAAAAATTAAAAATATAAAATAAAATAAAGCAGAACAGCGACTAATACCTCATGGAAACAGCTGCACGCTGCCCTTTCTGCGTGGTTACTCAGGGACTTACCTCGAGGCCAGGACTCACGTTGAGTTTCCCTTTAGCTCTAGAGCGTGGCAGGATGAGCTCCACCCCGGCCATCGAAGCACCCGGCTTAGCTAGACAAAACTCATTTTCTTCCCAGAGCCATGCCTACAGTGGCTAGTGGCCTGTCAACAGCAGTCACTTTCAAGTAGCTTCAAGGCAGCATGAATGGAGCTTTCAAAACGGGAAAGCAAGGCTAGTTCCATCAGGCCCCCATTTCCGCGGGCACACGCAGCATACATCCCTGTGCTTTCTAACAAGTCCAAAGAGACACAGGTTACCAAGTGGTTACTTCCCTGAATCAACTCCTCGAAGCACGGTTTTCTGCATCTAGCGAACTGCCTCAACCAAGGAAAGCCCCAGCTAGGCCTCCGGGCCCGTGGCTCTTCAAAAGCCTGCAGTGTTACCCGAGGAACTGGGTTTTAGTTGCAGTTGGAAAGCAAGCCGACATTCTCCTGGAGGCAGGGTGACTTCAGACAAGGGGTCCCAGATGGAATACGAAGCCGAGGGTTTTTCTCAGTGCAGCTCAGACTAGGGCAATGAGTCAGACTTGCACGGCACGTTGGACCTGCTAGAACAGTGTTCGTGGACCTGTGGGAGTGCTGGGGAAATCAAGCTGTCCCAAGAAAGAGTGCAGTCTGTTGCCCTACACCCGGCATACACAGAGTGGCTCCGAAGGGCTACGGGCCTGGATGTGCCTGAGCAGGCCCATGGGGGCCTGAGGGTACTCAGTGTTCTTGCAGGGAATAGGGTGCCCACGCGAGGCTCCTAGATTTCGTTCAAAGCATACTGACGTTAAAATAATGCAGAGCAACCGCTATGGCCTCCTGGAAACTGCAGCACGCCTCCGCTTCTCCATGGCAATTCAGGGCCTTACGTTGAGACAACTGCTGACGCTGAGTGTCCCGTTAGGGCCACAGCATGGTAGGATGCTGACTTTCTCCTCGAGCAGAGTGACTTCAGGTACGAGGTCCTCGAAAAATCCTAAGCAGAGTGTTTTCTTATGGCAGCTCAGACGGGGGCCATGACGAACACTTCCATGGCACGTCGCACTGGGTAGAAATGTGGTCCTGAGACTGTTCCAGTGCTCTGGAAATATAGCTCTCCTTAAAGAACTAGCAGTGTGTTGCCCATCACTCGGCATACACAGAGAGCCTCCGAGGGACCGACCTTTGGGCCTCGATGTTACTCAGCAAGCCCACAGGGGTCTGGAGGCACTCAGGGATCCTGGAGGGAAAATGATGCACACCCGAGGGGCCTAGGAGTCCTGAAAAGGGTACTTCCTTTAAAAAAAAGCAGAACAGGGGCTTCCCTGGTGGCGCAGTGGTTGACAATCTGCCTGCCAATGCAGGGGACACGGGTTCGAGCCCTGGTCTGGGAGGATTCCACATGCCGTGGAGCAACTGGGCCCGTGAGCCACAACTACTGAGCCTGCGCCTCTGGAGCCTGTGCTCCGCAACAAGGGAAGCCGCGAGACTGAGAGGCCCACGCACCGCGATGAAGAGTGGCCCCCACTTACCGCAACTGGGGAGAGCCCTAGCACAGAAACGAAGACCCAACATAGAAATCAATCAATCAATCTTAAAACAACAATAAAAAATTAAAAATATAAAATAAAATAAAGCAGAACAGCGACTAATACCTCATGGAAACAGCTGCACGCTGCCCTTTCTGCGTGGTTACTCAGGGACTTACCTCGAGGCCAGGACTCACGTTGAGTTTCCCTTTAGCTCTAGAGCGTGGCAGGATGAGCTCCACCCCGGCCATCGAAGCACCCGGCTTAGCTAGACAAAACTCATTTTCTTCCCAGAGCCATGCCTACAGTGGCTAGTGGCCTGTCAACAGCAGTCACTTTCAAGTAGCTTCAAGGCAGCATGAATGGAGCTTTCAAAACGGGAAAGCAAGGCTAGTTCCATCAGGCCCCCATTTCCGCGGGCACACGCAGCATACATCCCTGTGCTTTCTAACAAGTCCAAAGAGACACAGGTTACCCAGTGGTTACTTCCCTGAATCAACTCCTCGAAGCACGGTTTTCTGCATCTAGCGAACTGCCTCAACCAAGGAAAGCCCCAGCTAGGCCTCCGGGCCCGTGGCTCTTCAAAAGCCTGCAGTGTTACCCGAGGAACTGGGTTTTAGTTGCAGTTGGAAAGCAAGCCGACATTCTCCTGGAGGCAGGGTGACTTCAGACAAGGGGTCCCAGATGGAATACGAAGCCGAGGGTTTTTCTCAGTGCAGCTCAGACTAGGGCAATCAGTCAGACTTGCACAGCACGTTGGACCTGCTAGAACAGTGTTCGTGGACCTGTGGGAGTGCTGGGGAAATCAAGCTGTCCCAAGAAAGAGTGCAGTCTGTTGCCCTACACCCGGCATACACAGAGTGGCTCCGAAGGGCTACGGGCCTGGATGTGCCTGAGCAGGCCCATGGGGGCCTGAGGGTACTCAGTGTTCTTGCAGGGAATAGGGTGCCCACGCGAGGCTCCTAGATTTCGTTCAAAGCATACTGACGTTAAAATAATGCAGAGCAACCGCTATGGCCTCCTGGAAACTGCAGCACGCCTCCGCTTCTCCATGGCAATTCAGGGCCTTACGTTGAGACAACTGCTGACGCTGAGTGTCCCGTTAGGGCCACAGCATGGTAGGATGCTGACTTTCTCCTCGAGCAGAGTGACTTCAGGTACGAGGTCCTCGAAAAATCCTAAGCAGAGTGTTTTCTTATGGCAGCTCAGACGGGGGCCATGACGAACACTTCCATGGCACGTCGCACTGGGTAGAAATGTGGTCCTGAGACTGTTCCAGTGCTCTGGAAATATAGCTCTCCTTAAAGAACGAGCAGTGTGTTGCCCATCACTCGGCATACACAGAGAGCCTCCGAGGGACCGACCTTTGGGCCTCGATGTTACTCAGCAAGCCCACAGGGGTCTGGAGGCACTCAGGGATCCTGGAGGGAAAATAAAGCACACCCGAGGGGCCTAAGAGTCCTGGAAAGGGTACTTCCTTTAAAATAAAGCAGAACAGGGGCTTCCCTGGTGGCGCACTGGTTGACTATCTGCCTGCCAATGCAGGGGACACGGGTTCGAGCCCTGGTCTGGAAGGATTCCACATGCCGCGGAGCAACTGGGCCCGTGAGCCACAACTACTGAGCCTGCGCCTCTGGAGCCTGTGCTCCGCAACAATGGAGGCCGCGATACTGAGAGGCCTACGCACCGCGATGAAGAGGGGCCCCCACTTACCGCAACTGGAGAGAGCCCCAGCACAGAAACAAATACCCAACATAGCAATCAATCAATCAATAAATCTTAAAACAACAACAAAAAATTAAAAAAATAAAATAAAATAAAGCAGAACAGCGACTAATACCTCATGGAAAGAGCTGCACGCTGACCTTTCTGCGCGGTTACTCAGGGACTTACTTGGAGGCCAGTACTCACGTTGAGTTTCCCTTTAGCTCTAGAGCGTGGCAGGATGAGCTCCACCCCGGCCATCGAAGCACCCGGCTTACCTAGACAAAACTCATTGTCTTCCCAGAGCCATGCCTACAGTGGCTAGTGGCCTGTCAACAGCAGTCAATTTCAACTAGTTTCAAGGCAGCATGAATGGGGCTTTCAAAATGGGAAAGCAAGGCTAGTTCCATCAGGCCCCCATTTCCGTGGGCACACGCAGCATACATCCCTGTGCTTTCTAACAAGTCCAAAGAGACACAGGTTACCCAGTGGTTACTTCCCTGAATCAACTCCTCGAAGCACGGTGTTCTGCATCTAGCGAACTGCCTCAACCAAGGAAAGCCCCAGCTAGGCCTCCGGGCCCGTGGCTCTTCAAAAGCCTGCAGTGTTACCCGAGGAACTGGGTTTTAGTTGCAGTTGGAACGCAAGCCGACTTTCTCCTGGAGGCATGGTGACTTCAGGCAGGAGGTCCCAGATGGAAAGCGAAGCCGAGGGTTTTTCTCAGTGCAGCTCAGACTAGGGCAATGAGTCAGACTTGCACGGCACGTTGGACCTGCTAAAACAGTGTTCGGGGACCTGTGGGAGTGATGGGGAAATCAAGCTGTCCCAAGAAAGAGGGCAGTCTGTTGCCCTACACCCGGCATACACAGAGTGGCTCCGAAGGGCTACGGGCCTGGATGTGGCTTAGCAGGCCCATGGGGGCCTGAGGGTACTCAGTGTTCTTGCAGGGAATAGGGTGCCCACGCGAGGCTCCTAGATTTCGTGCAAAGCGTACTGACGTTAAAATAATGCAGAGCAACCGCTATGGGCTCCTGGAAACTGCAGCACGCCTCCGCTTCTGCATGGCAATTCAGGGCCTTACGTTGAGACAACTGCTGACGCTGAGTGTCCCGTTAGCGCCACAGCATGGTAGGATGCTGACTTTCTCCTCGAGCAGAGTGACTTCAGGTACGAGGTCCTCAAAGAATCCTAAGCAGAGTGTTTTCTTATGGGAGCTCAGATGGGGGCCATGACGAACATTTCCATGGCACGTCGCGCTGGGTAGAAATGTGGTCCTGAGACTGTTCCAGTGCTCTGGAAATATAGCTCTCCTTGAAAAACGAGCAGTGTGTTGCCCATCACTCGGCATACACAGAGGGCCTCCGAGGGACCGACCTTGGGGCCTCGATGTTGCTCAGCAAGCCCACAGGGGTCTGGAGGTACTCAGGGATCTTGGAGGGAAAATGATGCACACCCGAGGGGCCTAGGAGTCCTGAAAAGGGTACTTCCTTTAAAAAAAAGCAGAACAGGGGCTTCCCTGGTGGCGCTGTGGTTGACAATCTGCCTGCCAATGCAGGGCACACGGGTTCGAGCCCTGGTCTGGGAGGATTCCACATGCCGTGGGGCAACTGGGCCCGTGAGCCACAACTACTGAGCCTGCGCCTCTGGAGCCTGTGCTCCGCAACAAGGGAGGCCGCGAGACTGAGAGGCCCACGCACCGCGATGAAGAGGGGCCCCCACTTACCGCAAATGGGGAGAGCCCTAGAACAGAAACGAAGACCCAACATAGCAATCAATCAATCAATAAATCTTAAAACAACAACAAAAAATTAAAAAAATAAAATAAAATAAAGCAGAACAGCGACTAATACCTCATGGAAACAGCTGCACGCTGCCCTTTCTGCGCGGTTACTCAGGGACTTACCTCGAGGCCAGTACTCACGTTGAGTTTCCCTTTAGCTCTAGAGCGTGGCAGGATGAGCTCCACCCCGGCGATCGAAGCACCCGGCTTAGCTAGACAAAACTCATTTTCTTCCCAGAGCCATGCCTACAGTCGCTAGTGGCCTGTCAACAGCAGTCACTTTCAAGTAGCTTCAAGGCAGCATGAATGGAGCTTTCAAAACGGGAAAGCAAGGCTAGTTCCATCAGGCCCCCATTTCCACGGGCACACGCAGCATACATCCCTGTGCTTTCTAACAAGTCCAAAGAGACACAGGTTACCAAGTGGTTACTTCCCTGAATCAACTCCTCGAAGCACGGTGTTCTGCATCTAGCGAACTGCCTCAACGAAGGAAAGTCCCAGCTAGGCCTCCGGGCCCGTGGCTCTTCAAAAGCCTGCAGTGTTACCCGAGGAACTGTGTTTTAGTTGCAGTTGGAACGCAAGCCTACATTCTCCTGGAGGCAGGGTGACTTCAGACACGGGGTCCCAGATGGAATACGAAGCCGAGGGTTTTTCTCAGTGCATCTCAGACTAGGGCAAAGAGTCAGACTTGCACGGCACGTTGGAACTGCTAGAACAGTATTCGTGGACCTGTGGGAGTGCTGGGGAAATCAAGCTGTCCCAAGAAAGAGTGCAGTCTGTTGCCCTACACCCGGCATACACAGAGTGGCTCCGAAGGGCTACGGGCCTGGATGTGGCTTAGCAGGCCCATGGGGGCCTGAGGGTACTCAGTGTTCTTGCAGGGAATAAGGTGCCCACGCGAGGCTCCTAGATGTCCTGCAAAGCGTACTGACGTTAAAATAATGCAGAGCAACGGATATGGCCTCCTGGAAACTGCTGCACGCCTCCGCTTCTGCAAGGCAATTCAGGGCCTTACCTTGAGACAACTGCGGTGGCTGAGTGTCCCGTTAGCGCCACAGCATGCTAGGATGCTGACTTTCTCCTCGAGCAGAGTGACTTCAGGTACGAGGTCCTCGAAGAATCCTAAGCAGAGTGTTTTCTTATGGCAGCTCAGACGGGGGCCATGACGCACACTTCCATGGCACGTCGCACTGGGTAGAAATGTGGTCCTGAGACTGTTCCAGTGCTCTGGAAATATAGCTCTCCTTAAAGAATGAGCAGTGTGTTGCCCATCACTCAGCATACACAGAGGGCCTCCTAGGGAGCGATCTCCGGGCCTCGATGTTGCTCAGCAAGCCCACAGGGGTCTGGAGGTACTCACGGATCTTGGAGGGAAAATGATGCACACCCGAGGGGCCTAGGAGTCCTGAAAAGGGTACTTCCTTTAAAATAAAGCAGAATAGGGGCTTCCCTGGTGGCGCTGTGGTTGAGAATCTGCCTGCCAATGCAGGGCACACGGGTTCGAGCCCTGGTCTGGGAGGATTCCACATGCCGTGGGGCAACTGGGCCCGTGAGCCACAATTACTGAGCCTGCGCCTCTGTAGCCTGTGCTCCGCAAAAAGGGAGGCCGCGAGACTGAGAGGCCCATGCACCGCGATGAAGAGTGGCCCCCACTTACCGCAAATGGGGAGAGCCCTAGCACAGAAACAAAGACCCAACATAGAAATCAATCAATCAATCTTAAAACAACAATAAAAAATTAAAAATATAAAATAAAATAAAGCAGAACAGCGACTAATACCTCATGGAAACAGCTGCACGCTGCCCTTTCTGCGTGGTTACTCAGGGACTTACCTCGAGGCCAGGACTCACGTTGAGTTTCCCTTTAGCTCTAGAGCGTGGCAGGATGAGCTCCACCCCGGCCATCGAAGCACCCGGCTTAGCTAGACAAAACTCATTTTCTTCCCAGAGCCATGCCTACAGTGGCTAGTGGCCTGTCAACAGCAGTCACTTTCAAGTAGCTTCAAGGCAGCATGAATGGAGCTTTCAAAACGGGAAAGCAAGGCTAGTTCCATCAGGCCCCCATTTCCGCGGGCACACGCAGCATACATCCCTGTGCTTTCTAACAAGTCCAAAGAGACACAGGTTACCAAGTGGTTACTTCCCTGAATCAACTCCTCGAAGCACGGTTTTCTGCATCTAGCGAACTGCCTCAACCAAGGAAAGCCCCAGCTAGGCCTCCGGGCCCGTGGCTCTTCAAAAGCCTGCAGTGTTACCCGAGGAACTGGGTTTTAGTTGCTGTTGGAAAGCAAGCCGACATTCTCCTGGAGGCAGGGTGACTTCAGACAAGGGGTCCCAGATGGAATACGAAGCCGAGGGTTTTTCTCAGTGCAGCTCAGACTAGGGCAATGAGTCAGACTTGCACGGCACGTTGGACCTGCTAGAACAGTGTTCGTGGACCTGTGGGAGTGCTGGGGAAATCAAGCTGTCCCAAGAAAGAGTGCAGTCTGTTGCCCTACACCCGGCATACACAGAGTGGCTCCGAAGGGCTACGGGCCTGGATGTGCCTGAGCAGGCCCATGGGGGCCTGAGGGTACTCAGTGTTCTTGCAGGGAATAGGGTGCCCACGCGAGGCTCCTAGATTTCGTTCAAAGCATACTGACGTTAAAATAATGCAGAGCAACCGCTATGGCCTCCTGGAAACTGCAGCACGCCTCCGCTTCTCCATGGCAATTCAGGGCCTTACGTTGAGACAACTGCTGACGCTGAGTGTCCCGTTAGGGCCACAGCATGGTAGGATGCTGACTTTCTCCTCGAGCAGAGTGACTTCAGGTACGAGGTCCTCGAAAAATCCTAAGCAGAGTGTTTTCTTATGGCAGCTCAGACGGGGGCCATGACGAACACTTCCATGGCACGTCGCACTGGGTAGAAATGTGGTCCTGAGACTGTTCCAGTGCTCTGGAAATATAGCTCTCCTTAAAGAACGAGCAGTGTGTTGCCCATCACTCGGCATACACAGAGAGCCTCCGAGGGACCGACCTTTGGGCCTCGATGTTACTCAGCAAGCCCACAGGGGTCTGGAGGCACTCAGGGATCCTGGAGGGAAAATGATGCACACCCGAGGGGCCTAGGAGTCCTGGAAAGGGTACTTCCTTTAAAATAAAGCAGAACAGGGGCTTCCCTGGTGGCGCACTGGTTGACTATCTGCCTGCCAATGCAGGGGACACGGGTTCGAGCCCTGGTCTGGGAGGATTCCACATTCCGTGGAGCAACTGGGCCCGTGAGCCACAACTACTGAGCCTGCGCCTCTGGAGCCTGTGCTCCGCAACAAGGGAGGCCGCGAGACTGAGAGGCCCACGCACCGCGATGAAGAGTGGCCCCCACTTACCGCAACTGGGGCGAGCCCTAGCACAGAAACGAAGACCCAACATAGCAATCAATCAATCAATAAATCTTAAAACAACAACAAAAAATTAAAAAAATAAAATAAAATAAAGCAGAACAGCGACTAATACCTCATGGAAACAGCTGCACGCTGCCCTTTCTGCGCGGTTACTCAGGGACTTACCTCGAGTCCAGTACTCACGTTGAGTTTCCCTTTAGCTCTAGAGCGTGGCAGGATGAGCTCCACCCCGGCCATCGAAGCACCCGGCTTAGCTAGACAAAACTCATTTTCTTCCCAGAGCCATGCCTACAGTCGCTAGTGGCCTGTCAACAGCAGTCACTTTCAAGTAGCTTCAAGGCAGCATGAATGGAGCTTTCAAAACGGGAAAGCAAGGCTAGTTCCATCAGGCCCCCATTTCCACGGGCACACGCAGCATACATCCCTGTGCTTTCTAAAAAGTCCAAAGAGACACAGGTTACCAAGTGGTTACTTCCCTGAATCAACTCCTCGAAGCACGGTGTTCTGCATCTAGCGAACTGCCTCAACCAAGGAAAGCCCCAGCTAGGCCTCCGGGCCCGTGGCTCTTCAAAAGCCTGCAGTGTTACCCGAGGAACTGTGTTTTAGTTGCAGTTGGAACGCAAGCCTACATTCTCCTGGAGGCAGGGTGACTTCAGACACGGGGTCCCAGATGGAATACGAAGCCGAGGGTTTTTCTCAGTGCAGCTCAGACTAGGGCAAAGAGTCAGACTTGCACGGCACGTTGGAACTGCTAGAACAGTATTCGTGGACCTGTGGGAGTGCTGGGGAAATCAAGCTGTCCCAAGAAAGAGTGCAGTCTGTTGCCCTACACCCGGCATACACAGAGTGGCTCCGAAGGGCTACGGGCCTGGATGTGGCTTAGCAGGCCCATGGGAGCCTGAGGGTACTCAGTGTTCTTGCAGGGAATAGGGTGCCCACGCGAGGCTCCTAGATGTCCTGCAAAGCGTACTGACGTTAAAATAATGCAGAGCAACGGATATGGCCTCCTGGAAACTGCTGCACGCCTCCGCTTCTGCAAGGCAATTCAGGGCCTTACCTTGAGACAACTGCGGTGGCTGAGTGTCCCGTTAGCGCCACAGCATGGTAGGATGCTGACTTTCTCCTCGAGCAGAGTGACTTCAGGTACGAGGTCCTCGAAGAATCCTAAGCAGAGTGTTTTCTTATGGCAGCTCAGACGGGGGCCATGACGAACACTTCCATGGCACGTCGCACTGGGTAGAAATGTGGTCCTGAGACTGTTCCAGTGCTCTGGAAATATAGCTCTCCTTAAAGAATGAGCAGTGTGTTGCCCATCACTCGGCATACACAGAGGGCCTCCTAGGGAGCGATCTCCGGGCCTCGATGTTGCTCAGCAAGCCCACAGGGGTCTGGAGGTACTCACGGATCTTGGAGGGAAAATGATGCACACCCGAGGGGCCTAGGAGTCCTGAAAAGGGTACTTCCTTTAAAATAAAGCAGAATAGGGGCTTCCCTGGTGGCGCTGTGGTTGAGAATCTGCCTGCCAATGCAGGGCACACGGGTTCGAGCCCTGGTCTGGGAGGATTCCACATGCCGTGCGGCAACTGGGCCCGTGAGCCACAATTACTGAGCCTGCGCCTCTGGAGCCTGTGCTCCGCAACAAGGGAGGCCGCGAGACTGAGAGGCCCATGCACTGCGATGAAGAGGGGCCCCCACTTACCGCAACTGGGGAGAGCCCTAGCACAGAAACGAAGACCCAACATAGCAATCAATCAATTAATCAATCAATCTTAAAACAACAATAAAAAATTAAAAAAATAAAATAAAATAAAGCAGAACAGCGACTAATACCTCATGGAAACAGCTGCACGCTGCCCTTTCTGCGTGGTTACTCAGGGACTTACCTCGAGGCCAGGACTCACGTTGAGTTTCCCTTTAGCTCTAGAGCGTGGCAGGATGAGCTCCACCCCGGCCATCGAAGCACCCGGCTTAGCTAGACAAAACTCATTTTCTTCCCAGAGCCATGCCTACAGTGGCTAGTGGCCTGTCAACAGCAGTCACTTTCAAGTAGCTTCAAGGCAGCATGAATGGAGCTTTCAAAACGGGAAAGCAAGGCTAGTTCCATCAGGCCCCCATATCCGCGGGCACACGCAGCATACATCCCTGTGCTTTCTAACAAGTCCAAAGAGACACAGGTTACCAAGTGGTTACTTCCCTGAATCAACTCCTCGAAGCACGGTTTTCTGCATCTAGCGAACTGCCTCAACCAAGGAAAGCCCCAGCTAGGCCTCCGGGCCCGTGGCTCTTCAAAAGCCTGCAGTGTTACCCGAGGAACTGGGTTTTAGTTGCAGTTGGAAAGCAAGCCTACATTCTCCTGGAGGCAGGGTGACTTCAGACAAGGGGTCCCAGATGGAATACGAAGCCGAGGGTTTTTCTCAGTGCAGCTCAGACTAGGGCAATGAGTCAGACTTGCACGGCACGTTGGACCTGCTAGAACAGTGTTCGTGGACCTGTGGGAGTGCTGGGGAAATCAAGCTGTCCCAAGAAAGAGTGCAGTCTGTTGCCCTACACCCGGCATACACAGAGTGGCTCCGAAGGGCTACGGGCCTGGATGTGCCTGAGCAGGCCCATGGGGGCCTGAGGGTACTCAGTGTTCTTGCAGGGAATAGGGTGCCCACGCGAGGCTCCTAGATTTCGTTCAAAGCATACTGACGTTAAAATAATGCAGAGCAACCGCTATGGCCTCCTGGAAACTGCAGCACGCCTCCGCTTCTCCATGGCAATTCAGGGCCTTACGTTGAGACAACTGCTGACGCTGAGTGTCCCGTTAGGGCCACAGCATGGTAGGATGCTGACTTTCTCCTCGAGCAGAGTGACTTCAGGTACGAGGTCCTCGAAAAATCCTAAGCAGAGTGTTTTCTTATGGCAGCTCAGACGGGGGCCATGACGAACACTTCCATGGCACGTCGCACTGGGTAGAAATGTGGTCCTGAGACTGTTCCAGTGCTCTGGAAATATAGCTCTCCTTAAAGAACGAGCAGTGTGTTGCCCATCACTCGGCATACACAGAGAGCCTCCGAGGGACCGACCTTTGGGCCTCGATGTTACTCAGCAAGCCCACAGGGGTCTGGAGGCACTCAGGGATCTTGGAGGGAAAATAAAGCACACCCGAGGGGCCTAAGAGTCCTGGAAAGGGTACTTCCTTTAAAATAAAGCAGAACAGGGGCTTCCCTGGTGGCGCACTGGTTGACTATCTGCCTGCCAATGCAGGGGACACGGGTTCGAGCCCTGGTCTGGAAGGATTCCACATGCCGCGGAGCAACTGGGCCCGTGAGCCACAACTACTGAGCCTGCGCCTCTGGAGCCTGTGCTCCGCAACAATAGAGGCCGCGATACTGAGAGGCCTACGCACCGCGATGAAGAGGGGCCCCCACTTACCGCAACTGGATAGAGCCCTAGCACAGAAACAAATACCCAACATAGCAATCAATCAATCAATAAATCTTAAAACAACAACAAAAAATTAAAAAAATAAAATAAAATAAAGCAGAACAGCGACTAATACCTCATGGAAAGAGCTGCACGCTGACCTTTCTGCGCGGTTACTCAGGGACTTACTTGGAGGCCAGTACTCACGTTGAGTTTCTCTTTAGCTCTAGAGCGTGGCAGGATGAGCTCCACCCCGGCCATCGAAGCACCCGGCTTACCTAGACAAAACTCATTGTCTTCCCAGAGCCATGCCTACAGTGGCTAGTGGCCTGTCAACAGCAGTCAATTTCAACTAGTTTCAAGGCAGCATGAATGGGGCTTTCAAAATGGGAAAGCAAGGCTAGTTCCATCAGGCCCCCATTTCCGTGGGCACACGCAGCATACATCCCTGTGCTTTCTAACAAGTCCAAAGAGACACAGGTTACCCAGTGGTTACTTCCCTGAATCAACTCCTCGAAGCACGGTGTTCTGCATCTAGCGAACTGCCTCAACCAAGGAAAGCCCCAGCTAGGCCTCCGGGCCCGTGGCTCTTCAAAAGCCTGCAGTGTTACCCGAGGAACTGGGTTTTAGTTGCAGTTGGAACGCAAGCCGACTTTCTCCTGGAGGCAGGGTGACTTCAGGCAGGAGGTCCCAGATGGAAAGCGAAGCCGAGGGTTTTTCTCAGTGCAGCTCAGACTAGGGCAATGAGTCAGACTTGCACGGCACGTTGGACCTGCTAAAACAGTGTTCGGGGACCTGTGGGAGTGATGTGGAAATCAAGCTGTCCCAAGAAAGAGGGCAGTCTGTTGCCCTACACCCGGCATACACAGAGTGGCTCCGAAGGGCTACGGGCCTGGATGTGGCTTAGTAGGCCCATGGGGGCCTGAGGGTACTCAGTGTTCTTGCAGGGAATAGGGTGCCCACGCGAGGCTCCTAGATTTCGTGCAAAGCGTACTGACGTTAAAATAATGCAGAGCAACCGCTATGGGCTCCTGGAAACGGCAGCACGCCTCCGCTTCTGCATGGCAATTCAGGGCCTTACGTTGAGACAACTGCTGACGCTGAGTGTCCCGTTAGCGCCACAGCATGGTAGGATGCTGACTTTCTCCTCGAGCAGAGTGACTTCAGGTACGAGGTCCTCGAAGAATCCTAAGCAGAGTGTTTTCTTATGGGAGCTCAGATGGGGGCCATGACGAACATTTCCATGGCACGTCGCACTGGGTAGAAATGTGGTCCTGAGACTGTTCCAGTGCTCTGGAAATATAGCTCTCCTTGAAAAACGAGCAGTGTGTTGCCCATCACTCGGCATACACAGAGGGCCTCCGAGGGACCGACCTTGAGGCCTCGATGTTGCTCAGCAAGCCCACAGGGGTCTGGAGGTACTCAGGGATCTTGGAGGGAAAATGATGCACACCCGAGGGGCCTAGGAGTCCTGAAAAGGGTACTTCCTTTAAAAAAAAGCAGAACAGGGGCTTCCCTGGTGGCGCTGTGGTTGACAATCTGCCTGCCAATGCAGGGCACACGGGTTCGAGCCCTGGTCTGGGAGGATTCCACATGCCGTGGGGCAACTGCGCCCGTGAGCCACAACTACTGAGCCTGCGCCTCTGGAGCCTGTGCTCCGCAACAAGGGAGGCCGCGAGACTGAGAGGCCCACGCACCGCGATGAAGAGGGGCCCCCACTTACCGCAACTGGGGAGAGCCCTAGCACAGAAACGAAGACCCAACATAGCAATCAATCAATTAATCAATCAATCTTAAAACAACAATAAAAAATTAAAAAAATAAAATAAAATAAAGCAGAACAGCGACTAATACCTCATGGAAACAGCTGCACGCTGCCCTTTCTGCGTGGTTACTCAGGGACTTACCTCGAGGCCAGGACTCACATTGAGTTTCCCTTTAGCTCTAGAGCGTGGCAGGATGAGCTCCACCCCGGCCATCGAAGCACCCGGCTTAGCTAGACAAAACTCATTTTCTTCCCAGAGCCATGCCTACAGTGGCTAGTGGCCTGTCAACAGCAGTCACTTTCAAGTAGCTTCAAGGCAGCATGAATGGAGCTTTCAAAACGGGAAAGCAAGGCTAGTTCCATCAGGCCCCCATTTCCGCGGGCACACGCAGCATACATCCCTGTGCTTTCTAACAAGTCCAAAGAGACACAGGTTACCAAGTGGTTACTTCCCTGAATCAACTCCTCGAAGCACGGTGTTCTGCATCTAGCGAACTGTCTCAACCAAGGAAAGCCCCAGCTAGGCCTCCGGGCCCATGGCTCTTCAAATGCCTGCAGTGTTACCCGAGGAACTGGGCTTTAGTTGCAGTTGGAAAGCAAGCCGACATTCTCCTGGAGGCAGGGTGACTTCAGACACGGTGTCCCATATGGAATACGAACCCGAGGGTATTTCTCAGTGCAGCTCAGACTAGGGCAATGAGTCAGACTTGCACGGCACGTTGGACCTGCTAGAACAGTGTTCGTGGACCTGTGGGAGTGCTGGGGAAATCAAGCTGTCCCAAGAAAGACTGCAGTCTCTTGCCCTACGCTCGGCATACACAGAGTAGCTCC
The DNA here is from genome assembly GCF_028021215.1 of Eschrichtius robustus. Lineage (NCBI taxonomy): Eukaryota > Metazoa > Chordata > Mammalia > Artiodactyla > Eschrichtiidae > Eschrichtius > Eschrichtius robustus. Next base: position 213,745 of record NC_090842.1, read on the forward strand.
TAAGGGCTACGGGCCTGGATGTGGCTTAGCAGGCCCATGGGGGACTGAGGGTCCTCAGTGTTCTTGCAGGGAATAGGTGCCCACGCGAGGCTCCTAGATGTCCTGCAAAGCGTACTGACGTTAAAATAATGCAGAGCAACGGCTATGGCCTCCTGGAAACTCCTGCACGCCTCCGCTTCTGCATGGCAATTCAGGAACTTACCTCGAGGCAAGTGCTGATGCTGAGTGTCCTGTTAGCGACACAGCATGATAGGATGCTGACTTTCTCCTCGAGCAGAGTGACTTCAGGTACGAGGTCCGCGAAGAATCCTAAGCAGAGTGTTTTCTTATGGCAGCTCAGATGGGGGCCATGACGAACATTTCCATGGCACGTCGCACTGGGTAGAAATGTGGTCCTGAGACTGTTCCAGTGCTCTGGAAATATAGCTCTCCTTGAAAAACGAGCAGTGTGTTGCCCATCACTCGGCATACACAGAGGGCCTCCGAGAGACCGACCTTGGGGCCTTGATGTTGCTCAGCAAGCACACAGGGGTATGGAGGTACTCAGGGATCTTGGAGGGAAAATGATGCACACCCGAGGGGCCTAGGAGTCCTGAAAAGGGTACTTCCTTTAAAATAAAGCAGAACAGGGGCTTCCCTGGTGGCGCAGTGGTTGACAATCTGCCTGCCAATGCAGGGGACACGGGTTCGAGCCCTGGTCTGGGAGGATTCCACATGCCGTGGAGCAACTGGGCCCGTGAGCCACAACTACTGAGCCTGCGCCTCTGGAGCCTGTGCTCCGCAACAAGGGAGGCCGCGAGACTGAGAGGCCCACGCACCGCGATGAAGAGTGGCCCCCACTTACCGCAACTGGGGCGAGCCCTAGCACAGAAACGAAGACCCAACATAGCAATCAATCCATCAATCAATAAAACTTAAAACAACAACAAAAAATTTAAAAAATAAAATAAAATAAAGCAGAACAGCGACTAATACCTCATGGAAAGAGCTGCACGCCGACCTTTCTGCGCGGTTACTCAGGGACTTACCTGGAGGCCAGTACTCACGTTGAGTTTCCCTTTAGCTCTAGAGCGTGGCAGGATGAGCTCCACCCCGGCCATCGAAGCACCCGGCTTACCTAGACAAAACTCATTGTCTTCCCAGAGCCATGCCTACACTGGCTAGTGGCCTGTCAACAGCAGTCAATTTCAAGTAGTTTCAAGGCAGCATGAATGGGGCTTTCAAAATGGGAAATCAAGGCTAGTTCCATCAGGCCCCCATTTCCGCGGGCACACGCAGCATACATCCCTGTGCTTTCTAACAAGTCCAAAGAGACACAGGTTACCCAGTGGTTCCTTCCCTGAATCAACGCCTCGAAGCAGAGTGTTCCGCATCTAGCAAACTGCCTCAACCAAGGAACGCCCCAGCTAGGCCTCCAGGCCCGTGGCTCTTCAAAAGCCTGCAGTGTTACCCGAGGAACTGGGCTTTAGTTGCAGTTGGAACGCAAGCCGACTTTCTCCTGGAGGCAGGGTGACTTCAGGCAGGAGGTCCCAGATGGAATGCGAAGCCGAGGGTTTTTCTCAGTGCAGCTCAGACTAGGGCAATGAGTCAGACTTGCACGGCACGTTGGACCTGCTAGAACAGTGTTCGTGGACCTGTGGGAGTGCTGGGGAAATCAAGCTGTCCCAAGAAAGAGTGCAGTCTGTTGCCCTACACCCGGCATACACAGAGTGGCTCCGAAGGGCTACGGGCCTGGATGTGCCTGAGCAGGCCCATGGGGGCCTGAGGGTACTCAGTGTTCTTGAAGGGAATACGGTGCCCACACGAGGCTCCTAGATGTCCGGCAAAGCGTACTGACGTTAAAATAATGCAGAGCAACGGATATGGCCTCCTGGAAACTGCTGCACGCCTCCGCTTCTGCATGGCAATTCAGGGCCTTACCTTGAGACAACTGCTGAGGCTGAGTGTCCCGTTAGCGCCACAGCATGGTAGGATGCTGACTTTCTCCTCGAGCAGAGTGACTTCAGGTACGAGGTCCTCGAAGAATCCTAAGCAGAGTGTTTTCTTATGGCAGCTCAGACGGGGGCCATGACGCACACTTCCATGGCACGTCGCACTGGGTAGAAATGTGGTCCTGAGACTGTTCCAGTGCTCTGGAAATATAGCTCTCCTTAAAGAATGAGCAGTGTGTTGCCCATCACTCGGCATACACAGAGGGCCTCCGAGGGACCGATCTTCGGGCCTCGATGTTGCTCAGCAAGCCCACAGGGGTCTGGAGGTACTCACGGATCTTGGAGGGAAAATGATGCACACCCGAGGGGCCTAGGAGTCCTGAAAAGGGTACTTCCTTTAAAATAAAGCAGAATAGGGGCTTCCCTGGTGGCGCTGTGGTTTAGAATCTGCCTGCCAATGCAGGGCACACGGGTTCGAGCCCTGGTCTGGGAGGATTCCACATGCCGTGGAGCAACTGGGCCCGTGAGCCACAACTACTGAGCCTGCGCCTCCGGAGCCTGTGCTCCGCAACAAGGGAGGAAGCGAGACTGAGAGGCCCACGCACCGCGATGAAGAGAGGCCCCCACTTACCGCAACTGGGGAGAGCCCTATCACAGAAACGAAGACCCAACATAACAATCAATCAATTAATCAATCAATCTTAAAACAACACTAAAAAATTAAAAAAATAAAATAAAATAAAGCAGAACAGCGACTAATACCTCATGGAAACAGCTGCACGCTGCCCTTTCTGCGCGGTTACTCAGGGACTTACCTCGAGGCCAGGACTCACGTTGAGTTTCCCTTTAGCTCTAGAGCGTGGCAGGATGAGCTCGACCCGGGCCATCGAAGCACCCGGCTTAGCTAGACAAAACTCATTTTCTTCCCAGAGCCATGCCTACAGTGGCTAGTGGCCTGTCAACAGCAGTCACTTTCAAGTAGCTTCAAGGCAGCATGAATGGAGCTTTCAAAACGGGAAAGCAAGGCTAGTTCCATCAGGCCCCCATTTCCGTGGGCACACGCAGCATACATCCCTGTGCTTTCTAACAAGTCCAAAGAGACACAGGTTACCAAGTGGTTACTTCCCTGAATCAACTCCTCGAAGCACGGTGTTCTGCATCTAGCGAACTGCCTCAACCAAGGAAAGCCCCAGCTAGGCCTCCGGGCCCGTGGCTCTTCAAAAGCCTGCAGTGTTACCCGAGGAACTGGGCTTTAGTTGCAGTTGGAAAGCAAGCCGACATTCTCCTGGAGTCAGGGTGACTTCAGACACGGGGTCCCAGATGGAATGCGAAGCCGAGGGTTTTTCTCAGTGCAACTCAGACTAGGGCAATGAGTCAGACTTGCACGGCACGTTGGACCTGCTAGAACAGTGTTCGTGGACCTGTGGGAGTGCTGGGGAAATCAAGCTGTCCCAAGAAAGACTGCAGTCTCTTGCCCTACGCTCGGCATACACAGAGTAGCTCCAAAGGGCTACGGGCCTGGATGTGGCTTAGCAGGCCCATGGGGGACTGAGGGTCCTCAGTGTTCTTGCAGGGAATAGGGTGCCCACGCGAGGCTCCTAGATGTCCTGCAAAGCGTACTGATGTTAAAAAAATGCAGAGCAACGGCTATGGCCTCCTGGAAACTCCTGCACGCCTCCGCTTCTGCATGGCAATTCAGGACCTTACCTCGAGGCAAGTGCTGATGCTGAGTGTCCTGTTAGCGACACAGCATGATAGGATGCTGACTTTCTCCTCGAGCAGAGTGACTTCAGGTACGAGGTCCGCGAAGAATCCTAAGCAGAGTGTTTTCTTATGGCAGCTCAGATGGGGGCCATGACGAACATTTCCATGGCACGTCGCACTGGGTAGGAATGTGGTCCTGAGACTGTTCCAGTGCTCTGGAAATATAGCTCTCCTTGAAAAACGAGCAGTGTGTTGCCCATCACTCGGCATACACAGAGGGCCTCCGAGAGACCGACCTTGGGGCCTTGATGTTGCTCAGCAAGCACACAGGGGTATGGAGGTACTCAGGGATCTTGGAGGGAAAATGATGCACACCCAAGGGGCCTAGGAGTCCTGCAAAGGGTACTTCCTTTAAAATAAAGCAGAACAGGGGCTTCCCTGGTGGCGCACTGGTTGACAATCTGCCTGCCAATGCAGGGGACACGGGTTCGAGCCCTGGTCTGGGAGGATTCCACATGCCGTGGAGCAACTGGGCCCGTGAGCCACAACTACTGAGCCTGCGCCTCTGGAGCCTGTGCTCCGCAACAAGGGAGGCCGCAAGACTGAGAGGCCCACGCACCGCGATGAAGAGTGGCCCCCACTTACCGCAACTGGAGAGAGCCCTAGCACAGAAACGAAGACCCAACATAGCAATCAATCAATCAATAAATCTTAAAACAACAACAAAAAATTAAAAAAATAAAATAAAATAAAGCAGAACAGCGACTAATACCTCATGGAAAGAGCTGCACGCCGACCTTTCTGTGCGGTTACTCAGGGACTTACCTGGAGGCCAGTACTCACGTTGAGTTTCCATTTAGCTCTAGAGCGTGGCAGGATGAGCTCCACCCCGGCCATCGAAGCACCCGGCTTACCTAGACAAAACTCATTGTCTTCCCAGAGCCATGCCTACAGTGGCTAGTGGCCTGTCAACAGCAGTCAATTTCAAGTAGTTTCAAGGCAGCATGAATGGGGCTTTCAAAATGGGAAAGCAAGGCTAGTTCCATCAGGCCCCCATTTCCGCGGGCACACGCAGCATACATCCCTGTGCTTTCAAACAAGTCCAAAGAGACACAGGTTACCCAGTGGTTCCTTCCCTGAATCAACGCCTCGAAGCAGAGTGTTCCGCATCTAGCAAACTGCCTCAACCAAGGAACGCCCCAGCTAGGCCTCCAGGCCCGTGGCTCTTCAAAAGCCTGCAGTGTTACCCGAGGAACTGGGCTTTAGTTGCAGTTGGAACGCAAGCCGACTTTCTCCTGGAGGCAGGGTGACTTCAGGCAGGAGGTCCCAGATGGAATACGAGGCCGAGGGTTTTTCTCAGTGCAGCTCAGACTAGGGCAATCAGTCAGACTTGCACGGCACGTTGGACCTGCTAGAACAGTGTTCGTGGACCTGTGGGAGTGCTGGGGAAATCAAGCTGTCCCAAGAAAGACTGCAGTCTCTTGCCCTACGCTCGGCATACACAGAGTAGCTCCAAAGGGCTACGGGCCTGGATGTGGCTTAGCAGGCCCATGGGGGACTGAGGGTCCTCAGTGTTCTTGCAGGGAATAGGGTGCCCACGCGAGGCTCCTAGATGTCCTGCAAAGCGTACTGACGTTAAAATAATGCAGAGCAACGGCTATGGCCTCCTGGAAACTCCTGCACGCCTCCGCTTCTGCATGGCAATTCAGGACCTTACCTCGAGGCAAGTGCTGATGCTGAGTGTCCTGTTAGCGACCCAGCATGATAGGATGCTGACTTTCTCCTCGAGCAGAGTGACTTCAGGTACGAGGTCCGCGAAGAATCCTAAGCAGAGTGTTTTCTTATGGCAGCTCAGATGGGGGCCATGACGAACATTTCCATGGCACGTCGCACTGGGTAGGAATGTGGTCCTGAGACTGTTCCAGTGCTCTGGAAATATAGCTCTCTTTGAAAAACGAGCAGTGTGTTGCCCATCACTCGGCATACACAGAGGGCCTCCGAGAGACCGACCTTGGGGCCTTGATGTTGCTCAGCAAGCACACAGGGGTATGGAGGTACTCAGGGATCTTGGAGGGAAAATGATGCACACCCGAGGGGCCTAGGAGTCCTGCAAAGGGTACTTCCTTTAAAATAAAGCAGAACAGGGGCTTCCCTGGTGGCGCACTGGTTGACAATCTGCCTGCCAATGCAGGGGACACGGGTTCGAGCCCTGGTCTGGGAGGATTCCACATGCCGTGGAGCAACTGGGCCCGTGAGCCACAACTACTGAGCCTGCGCCTCTGGAGCCTGTGCTCCGCAACAAGGGAGGCCGCGAGACTGAGAGGCCCACGCACCGCGATGAAGAGTGGCCCCCACTTACCGAAACTGGGGCGAGCCCTAGCACAGAAACGAAGACCCAACATAGCAATCAATCAATCAATAAATCTTAAAACAACAATAAAAAATTAAAAAAATAAAATAAAATAAAGCAGAACAGCGACTAATACCTCATGGAAACAGCTGCACGCCGACCTTTCTGCGCGGTTACTCAGGGACTTACCTCGAGGCCAGTACTCACGTTGAGTTTCCCTTTAGCTCTAGAGCGTGGCAGGATGAGCTCCACCCCGGCCATCGAAGCACCCGGCTTAGCTAGACAAAACTCATTTTCTTCCCAGAGCCATGCCTACAGTGGCTAGTGGCCTGTCAACAGCAGTCACTTTCAAGTAGCTTCAAGGCAGCATGGATGGAGCTTTCAAAACGGGAAAGCAAGGCTAGTTCCATCAGGCCCCCATTTCCGCGGGCACACGCAGCATACATCCCTGTGCTTTCTAACAAGTCCAAAGAGACACAGGTTACCAAGTGGTTACTTCCCTGAATCAACTCCTCGAAGCACGGTGTTCTGCATCTAGCGAACTGCCTCAACCAAGGAAAGCCCCAGCTAGGCCTCCGGGCCCGTGGCTCTTCAAAAGCCTGCAGTGTTACCCGAGGAACTGGGCTTTAGTTGCAGTTGGAACGCAAGCCGACTTTCTCCTGGAGGCAGGGTGACTTCAGGCAGGAGGTCCCAGATGGAATGCGAAGCCGAGGGTTTTTCTCAGTGCAGCTCAGACTAGGGCAATCAGTCAGACTTGCACGGCACGTTGGACCTGCTAGAACAGTGTTCGTAGACCTGTGGGAGTGCTGGGGAAATCAAGCTGTCCCAAGAAAGACTGCAGTCTCTTGCCCTACGCTCGGCATACACAGAGTAGCTCCAAAGGGCTACGGGCCTGGATGTGGCTTAGCAGGCCCATGGGGGACTGAGGGTCCTCAGTGTTCTTGCAGGGAATAGGGTGCCCACGCGAGGCTCCTAGATGTCCTGCAAAGCGTACTGACGTGAAAATAATGCAGAGCAACGGCTATGGCCTCCTGGAAACTCCTGCACGCCTCCGCTTCTGCATGGCAATTCAGGACCTTACCTCGAGGCAAGTGCTGATGCTGAGTATCCCGTTAGCGACACAGCATGATAAAATGCTGACTTTCTCCTCGAGCAGAGTGACTTCAGGTACGAGGTCCGCGAAGAATCCTAAGCAGAGTGTTTTCTTATGGCAGCTCAGATGGGGGCCATGACGAACATTTCCATGGCACGTCGCACTGGGTAGAAATGTGGTCCTGAGACTGTTCCAGTGCTCTGGAAATATAGCTCTCCTTGAAAAACGAGCAGTGTGTTGCCCATCACTCGGCATACACAGAGGGCCTCCGAGAGACCGACCTTGGGGCCTCGATGTTGCTCAGCAAGCACACAGGGGTATGGAGGTACTCAGGGATCTTGGAGGGAAAATGATGCACACCCGAGGGGCCTAGGAGCCCTGCAAAGGGTACTTCCTTTAAAATAAAGCAGAACAGGGGCTTCCCTGGTGGCGCACTGGTTGACAATCTGCCTGCCAATGCAGGGGACACGGGTTCGAGCCCTGGTCTGGGAGGATTCCACATGCCGTGGGGCAACTGGGCCCGTGAGCCACAACTACAGAGCCTGCGCCTCTGGAGCCTGTGCTCCGCAACAACGGAGGCCGCGAGACTGAGAGGCCCACGCACCACGATGAAGAGTGGCCCCCACTTACCGCAACTGGGGAGAGCCCTAGCACAGAAACGAAGACCCAACATAGCAATCAATCAATCAATAAATCTTAAAACAACAATAAAAAATTAAAAAAATAAAATAAAATAAAGCAGAACAGCGACTAATACCTCATGGAAACAGCTGCACGCTGCCCTTTCTGCACGGTTACTCAGGGACTTACCTCGAGGCCAGGACTCACGTTGAGTTTCCGTTTAGCTCTAGAGCGTGGCAGGATGAGCTCCACCCCGGCCATCGAAGCACCCGGCTTAGCTAGACAAAACTCATTTTCTTCCCAGAGCCATGCCTACAGTGGCTAGTGGCCAGTCAACAGCAGTCACTTTCAAGTAGCTTCAAGGCAGCATGAATGGAGCTTTCAAAACGGGAAAGCAAGGCTAGTTCCATCAGGCCCCCATTTCCACGGGCACACGCAGCATACATCCCTGTGCTTTCAAACAAGTCCAAAGAGACACAGGTTACCAAGTGGTTACTTCCCTGAATCAACTCCTCGAAGCACGGTGTTCTGCATCTAGCGAACTGCCTCAACCAAGGAAAGCCCCAGCTAGGCCTCCGGGCCCGTGGCTCTTCAAAAGCCTGCAGTGTTAGCCGAGGAACTGGGCTTTAGTTGCAGTTGGAAAGCAAGCCGACATTCTCCTGGAGGCTGGGTGACTTCAGACACGGGGTCCCAGATGGAATACGAAGCCGAGGGTTTTTCTCAGTGCAGCTCAGACTAGGGCAATGAGTCAGACTTGCACGGCACGTTGGACCTGCTAGAACAGTGTTCGTGGACCTGTGGGAGTGCTGGGGAAATCAAGCTGTCCCAAGAAAGAGTGCAGTCTGTTGCCCTACACCCGGCATACACAGAGTGGCTCCGAAGGGCTACGGGCCTGGATGTGCCTGAGCAGGCCCATGGGGGCCTGAGGGTACTCAGTGTTCTTGAAGGGAATACGGTGCCCACACGAGGCTCCTAGATGTCCGGCAAAGCGTACTGACGTTAAAATAATGCAGAGCAACGGATATGGCCTCCTGGAAACTGCTGCACGCCTCCGCTTCTGCATGGCAATTCAGGGCCTTACCTTGAGACAACTGCTGAGGCTGAGTGTCCCGTTAGCGCCACAGCATGGTAGGATGCTGACTTTCTCCTCGAGCAGAGTGACTTCAGGTACGAGGTCCTCGAAGAATCCTAAGCAGAGTGTTTTCTTATGGCAGCTCAGACGGGGGCCATGACGCACACTTCCATGGCACGTCGCACTGGGTAGAAATGTGGTCCTGAGACTGTTCCAGTGCTCTGGAAATATAGCTCTCCTTAAAGAATGAGCAGTGTGTTGCCCATCACTCGGCATACACAGAGGGCCTCCGAGGGACCGATCTTCGGGCCTCGATGTTGCTCAGCAAGCCCACAGGGGTCTGGAGGTACTCACGGATCTTGGAGGGAAAATGATGCACACCCGAGGGGCCTAGGAGTCCTGAAAAGGGTACTTCCTTTAAAATAAAGCAGAATAGGGGCTTCCCTGGTGGCGCTGTGGTTTAGAATCTGCCTGCCAATGCAGGGCACACGGGTTCGAGCCCTGGTCTGGGAGGATTCCACATGCCGTGGAGCAACTGGGCCCGTGAGCCACAACTACTGAGCCTGCGCCTCCGGAGCCTGTGCTCCGCAACAAGGGAGGAAGCGAGACTGAGAGGCCCACGCACCGCGATGAAGAGAGGCCCCCACTTACCGCAACTGGGGAGAGCCCTATCACAGAAACGAAGACCCAACATAACAATCAATCAATTAATCAATCAATCTTAAAACAACACTAAAAAATTAAAAAAATAAAATAAAATAAAGCAGAACAGCGACTAATACCTCATGGAAACAGCTGCACGCTGCCCTTTCTGCGCGGTTACTCAGGGACTTACCTCGAGGCCAGGACTCACGTTGAGTTTCCCTTTAGCTCTAGAGCGTGGCAGGATGAGCTCGACCCGGGCCATCGAAGCACCCGGCTTAGCTAGACAAAACTCATTTTCTTCCCAGAGCCATGCCTACAGTGGCTAGTGGCCTGTCAACAGCAGTCACTTTCAAGTAGCTTCAAGGCAGCATGAATGGAGCTTTCAAAACGGGAAAGCAAGGCTAGTTCCATCAGGCCCCCATTTCCGTGGGCACACGCAGCATACATCCCTGTGCTTTCTAACAAGTCCAAAGAGACACAGGTTACCAAGTGGTTACTTCCCTGAATCAACTCCTCGAAGCACGGTGTTCTGCATCTAGCGAACTGCCTCAACCAAGGAAAGCCCCAGCTAGGCCTCCGGGCCCGTGGCTCTTCAAAAGCCTGCAGTGTTACCCGAGGAACTGGGCTTTAGTTGCAGTTGGAAAGCAAGCCGACATTCTCCTGGAGTCAGGGTGACTTCAGACACGGGGTCCCAGATGGAATGCGAAGCCGAGGGTTTTTCTCAGTGCAACTCAGACTAGGGCAATGAGTCAGACTTGCACGGCACGTTGGACCTGCTAGAACAGTGTTCGTGGACCTGTGGGAGTGCTGGGGAAATCAAGCTGTCCCAAGAAAGACTGCAGTCTCTTGCCCTACGCTCGGCATACACAGAGTAGCTCCAAAGGGCTACGGGCCTGGATGTGGCTTAGCAGGCCCATGGGGGACTGAGGGTCCTCAGTGTTCTTGCAGGGAATAGGGTGCCCACGCGAGGCTCCTAGATGTCCTGCAAAGCGTACTGATGTTAAAAAAATGCAGAGCAACGGCTATGGCCTCCTGGAAACTCCTGCACGCCTCCGCTTCTGCATGGCAATTCAGGACCTTACCTCGAGGCAAGTGCTGATGCTGAGTGTCCTGTTAGCGACACAGCATGATAGGATGCTGACTTTCTCCTCGAGCAGAGTGACTTCAGGTACGAGGTCCGCGAAGAATCCTAAGCAGAGTGTTTTCTTATGGCAGCTCAGATGGGGGCCATGACGAACATTTCCATGGCACGTCGCACTGGGTAGGAATGTGGTCCTGAGACTGTTCCAGTGCTCTGGAAATATAGCTCTCCTTGAAAAACGAGCAGTGTGTTGCCCATCACTCGGCATACACAGAGGGCCTCCGAGAGACCGACCTTGGGGCCTTGATGTTGCTCAGCAAGCACACAGGGGTATGGAGGTACTCAGGGATCTTGGAGGGAAAATGATGCACACCCAAGGGGCCTAGGAGTCCTGCAAAGGGTACTTCCTTTAAAATAAAGCAGAACAGGGGCTTCCCTGGTGGCGCACTGGTTGACAATCTGCCTGCCAATGCAGGGGACACGGGTTCGAGCCCTGGTCTGGGAGGATTCCACATGCCGTGGAGCAACTGGGCCCGTGAGCCACAACTACTGAGCCTGCGCCTCTGGAGCCTGTGCTCCGCAACAAGGGAGGCCGCAAGACTGAGAGGCCCACGCACCGCGATGAAGAGTGGCCCCCACTTACCGCAACTGGAGAGAGCCCTAGCACAGAAACGAAGACCCAACATAGCAATCAATCAATCAATAAATCTTAAAACAACAACAAAAAATTAAAAAAATAAAATAAAATAAAGCAGAACAGCGACTAATACCTCATGGAAAGAGCTGCACGCCGACCTTTCTGTGCGGTTACTCAGGGACTTACCTGGAGGCCAGTACTCACGTTGAGTTTCCATTTAGCTCTAGAGCGTGGCAGGATGAGCTCCACCCCGGCCATCGAAGCACCCGGCTGACCTAGACAAAACTCATTGTCTTCCCAGAGCCATGCCTACAGTGGCTAGTGGCCTGTCAACAGCAGTCAATTTCAAGTAGTTTCAAGGCAGCATGAATGGGGCTTTCAAAATGGGAAAGCAAGGCTAGTTCCATCAGGCCCCCATTTCCGCGGGCACACGCAGCATACATCCCTGTGCTTTCAAACAAGTCCAAAGAGACACAGGTTACCCAGTGGTTCCTTCCCTGAATCAACGCCTCGAAGCAGAGTGTTCCGCATCTAGCAAACTGCCTCAACCAAGGAACGCCCCAGCTAGGCCTCCAGGCCCGTGGCTCTTCAAAAGCCTGCAGTGTTACCCGAGGAACTGGGCTTTAGTTGCAGTTGGAACGCAAGCCGACTTTCTCCTGGAGGCAGGGTGACTTCAGGCAGGAGGTCCCAGATGGAATACGAGGCCGAGGGTTTTTCTCAGTGCAGCTCAGACTAGGGCAATCAGTCAGACTTGCACGGCACGTTGGACCTGCTAGAACAGTGTTCGTGGACCTGTGGGAGTGCTGGGGAAATCAAGCTGTCCCAAGAAAGACTGCAGTCTCTTGCCCTACGCTCGGCATACACAGAGTAGCTCCAAAGGGCTACGGGCCTGGATGTGGCTTAGCAGGCCCATGGGGGACTGAGGGTCCTCAGTGTTCTTGCAGGGAATAGGGTGCCCACGCGAGGCTCCTAGATGTCCTGCAAAGCGTACTGACGTTAAAATAATGCAGAGCAACGGCTATGGCCTCCTGGAAACTCCTGCACGCCTCCGCTTCTGCATGGCAATTCAGGACCTTACCTCGAGGCAAGTGCTGATGCTGAGTGTCCTGTTAGCGACCCAGCATGATAGGATGCTGACTTTCTCCTCGAGCAGAGTGACTTCAGGTACGAGGTCCGCGAAGAATCCTAAGCAGAGTGTTTTCTTATGGCAGCTCAGATGGGGGCCATGACGAACATTTCCATGGCACGTCGCACTGGGTAGGAATGTGGTCCTGAGACTGTTCCAGTGCTCTGGAAATATAGCTCTCTTTGAAAAACGAGCAGTGTGTTGCCCATCACTCGGCATACACAGAGGGCCTCCGAGAGACCGACCTTGGGGCCTTGATGTTGCTCAGCAAGCACACAGGGGTATGGAGGTACTCAGGGATCTTGGAGGGAAAATGATGCACACCCGAGGGGCCTAGGAGTCCTGCAAAGGGTACTTCCTTTAAAATAAAGCAGAACAGGGGCTTCCCTGGTGGCGCACTGGTTGACAATCTGCCTGCCAATGCAGGGGACACGGGTTCGAGCCCTGGTCTGGGAGGATTCCACATGCCGTGGAGCAACTGGGCCCGTGAGCCACAACTACTGAGCCTGCGCCTCTGGAGCCTGTGCTCCGCAACAAGGGAGGCCGCGAGACTGAGAGGCCCACGCACCGCGATGAAGAGTGGCCCCCACTTACCGAAACTGGGGCGAGCCCTAGCACAGAAACGAAGACCCAACATAGCAATCAATCAATCAATAAATCTTAAAACAACAATAAAAAATTAAAAAAATAAAATAAAATAAAGCAGAACAGCGACTAATACCTCATGGAAACAGCTGCACGCCGACCTTTCTGCGCGGTTACTCAGGGACTTACCTCGAGGCCAGTACTCACGTTGAGTTTCCCTTTAGCTCTAGAGCGTGGCAGGATGAGCTCCACCCCGGCCATCGAAGCACCCGGCTTAGCTAGACAAAACTCATTTTCTTCCCAGAGCCATGCCTACAGTGGCTAGTGGCCTGTCAACAGCAGTCACTTTCAAGTAGCTTCAAGGCAGCATGGATGGAGCTTTCAAAACGGGAAAGCAAGGCTAGTTCCATCAGGCCCCCATTTCCGCGGGCACACGCAGCATACATCCCTGTGCTTTCTAACAAGTCCAAAGAGACACAGGTTACCAAGTGGTTACTTCCCTGAATCAACTCCTCGAAGCACGGTGTTCTGCATCTAGCGAACTGCCTCAACCAAGGAAAGCCCCAGCTAGGCCTCCGGGCCCGTGGCTCTTCAAAAGCCTGCAGTGTTACCCGAGGAACTGGGCTTTAGTTGCAGTTGGAACGCAAGCCGACTTTCTCCTGGAGGCAGGGTGACTTCAGGCAGGAGGTCCCAGATGGAATGCGAAGCCGAGGGTTTTTCTCAGTGCAGCTCAGACTAGGGCAATCAGTCAGACTTGCACGGCACGTTGGACCTGCTAGAACAGTGTTCGTAGACCTGTGGGAGTGCTGGGGAAATCAAGCTGTCCCAAGAAAGACTGCAGTCTCTTGCCCTACGCTCGGCATACACAGAGTAGCTCCAAAGGGCTACGGGCCTGGATGTGGCTTAGCAGGCCCATGGGGGACTGAGGGTCCTCAGTGTTCTTGCAGGGAATAGGGTGCCCACGCGAGGCTCCTAGATGTCCTGCAAAGCGTACTGACGTGAAAATAATGCAGAGCAACGGCTATGGCCTCCTGGAAACTCCTGCACGCCTCCGCTTCTGCATGGCAATTCAGGACCTTACCTCGAGGCAAGTGCTGATGCTGAGTATCCCGTTAGCGACACAGCATGATAAAATGCTGACTTTCTCCTCGAGCAGAGTGACTTCAGGTACGAGGTCCGCGAAGAATCCTAAGCAGAGTGTTTTCTTATGGCAGCTCAGATGGGGGCCATGACGAACATTTCCATGGCACGTCGCACTGGGTAGAAATGTGGTCCTGAGACTGTTCCAGTGCTCTGGAAATATAGCTCTCCTTGAAAAACGAGCAGTGTGTTGCCCATCACTCGGCATACACAGAGGGCCTCCGAGAGACCGACCTTGGGGCCTCGATGTTGCTCAGCAAGCACACAGGGGTATGGAGGTACTCAGGGATCTTGGAGGGAAAATGATGCACACCCGAGGGGCCTAGGAGCCCTGCAAAGGGTACTTCCTTTAAAATAAAGCAGAACAGGGGCTTCCCTGGTGGCGCACTGGTTGACAATCTGCCTGCCAATGCAGGGGACACGGGTTCGAGCCCTGGTCTGGGAGGATTCCACATGCCGTGGGGCAACTGGGCCCGTGAGCCACAACTACTGAGCCTGCGCCTCTGGAGCCTGTGCTCCGCAACAACGGAGGCCGCGAGACTGAGAGGCCCACGCACCACGATGAAGAGTGGCCCCCACTTACCGCAACTGGGGAGAGCCCTAGCACAGAAACGAAGACCCAACATAGCAATCAATCAATCAATAAATCTTAAAACAACAATAAAAAATTAAAAAAATAAAATAAAATAAAGCAGAACAGCGACTAATACCTCATGGAAACAGCTGCACGCTGCCCTTTCTGCACGGTTACTCAGGGACTTACCTCGAGGCCAGGACTCACGTTGAGTTTCCGTTTAGCTCTAGAGCGTGGCAGGATGAGCTCCACCCCGGCCATCGAAGCACCCGGCTTAGCTAGACAAAACTCATTTTCTTCCCAGAGCCATGCCTACAGTGGCTAGTGGCCAGTCAACAGCAGTCACTTTCAAGTAGCTTCAAGGCAGCATGAATGGAGCTTTCAAAACGGGAAAGCAAGGCTAGTTCCATCAGGCCCCCATTTCCACGGGCACACGCAGCATACATCCCTGTGCTTTCAAACAAGTCCAAAGAGACACAGGTTACCAAGTGGTTACTTCCCTGAATCAACTCCTCGAAGCACGGTGTTCTGCATCTAGCGAACTGCCTCAACCAAGGAAAGCCCCAGCTAGGCCTCCGGGCCCGTGGCTCTTCAAAAGCCTGCAGTGTTAGCCGAGGAACTGGGCTTTAGTTGCAGTTGGAAAGCAAGCCGACATTCTCCTGGAGGCTGGGTGACTTCAGACACGGGGTCCCAGATGGAATACGAAGCCGAGGGTTTTTCTCAGTGCAGCTCAGACTAGGGCAATGAGTCAGACTTGCACGGCACGTTGGACCTGCTAGAACAGTGTTCGTGGACCTGTGGGAGTGCTGGGGAAATCAAGCTGTCCCAAGAAAGACTGCAGTCTCTTGCCCTACGCTCGGCATACACAGAGTAGCTCCAAAGGGCTACGGGCCTGGATGTGGCTTAGCAGGCCCATGGGGGACTGAGGGTCCTCAGTGTTCTTGCAGGGAACAGGGTGCCCACGCGAGGCTCCTAGATGTCCTGCAAAGCGTACTGACGTTAAAATAATGCAGAGCAACGGCTATGGCCTCCTGGAAACTCCTGCACGCCTCCGCTTCTGCATGGCAATTCAGGACCTTACCTCGAGGCAAGTGCTGATGCTGAGTGTCCTGTTAGCGACCCAGCATGATAGGATGCTGACTTTCTCCTCGAGCAGAGTGACTTCAGGTACGAGGTCCGCGAAGAATCCTAAGCAGAGTGTTTTCTTATGGCAGCTCAGATGGGGGCCATGACGAACATTTCCATGTCACGTCGCACTGGGTAGGAATGTGGTCCTGAGACTGTTCCAGTGCTCTGGAAATATAGCTCTCCTTGAAAAACGAGCAGTGTGTTGCCCATCACTCGGCATACACAGAGGGCCTCCGAGAGACCGACCTTGGGGCCTTGATGTTGCTCAGCAAGCACACAGGGGTATGGAGGTACTCAGGGATCTTGGAGGGAAAATGATGCACACCCGAGGGGCCTAGGAGTCCTGAAAAGGGTACTTCCTTTAAAATAAAGCAGAACAGGGGTTTCCCTGGTGGCGCACTGGTTGACAATCTGCCTGCCAATGCAGGGGACACGGGTTCGAGCGCTGGTCTGGGATGATTCCACATGCCGTGGAGCAACTGGGCCCGTGAGCCACAACTACTGAGCCTGCGCCTCTGGAGCCTGTGCTCCGCAACAAGGGAGGCCGCGAGACTGAGAGGCCCACGCACCGCGATGAAGAGTGGCCCCCACTTCCCGAAACTGGGGCGAGCCCTAGCACAGAAACGAAGACCCAACATAGCAATCAATCAATCAATAAATCTTAAAACAACAATAAAAAATTAAAAAAATAAAATAAAATAAAGCAGAACAGCGACTAATACCTCATGGAAACAGCTGCACGCTGCCCTTTCTGTGCGGTTACTCAGGGACTTACCTCGAGGCCAGTACTCACGTTGAGTTTCCCTTTAGCTCTAGAGCGTGGCAGGATGAGCTCCACCCCGGCCATCGAAGCACCCGGCTTAGCTAGACAAAACTCATTTTCTTCCCAGAGCCATGCCTACAGTGGCTAGTGGCCTGTCAACAGCAGTCACTTTCAAGTAGCTTCAAGGCAGCATGGATGGAGCTTTCAAAACGGGAAAGCAAGGCTAGTTCCATCAGGCCCCCATTTCCGCGGGCACACGCAGCATACATCCCTGTGCTTTCTAACAAGTCCAAAGAGACACAGGTTACCAAGTGGTTACTTCCCTGAATCAACTCCTCGAAGCACGGTGTTCTGCATCTAGCGAACTGCCTCAACCAAGGAAAGCCCCAGCTAGGCCTCCGGGCCCGTGGCTCTTCAAAAGCCTGCAGTGTTACCCGAGGAACTGGGCTTTAGTTGCAGTTGGAACGCAAGCCGACTTTCTCCTGGAGGCAGGGTGACTTCAGGCAGGAGGTCCCAGATGGAATGCGAAGCCGAGGGTTTTTCTCAGTGCAGCTCAGACTAGGGCAATCAGTCAGACTTGCACGGCACGTTGGACCTGCTAGAACAGTGTTCGTAGACCTGTGGGAGTGCTGGGGAAATCAAGCTGTCCCAAGAAAGACTGCAGTCTCTTGCCCTACGCTCGGCATACACAGAGTAGCTCCAAAGGGCTACGGGCCTGGATGTGGCTTAGCAGGCCCATGGGGGACTGAGGGTCCTCAGTGTTCTTGCAGGGAATAGGGTGCCCACGCGAGGCTCCTAGATGTCCTGCAAAGCGTACTGACGTGAAAATAATGCAGAGCAACGGCTATGGCCTCCTGGAAACTCCTGCACGCCTCCGCTTCTGCATGGCAATTCAGGACCTTACCTCGAGGCAAGTGCTGATGCTGAGTATCCTGTTAGCGACACAGCATGATAGGATGCTGACTTTCTCCTCGAGCAGAGTGACTTCAGGTACGAGGTCCGCGAAGAATCCTAAGCAGAGTGTTTTCTTATGGCAGCTCAGATGGGGGCCATGACGAACATTTCCATGGCACGTCGCACTGGGTAGAAATGTGGTCCTGAGACTGTTCCAGTGCTCTGGAAACATAGCTCTCCTTGAAAAACGAGCAGTGTGTTGCCCATCACTCGGCATACACAGAGGGCCTCCGAGAGACCGACCTTGGGGCCTTGATGTTGCTCAGCAAGCACACAGGGGTATGGAGGTACTCAGGGATCTTGGAGGGAAAATGATGCACACCCGAGGGGCCTAGGAGTCCTGCAAAGGGTACTTCCTTTAAAATAAAGCAGAACAGGGGCTTCCCTGGTGGCGCACTGGTTGACAATCTGCCTGCCAATGCAGGGGACACGGGTTCGAGCCCTGGTCTGGGAGGATTCCACATGCCGTGGAGCAACTGGGCCCGTGAGCCACAACTACTGAGCCTGCGCCTCTGGAGCCTGTGCTCCGCAACAAGGGAGGCCGCGAGACTGAGAGGCCCACGCACCGCGATGAAGAGTGGCCCCCACTTACCGCAACTGGGGAGAGCCCTAGCACAGAAACGAAGACCCAACATAGCAATCAATCAATCAATAAATCTTAAAACAACAATAAAAAATTAAAAAAATAAAATAAAATAAAGCAGAACAGCGACTAATACCTCATGGAAACAGCTGCACGCTGCCCTTTCTGCACGGTTACTCAGGGACTTACCTCGAGGCCAGGACTCACGTTGAGTTTCCGTTTAGCTCTAGAGCGTGGCAGGATGAGCTCCACCCCGGCCATCGAAGCACCCGGCTTAGCTAGACAAAACTCATTTTCTTCCCAGAGCCATGCCTACAGTGGCTAGTGGCCTGTCAACAGCAGTCACTTTCAAGTAGCTTCAAGGCAGCATGGATGGAGCTTTCAAAACGGGAAAGCAAGGCTAGTTCCATCAGGCCCCCATTTCCGCGGGCACACGCAGCATACATCCCTGTGCTTTCTAACAAGTCCAAAGAGACACAGGTTACCAAGTGGTTACTTCCCTGAATCAACTCCTCGAAGCACGGTGTTCTGCATCTAGCGAACTGCCTCAACCAAGGAAAGCCCCAGCTAGGCCTCCGGGCCCGTGGCTCTTCAAAAGCCTGCAGTGTTACCCGAGGAACTGGGCTTTAGTTGCAGTTGGAACGCAAGCCGACTTTCTCCTGGAGGCAGGGTGACTTCAGGCAGGAGGTCCCAGATGGAATGCGAAGCCGAGGGTTTTTCTCAGTGCAGCTCAGACTAGGGCAATCAGTCAGACTTGCACGGCACGTTGGACCTGCTAGAACAGTGTTCGTAGACCTGTGGGAGTGCTGGGGAAATCAAGCTGTCCCAAGAAAGACTGCAGTCTCTTGCCCTACGCTCGGCATACACAGAGTAGCTCCAAAGGGCTACGGGCCTGGATGTGGCTTAGCAGGCCCATGGGGGACTGAGGGTCCTCAGTGTTCTTGCAGGGAATAGGGTGCCCACGCGAGGCTCCTAGATGTCCTGCAAAGCGTACTGACGTGAAAATAATGCAGAGCAACGGCTATGGCCTCCTGGAAACTCCTGCACGCCTCCGCTTCTGCATGGCAATTCAGGACCTTACCTCGAGGCAAGTGCTGATGCTGAGTATCCTGTTAGCGACACAGCATGATAGGATGCTGACTTTCTCCTCGAGCAGAGTGACTTCAGGTACGAGGTCCGCGAAGAATCCTAAGCAGAGTGTTTTCTTATGGCAGCTCAGATGGGGGCCATGACGAACATTTCCATGGCACGTCGCACTGGGTAGAAATGTGGTCCTGAGACTGTTCCAGTGCTCTGGAAACATAGCTCTCCTTGAAAAACGAGCAGTGTGTTGCCCATCACTCGGCATACACAGAGGGCCTCCGAGAGACCGACCTTGGGGCCTTGATGTTGCTCAGCAAGCACACAGGGGTATGGAGGTACTCAGGGATCTTGGAGGGAAAATGATGCACACCCGAGGGGCCTAGGAGTCCTGCAAAGGGTACTTCCTTTAAAATAAAGCAGAACAGGGGCTTCCCTGGTGGCGCACTGGTTGACAATCTGCCTGCCAATGCAGGGGACACGGGTTCGAGCCCTGGTCTGGGAGGATTCCACATGCCGTGGAGCAACTGGGCCCGTGAGCCACAACTACTGAGCCTGCGTCTCTGGAGCCTGTGCTCCGCAACAAGGGAGGCCGCGAGACTGAGAGGCCCACGCACCGCGATGAAGAGTGGCCCCCACTTACCGCAACTGGGGAGAGCCCTAGCACAGAAACGAAGACCCAACATAGCAATCAATCAATCAATAAATCTTAAAACAACAATAAAAAATTAAAAAAATAAAATAAAATAAAGCAGAACAGCGACTAATACCTCATGGAAACAGCTGCACGCTGCCCTTTCTGCACGGTTACTCAGGGACTTACCTCGAGGCCAGGACTCACGTTGAGTTTCCGTTTAGCTCTAGAGCGTGGCAGGATGAGCTCCACCCCGGCCATCGAAGCACCCGGCTTAGCTAGACAAAACTCATTTTCTTCCCAGAGCCATGCCTACAGTGGCTAGTGGCCAGTCAACAGCAGTCACTTTCAAGTAGCTTCAAGGCAGCATGAATGGAGCTTTCAAAATGGGAAAGCAAGGCTAGTTCCATCAGGCCCCCATTTCCACGGGCACACGCAGCATACATCCCTGTGCTTTCAAACAAGTCCAAAGAGACACAGGTTACCAAGTGGTTACTTCCCTGAATCAACTCCTCGAAGCACGGTGTTCTGCATCTACCGAACTGCCTCAACCAAGGAAAGCCCCAGCTAGGCCTCCGGGCCCGTGGCTCTTCAAAAGCCTGCAGTGTTACCCGAGGAACTGGGCTTTAGTTGCAGTTGGAACGCAAGCCGACTTTCTCCTGGAGGCAGGGTGACTTCAGGCAGGAGGTCCCAGATGGAATGCGAAGCCGAGGGTTTTTCTCAGTGCAGCTCAGACTAGGGCAATGAGTCAGACTTGCACGGCACGTTGGACCTGCTAGAACAGTGTTCGTGGACCTGTGGGAGTGCTGGGGAAATCAAGCTGTCCCAAGAAAGGCTGCAGTCTCTTGCCCTACGCTCGGCATACACAGAGTAGCTCCAAAGGGCTACGGGCCTGGATGTGGCTTAGCAGGCCCATGGGGGACTGAGGGTCCTCAGTGTTCTTGCAGGGAATAGGGTGCCCACGCGAGGCTCCTAGATGTCCTGCAAAGCGTACTGACGTTAAAATAATGCAGAGCAACGGCTATGGCCTCCTGGAAACTCCTGCACGCCTCCGCTTCTGCATGGCTATTCAGGGCCTTACCTTGAGACAACTGGTGAGGCTGAGTATCCCGTTAGTGCCACAGCATGGTAGGATGCTGACTTTCTCCTCGAGCAGAGTGACTTCAGGTACGAGGTCCTCGAAGAATCCTAAGCAGAGTGTTTTCTTATGGCAGCTCAGAAGGGGGCCATGACGAACATTTCCATGGCACGTCGCACTGGGTAGAAATGTGGTCCTGAGACTGTTCCAGTGCTCTGGAAATATAGCTCTCCTTGAAAAACGAGCAGTGTGTTGCCGATCACTCGGCATACACAGAGGGCCTCCGAGGGACCGACCTTGGGGCCTGGATGTTGCTCAGCAAGCACACAGGTATCAGGAGGTACTCACGGATCTTGGAGGGAAAATGATGCACACCCGAGGGGCCTAGGAGTCCTGAAAAGGGTACTTCCTTTAAAATAAAGCAGAATAGGGGCTTCCCTGGTGGCGCTGTGGTTGAGAATCTGCCTGCCAATGCAGGGCACACGGGTTCGAGCCCTGGTCTGGGAGGATTCCACATGCCGTGGTGCAACTGGGCCCGTGAGCCACAACCACTGAGCCTGCGCCTCTGGAGCCTGTGCTCCGCAACAAGGGAGGCCGCGAGACTTAGAGGCCCACGCACCGCTATAAAGAGTGGCCCCCACTTACCGCAACTGGGGAGAGCCCTAGCACAGAAACAAATACCCAACATAGCAATCAATCAATCAATCAATAACTCTTAAAACAACAACAAAAAATTAAAAAAATAAAATAAAATAAAGCAGAAGAGCGACTAATACCTCATGGAAAGAGCTGCACGCCGACCTTTCTGCGCGGTTACTCAGGGACTTACCTGGAGGCCAGTACTCACGTTGAGTTTCCCTTTAGCTCTAGAGCGTGGCAGGATGAGCTCCACCCCGGCCATCGAAGCACCCGGCTTACCTAGACAAAACTCATTGTCTTCCCAGAGCCATGCCTACAGTGGCTAGTGGCCTGTCAACAGCAGTCAATTTCAAGTAGTTTCAAGTCAGCATGAATGGGGCTTTCAAAATGGGAAAGCAAGGCTAGTTCCATCAGGCCCCCATTTCCGCGGGCACACGCAGCATACATCCCTGTGCTTTCTAACAAGTCCAAAGAGACACAGGTTACCCAGTGGTTCCTTCCCTGAATCAACGCCTCGAAGCAGAGTGTTCCGCATCTAGCAAACTGCCTCAACCAAGGAACGCCCCAGCTAGGCCTCCAGGCCCGTGGCTCTTCAAAAGCCTGCAGTGTTACCCGAGGAACTGGGCTTTAGTTGCAGTTGGAACGCAAGCCGACTTTCTCCTGGAGGCAGGGTGACTTCAGGCAGGAGGTCCCAGATGGAATGCGAAGCCGAGGGTTTTTCTCAGTGCAGCTCAGACTAGGGCAATGAGTCAGACTTGCACAGCACGTTGGACCTGCTAGAACAGTGTTCGTGGACCTGTGGGAGTGCTGGGGAAATCAAGCTGTCCCAAGAAAGAGTGCAGTCTGTTGCCCTACACCCGGCATACACAGAGTGGCACCGAAGGGCTACGGGCCTGGATGTGGCTTAGCAGGCCCATGGGGGCCTGAGGGTAATCAGTGTTCTTGCAGGGAATAGGGTGCCCACGCGAGGCTCCTAGATGTCCTGCAAAGCGTACTGACGTTAAAATAATGCAGAGCAACGGATATGACCTCCTGGAAACTGCTGCACGCCTCCGCTTCTGCATGGCAATTCAGGGCCTTACCTTGAGACAATTGCTGAGGCTGAGTATCCCGTTAGCGCCACAGCATGGTAGGATGCTGACTTTCTCCTCGAGCAGAGTGACTTCAGGTACGAGGTCCTCGAAGAATCCTAAGCAGTGTGTTTTCTTATGGCAGCTCAGAAGGGGGCCATGACGAACATTTCCATGGCACGTCACACTGGGTAGAAATGTGGTCCTGAGACTGTTCCAGTGCTCTGGAAATATAGCTCTCCTTCAAAAACGAGCAGTGTGTTGCCCATCACTCGGCATACACAGAGGGCCTCCGAGGGACCGACCTTGGGGCCTCGATGTTGCTCAGCAAGCCCACAGGGGTCTGGAGGTACTCACGGATCTTGGAGGGAAAATGATGCACACCCGAGGGGCCTAGGAGTCCTGCAAAGGGTACTTCCTTTAAAATAAAGCAGAACAGGGGCTTCCCTGGTGGCGCACTGGTTGACAATCTGCCTGCCAATGCAGGGGACACGGGTTCGAGCCCTGGTCTGGGAGGATTCCACATGCCGTGGAGCAACTGGGCCCGTGAGCCACAACTACTGAGCCTGCGCCTCTGGAGCCTGTGCTCCGCAACAAGGGAGGCCGCGAGACTGAGAGGCCCACGCACCGCGATGAAGAGTGGCCCCCACTTACCGAAACTGGGGCGAGCCCTAGCACAGAAACGAAGACCCAACATAGCAATCAATCAATCAATAAATCTTAAAACAACAATAAAAAATTAAAAAAATAAAATAAAATAAAGCAGAACAGCGACTAATACCTCATGGAAACAGCTGCACGCCGACCTTTCTGCGCGGTTACTCAGGGACTTACCTCGAGGCCAGTACTCACGTTGAGTTTCCCTTTAGCTCTAGAGCGTGGCAGGATGAGCTCCACCCCGGCCATCGAAGCACCCGGCTTAGCTAGACAAAACTCATTTTCTTCCCAGAGCCATGCCTACAGTGGCTAGTGGCCTGTCAACAGCAGTCACTTTCAAGTAGCTTCAAGGCAGCATGGATGGAGCTTTCAAAACGGGAAAGCAAGGCTAGTTCCATCAGGCCCCCATTTCCGCGGGCACACGCAGCATACATCCCTGTGCTTTCTAACAAGTCCAAAGAGACACAGGTTACCAAGTGGTTACTTCCCTGAATCAACTCCTCGAAGCACGGTGTTCTGCATCTAGCGAACTGCCTCAACCAAGGAAAGCCCCAGCTAGGCCTCCGGGCCCGTGGCTCTTCAAAAGCCTGCAGTGTTACCCGAGGAACTGGGCTTTAGTTGCAGTTGGAACGCAAGCCGACTTTCTCCTGGAGGCAGGGTGACTTCAGGCAGGAGGTCCCAGATGGAATGCGAAGCCGAGGGTTTTTCTCAGTGCAGCTCAGACTAGGGCAATCAGTCAGACTTGCACGGCACGTTGGACCTGCTAGAACAGTGTTCGTAGACCTGTGGGAGTGCTGGGGAAATCAAGCTGTCCCAAGAAAGACTGCAGTCTCTTGCCCTACGCTCGGCATACACAGAGTAGCTCCAAAGGGCTACGGGCCTGGATGTGGCTTAGCAGGCCCATGGGGGACTGAGGGTCCTCAGTGTTCTTGCAGGGAATAGGGTGCCCACGCGAGGCTCCTAGATGTCCTGCAAAGCGTACTGACGTGAAAATAATGCAGAGCAACGGCTATGGCCTCCTGGAAACTCCTGCACGCCTCCGCTTCTGCATGGCAATTCAGGACCTTACCTCGAGGCAAGTGCTGATGCTGAGTATCCCGTTAGCGACACAGCATGATAAAATGCTGACTTTCTCCTCGAGCAGAGTGACTTCAGGTACGAGGTCCGCGAAGAATCCTAAGCAGAGTGTTTTCTTATGGCAGCTCAGATGGGGGCCATGACGAACATTTCCATGGCACGTCGCACTGGGTAGAAATGTGGTCCTGAGACTGTTCCAGTGCTCTGGAAATATAGCTCTCCTTGAAAAACGAGCAGTGTGTTGCCCATCACTCGGCATACACAGAGGGCCTCCGAGAGACCGACCTTGGGGCCTCGATGTTGCTCAGCAAGCACACAGGGGTATGGAGGTACTCAGGGATCTTGGAGGGAAAATGATGCACACCCGAGGGGCCTAGGAGCCCTGCAAAGGGTACTTCCTTTAAAATAAAGCAGAACAGGGGCTTCCCTGGTGGCGCACTGGTTGACAATCTGCCTGCCAATGCAGGGGACACGGGTTCGAGCCCTGGTCTGGGAGGATTCCACATGCCGTGGGGCAACTGGGCCCGTGAGCCACAACTACTGAGCCTGCGCCTCTGGAGCCTGTGCTCCGCAACAACGGAGGCCGCGAGACTGAGAGGCCCACGCACCACGATGAAGAGTGGCCCCCACTTACCGCAACTGGGGAGAGCCCTAGCACAGAAACGAAGACCCAACATAGCAATCAATCAATCAATAAATCTTAAAACAACAATAAAAAATTAAAAAAATAAAATAAAATAAAGCAGAACAGCGACTAATACCTCATGGAAACAGCTGCACGCTGCCCTTTCTGCACGGTTACTCAGGGACTTACCTCGAGGCCAGGACTCACGTTGAGTTTCCGTTTAGCTCTAGAGCGTGGCAGGATGAGCTCCACCCCGGCCATCGAAGCACCCGGCTTAGCTAGACAAAACTCATTTTCTTCCCAGAGCCATGCCTACAGTGGCTAGTGGCCAGTCAACAGCAGTCACTTTCAAGTAGCTTCAAGGCAGCATGAATGGAGCTTTCAAAACGGGAAAGCAAGGCTAGTTCCATCAGGCCCCCATTTCCACGGGCACACGCAGCATACATCCCTGTGCTTTCAAACAAGTCCAAAGAGACACAGGTTACCAAGTGGTTACTTCCCTGAATCAACTCCTCGAAGCACGGTGTTCTGCATCTAGCGAACTGCCTCAACCAAGGAAAGCCCCAGCTAGGCCTCCGGGCCCGTGGCTCTTCAAAAGCCTGCAGTGTTAGCCGAGGAACTGGGCTTTAGTTGCAGTTGGAAAGCAAGCCGACATTCTCCTGGAGGCTGGGTGACTTCAGACACGGGGTCCCAGATGGAATACGAAGCCGAGGGTTTTTCTCAGTGCAGCTCAGACTAGGGCAATGAGTCAGACTTGCACGGCACGTTGGACCTGCTAGAACAGTGTTCGTGGACCTGTGGGAGTGCTGGGGAAATCAAGCTGTCCCAAGAAAGACTGCAGTCTCTTGCCCTACGCTCGGCATACACAGAGTAGCTCCAAAGGGCTACGGGCCTGGATGTGGCTTAGCAGGCCCATGGGGGACTGAGGGTCCTCAGTGTTCTTGCAGGGAACAGGGTGCCCACGCGAGGCTCCTAGATGTCCTGCAAAGCGTACTGACGTTAAAATAATGCAGAGCAACGGCTATGGCCTCCTGGAAACTCCTGCACGCCTCCGCTTCTGCATGGCAATTCAGGACCTTACCTCGAGGCAAGTGCTGATGCTGAGTGTCCTGTTAGCGACCCAGCATGATAGGATGCTGACTTTCTCCTCGAGCAGAGTGACTTCAGGTACGAGGTCCGCGAAGAATCCTAAGCAGAGTGTTTTCTTATGGCAGCTCAGATGGGGGCCATGACGAACATTTCCATGTCACGTCGCACTGGGTAGGAATGTGGTCCTGAGACTGTTCCAGTGCTCTGGAAATATAGCTCTCCTTGAAAAACGAGCAGTGTGTTGCCCATCACTCGGCATACACAGAGGGCCTCCGAGAGACCGACCTTGGGGCCTTGATGTTGCTCAGCAAGCACACAGGGGTATGGAGGTACTCAGGGATCTTGGAGGGAAAATGATGCACACCCGAGGGGCCTAGGAGTCCTGAAAAGGGTACTTCCTTTAAAATAAAGCAGAACAGGGGTTTCCCTGGTGGCGCACTGGTTGACAATCTGCCTGCCAATGCAGGGGACACGGGTTCGAGCGCTGGTCTGGGATGATTCCACATGCCGTGGAGCAACTGGGCCCGTGAGCCACAACTACTGAGCCTGCGCCTCTGGAGCCTGTGCTCCGCAACAAGGGAGGCCGCGAGACTGAGAGGCCCACGCACCGCGATGAAGAGTGGCCCCCACTTCCCGAAACTGGGGCGAGCCCTAGCACAGAAACGAAGACCCAACATAGCAATCAATCAATCAATAAATCTTAAAACAACAATAAAAAATTAAAAAAATAAAATAAAATAAAGCAGAACAGCGACTAATACCTCATGGAAACAGCTGCACGCTGCCCTTTCTGTGCGGTTACTCAGGGACTTACCTCGAGGCCAGTACTCACGTTGAGTTTCCCTTTAGCTCTAGAGCGTGGCAGGATGAGCTCCACCCCGGCCATCGAAGCACCCGGCTTAGCTAGACAAAACTCATTTTCTTCCCAGAGCCATGCCTACAGTGGCTAGTGGCCTGTCAACAGCAGTCACTTTCAAGTAGCTTCAAGGCAGCATGGATGGAGCTTTCAAAACGGGAAAGCAAGGCTAGTTCCATCAGGCCCCCATTTCCGCGGGCACACGCAGCATACATCCCTGTGCTTTCTAACAAGTCCAAAGAGACACAGGTTACCAAGTGGTTACTTCCCTGAATCAACTCCTCGAAGCACGGTGTTCTGCATCTAGCGAACTGCCTCAACCAAGGAAAGCCCCAGCTAGGCCTCCGGGCCCGTGGCTCTTCAAAAGCCTGCAGTGTTACCCGAGGAACTGGGCTTTAGTTGCAGTTGGAACGCAAGCCGACTTTCTCCTGGAGGCAGGGTGACTTCAGGCAGGAGGTCCCAGATGGAATGCGAAGCCGAGGGTTTTTCTCAGTGCAGCTCAGACTAGGGCAATCAGTCAGACTTGCACGGCACGTTGGACCTGCTAGAACAGTGTTCGTAGACCTGTGGGAGTGCTGGGGAAATCAAGCTGTCCCAAGAAAGACTGCAGTCTCTTGCCCTACGCTCGGCATACACAGAGTAGCTCCAAAGGGCTACGGGCCTGGATGTGGCTTAGCAGGCCCATGGGGGACTGAGGGTCCTCAGTGTTCTTGCAGGGAATAGGGTGCCCACGCGAGGCTCCTAGATGTCCTGCAAAGCGTACTGACGTGAAAATAATGCAGAGCAACGGCTATGGCCTCCTGGAAACTCCTGCACGCCTCCGCTTCTGCATGGCAATTCAGGACCTTACCTCGAGGCAAGTGCTGATGCTGAGTATCCTGTTAGCGACACAGCATGATAGGATGCTGACTTTCTCCTCGAGCAGAGTGACTTCAGGTACGAGGTCCGCGAAGAATCCTAAGCAGAGTGTTTTCTTATGGCAGCTCAGATGGGGGCCATGACGAACATTTCCATGGCACGTCGCACTGGGTAGAAATGTGGTCCTGAGACTGTTCCAGTGCTCTGGAAACATAGCTCTCCTTGAAAAACGAGCAGTGTGTTGCCCATCACTCGGCATACACAGAGGGCCTCCGAGAGACCGACCTTGGGGCCTTGATGTTGCTCAGCAAGCACACAGGGGTATGGAGGTACTCAGGGATCTTGGAGGGAAAATGATGCACACCCGAGGGGCCTAGGAGTCCTGCAAAGGGTACTTCCTTTAAAATAAAGCAGAACAGGGGCTTCCCTGGTGGCGCACTGGTTGACAATCTGCCTGCCAATGCAGGGGACACGGGTTCGAGCCCTGGTCTGGGAGGATTCCACATGCCGTGGAGCAACTGGGCCCGTGAGCCACAACTACTGAGCCTGCGCCTCTGGAGCCTGTGCTCCGCAACAAGGGAGGCCGCGAGACTGAGAGGCCCACGCACCGCGATGAAGAGTGGCCCCCACTTACCGCAACTGGGGAGAGCCCTAGCACAGAAACGAAGACCCAACATAGCAATCAATCAATCAATAAATCTTAAAACAACAATAAAAAATTAAAAAAATAAAATAAAATAAAGCAGAACAGCGACTAATACCTCATGGAAACAGCTGCACGCTGCCCTTTCTGCACGGTTACTCAGGGACTTACCTCGAGGCCAGGACTCACGTTGAGTTTCCGTTTAGCTCTAGAGCGTGGCAGGATGAGCTCCACCCCGGCCATCGAAGCACCCGGCTTAGCTAGACAAAACTCATTTTCTTCCCAGAGCCATGCCTACAGTGGCTAGTGGCCTGTCAACAGCAGTCACTTTCAAGTAGCTTCAAGGCAGCATGGATGGAGCTTTCAAAACGGGAAAGCAAGGCTAGTTCCATCAGGCCCCCATTTCCGCGGGCACACGCAGCATACATCCCTGTGCTTTCTAACAAGTCCAAAGAGACACAGGTTACCAAGTGGTTACTTCCCTGAATCAACTCCTCGAAGCACGGTGTTCTGCATCTAGCGAACTGCCTCAACCAAGGAAAGCCCCAGCTAGGCCTCCGGGCCCGTGGCTCTTCAAAAGCCTGCAGTGTTACCCGAGGAACTGGGCTTTAGTTGCAGTTGGAACGCAAGCCGACTTTCTCCTGGAGGCAGGGTGACTTCAGGCAGGAGGTCCCAGATGGAATGCGAAGCCGAGGGTTTTTCTCAGTGCAGCTCAGACTAGGGCAATCAGTCAGACTTGCACGGCACGTTGGACCTGCTAGAACAGTGTTCGTAGACCTGTGGGAGTGCTGGGGAAATCAAGCTGTCCCAAGAAAGACTGCAGTCTCTTGCCCTACGCTCGGCATACACAGAGTAGCTCCAAAGGGCTACGGGCCTGGATGTGGCTTAGCAGGCCCATGGGGGACTGAGGGTCCTCAGTGTTCTTGCAGGGAATAGGGTGCCCACGCGAGGCTCCTAGATGTCCTGCAAAGCGTACTGACGTGAAAATAATGCAGAGCAACGGCTATGGCCTCCTGGAAACTCCTGCACGCCTCCGCTTCTGCATGGCAATTCAGGACCTTACCTCGAGGCAAGTGCTGATGCTGAGTATCCTGTTAGCGACACAGCATGATAGGATGCTGACTTTCTCCTCGAGCAGAGTGACTTCAGGTACGAGGTCCGCGAAGAATCCTAAGCAGAGTGTTTTCTTATGGCAGCTCAGATGGGGGCCATGACGAACATTTCCATGGCACGTCGCACTGGGTAGAAATGTGGTCCTGAGACTGTTCCAGTGCTCTGGAAACATAGCTCTCCTTGAAAAACGAGCAGTGTGTTGCCCATCACTCGGCATACACAGAGGGCCTCCGAGAGACCGACCTTGGGGCCTTGATGTTGCTCAGCAAGCACACAGGGGTATGGAGGTACTCAGGGATCTTGGAGGGAAAATGATGCACACCCGAGGGGCCTAGGAGTCCTGCAAAGGGTACTTCCTTTAAAATAAAGCAGAACAGGGGCTTCCCTGGTGGCGCACTGGTTGACAATCTGCCTGCCAATGCAGGGGACACGGGTTCGAGCCCTGGTCTGGGAGGATTCCACATGCCGTGGAGCAACTGGGCCCGTGAGCCACAACTACTGAGCCTGCGTCTCTGGAGCCTGTGCTCCGCAACAAGGGAGGCCGCGAGACTGAGAGGCCCACGCACCGCGATGAAGAGTGGCCCCCACTTACCGCAACTGGGGAGAGCCCTAGCACAGAAACGAAGACCCAACATAGCAATCAATCAATCAATAAATCTTAAAACAACAATAAAAAATTAAAAAAATAAAATAAAATAAAGCAGAACAGCGACTAATACCTCATGGAAACAGCTGCACGCTGCCCTTTCTGCACGGTTACTCAGGGACTTACCTCGAGGCCAGGACTCACGTTGAGTTTCCGTTTAGCTCTAGAGCGTGGCAGGATGAGCTCCACCCCGGCCATCGAAGCACCCGGCTTAGCTAGACAAAACTCATTTTCTTCCCAGAGCCATGCCTACAGTGGCTAGTGGCCAGTCAACAGCAGTCACTTTCAAGTAGCTTCAAGGCAGCATGAATGGAGCTTTCAAAATGGGAAAGCAAGGCTAGTTCCATCAGGCCCCCATTTCCACGGGCACACGCAGCATACATCCCTGTGCTTTCAAACAAGTCCAAAGAGACACAGGTTACCAAGTGGTTACTTCCCTGAATCAACTCCTCGAAGCACGGTGTTCTGCATCTACCGAACTGCCTCAACCAAGGAAAGCCCCAGCTAGGCCTCCGGGCCCGTGGCTCTTCAAAAGCCTGCAGTGTTACCCGAGGAACTGGGCTTTAGTTGCAGTTGGAACGCAAGCCGACTTTCTCCTGGAGGCAGGGTGACTTCAGGCAGGAGGTCCCAGATGGAATGCGAAGCCGAGGGTTTTTCTCAGTGCAGCTCAGACTAGGGCAATGAGTCAGACTTGCACGGCACGTTGGACCTGCTAGAACAGTGTTCGTGGACCTGTGGGAGTGCTGGGGAAATCAAGCTGTCCCAAGAAAGGCTGCAGTCTCTTGCCCTACGCTCGGCATACACAGAGTAGCTCCAAAGGGCTACGGGCCTGGATGTGGCTTAGCAGGCCCATGGGGGACTGAGGGTCCTCAGTGTTCTTGCAGGGAATAGGGTGCCCACGCGAGGCTCCTAGATGTCCTGCAAAGCGTACTGACGTTAAAATAATGCAGAGCAACGGCTATGGCCTCCTGGAAACTCCTGCACGCCTCCGCTTCTGCATGGCTATTCAGGGCCTTACCTTGAGACAACTGGTGAGGCTGAGTATCCCGTTAGTGCCACAGCATGGTAGGATGCTGACTTTCTCCTCGAGCAGAGTGACTTCAGGTACGAGGTCCTCGAAGAATCCTAAGCAGAGTGTTTTCTTATGGCAGCTCAGAAGGGGGCCATGACGAACATTTCCATGGCACGTCGCACTGGGTAGAAATGTGGTCCTGAGACTGTTCCAGTGCTCTGGAAATATAGCTCTCCTTGAAAAACGAGCAGTGTGTTGCCGATCACTCGGCATACACAGAGGGCCTCCGAGGGACCGACCTTGGGGCCTGGATGTTGCTCAGCAAGCACACAGGTATCAGGAGGTACTCACGGATCTTGGAGGGAAAATGATGCACACCCGAGGGGCCTAGGAGTCCTGAAAAGGGTACTTCCTTTAAAATAAAGCAGAATAGGGGCTTCCCTGGTGGCGCTGTGGTTGAGAATCTGCCTGCCAATGCAGGGCACACGGGTTCGAGCCCTGGTCTGGGAGGATTCCACATGCCGTGGTGCAACTGGGCCCGTGAGCCACAACCACTGAGCCTGCGCCTCTGGAGCCTGTGCTCCGCAACAAGGGAGGCCGCGAGACTTAGAGGCCCACGCACCGCTATAAAGAGTGGCCCCCACTTACCGCAACTGGGGAGAGCCCTAGCACAGAAACAAATACCCAACATAGCAATCAATCAATCAATCAATAACTCTTAAAACAACAACAAAAAATTAAAAAAATAAAATAAAATAAAGCAGAAGAGCGACTAATACCTCATGGAAAGAGCTGCACGCCGACCTTTCTGCGCGGTTACTCAGGGACTTACCTGGAGGCCAGTACTCACGTTGAGTTTCCCTTTAGCTCTAGAGCGTGGCAGGATGAGCTCCACCCCGGCCATCGAAGCACCCGGCTTACCTAGACAAAACTCATTGTCTTCCCAGAGCCATGCCTACAGTGGCTAGTGGCCTGTCAACAGCAGTCAATTTCAAGTAGTTTCAAGTCAGCATGAATGGGGCTTTCAAAATGGGAAAGCAAGGCTAGTTCCATCAGGCCCCCATTTCCGCGGGCACACGCAGCATACATCCCTGTGCTTTCTAACAAGTCCAAAGAGACACAGGTTACCCAGTGGTTCCTTCCCTGAATCAACGCCTCGAAGCAGAGTGTTCCGCATCTAGCAAACTGCCTCAACCAAGGAACGCCCCAGCTAGGCCTCCAGGCCCGTGGCTCTTCAAAAGCCTGCAGTGTTACCCGAGGAACTGGGCTTTAGTTGCAGTTGGAACGCAAGCCGACTTTCTCCTGGAGGCAGGGTGACTTCAGGCAGGAGGTCCCAGATGGAATGCGAAGCCGAGGGTTTTTCTCAGTGCAGCTCAGACTAGGGCAATGAGTCAGACTTGCACAGCACGTTGGACCTGCTAGAACAGTGTTCGTGGACCTGTGGGAGTGCTGGGGAAATCAAGCTGTCCCAAGAAAGAGTGCAGTCTGTTGCCCTACACCCGGCATACACAGAGTGGCACCGAAGGGCTACGGGCCTGGATGTGGCTTAGCAGGCCCATGGGGGCCTGAGGGTAATCAGTGTTCTTGCAGGGAATAGGGTGCCCACGCGAGGCTCCTAGATGTCCTGCAAAGCGTACTGACGTTAAAATAATGCAGAGCAACGGATATGACCTCCTGGAAACTGCTGCACGCCTCCGCTTCTGCATGGCAATTCAGGGCCTTACCTTGAGACAATTGCTGAGGCTGAGTATCCCGTTAGCGCCACAGCATGGTAGGATGCTGACTTTCTCCTCGAGCAGAGTGACTTCAGGTACGAGGTCCTCGAAGAATCCTAAGCAGTGTGTTTTCTTATGGCAGCTCAGAAGGGGGCCATGACGAACATTTCCATGGCACGTCACACTGGGTAGAAATGTGGTCCTGAGACTGTTCCAGTGCTCTGGAAATATAGCTCTCCTTCAAAAACGAGCAGTGTGTTGCCCATCACTCGGCATACACAGAGGGCCTCCGAGGGACCGACCTTGGGGCCTCGATGTTGCTCAGCAAGCCCACAGGGGTCTGGAGGTACTCACGGATCTTGGAGGGAAAATGATGCACACCCGAGGGGCCTAGGAGTCCTGAAAAGGGTACTTCCTTTAAAATAAAGCAGAATAGGGGCTTCCCTGGTGCGCTGTGTTGGAGAATCTGCCTGCCAATGCAGGGCACACGGGTTCGAGCCCTGGTCTGGGAGGATTCCACATGCCGTGGGGCAACTGGGCCCGTGAGCCACAACTACTGAGCCTGCGCCTCTGGAGCCTGTGCTCCGCAACAAGGGAGGCCGCGAGACAGAGAGGCCCACGCACCGCGATGAAGAGTGGCCCCCACTTACCGCAACTGGGGAGAGCCCTAGCACAGAAACAAATACCCAACATAGCAATCAATCAATCAATCAATAAATCTTAAAACAACAACAAAAAATTAAAAAAATAAAATAAAATAAAGCAGAACAGCGACTAATACCTCATGGAAAGAGCTGCACGCCGACCTTTCTGCGCGGTTACTCAGGGACTTACCTGGAGGCCAGTACTCACGTTGAGTTTCCCTTTAGCTCTAGAGCGTGGCAGGATGAGCTCCACCCCGGCCATCGAAGCACCCGGCTTACCTAGACAAAACTCATTGTCTTCCCAGAGCCATGCCTACAGTGGCTAGTGGCCTGTCAACAGCAGTCAATTTCAAGTAGTTTCAAGGCAGCATGAATGGGGCTTTCAAAATGGGAAAGCAAGGCTAGTTCCATCAGGCCCCCATTTCCGGGGGCACACGCAGCATACATCCCTGTGCTTTCTAACAAGTCCAAAGAGACACAGGTTACCCAGTGGTTCCTTCCCTGAATCAACGCCTCGAAGCAGAGTGTTCCGCTTCTAGCAAACTGCCTCAACCAAGGAACGCCCCAGCTAGGCCTCCAGGCCCGTGGCTCTTCAAAAGCCTGCAGTGTTACCCGAGGAACTGGGCTTTAGTTGCAGTTGGAACGCAAGCCGACTTTCTCCTGGAGGCAGGGTGACTTCAGGCAGGAGGTCCCAGATGGAATGCGAAGCTGAGGGTTTTTCTCAGTGCAGCTCAGACTAGGGCAATCAGTCAGACTTGCACGGCACGTTGGACCTGCTAGAACAGTGTTCGTGGACCTGTGGGAGTGCTGGGGAAATCAAGCTGTCCCAAGAAAGAGTGCAGTCTGTTGCCCTACACCCGGCATACACAGAGTGGCTCCGAAGGGCTACGGGCCTGGATGTGCCTGAGCAGGCCCATGGGGGCCTGAGGGTACTCAGTGTTCTTGCAGGGAATAGGGTGCCCACGCGAGGCTCCTAGATGTCCTGCAAAGCGTACTGACGTGAAAATAATGCAGAGCAACGGATATGGCCTCCTGGAAACTGCTGCACACCTCCGCTTCTGCATGGCAATTCAGGGCCTTACCTTGAGACAACTGCTGAGGCTGAGTGTCCCGTTAGCGCCACAGCATGGTAGGATGCTGACTTTCTCCTCGAGCAGAGTGACTTCACGTACGAGGTCCTCGAAGAATCCTAAGCAGAGTGTTTTCTTATGGCAGCTCAGAAGGGGGCCATGACGAACACTTCCATGGCACGTCGCACTGGGTAGAAATGTGGTCCTGAGACTGTACCAGTGCTCTGGAAATATAGCTCTCCTTAAAGAATGAGCAGTGTGTTGCCCATCACTCGGCATACACACAGGGCCTCCGAGGGACCGACATTGGGGCCTTGATGTTGCTCAGCAAGCACACAGGGGTATGGAGGTACTCAGGGATCTTGGAGGGAAAATGATGCACACCCGAGGGGCCTAGGAGTCCTGCAAAGGGTACTTCCTTTAAAATAAAGCAGAACAGGGGCTTCCCTGGTGGCACACTGGTTGACAATCTGCCTGCCAATGCAGGGGACACGGGTTCGAGCCCTGGTCTGGGAAGATTCCACATGCCGTGGAGCAACTGGGCCCGTGAGCCACAACTACTGAGCCTGCGCCTCTGGAGCCTGTGCTCCGCAACAAGGGAGGCCGCGAGACTGAGAGGCCCACGCACCGCGATGAAGAGTGGCCCCCACTTACCGCAACTGCGGAGAGCCCTAGCACAGAAACGAAGACCCAACATAGCAATCAATCAATCAATAAATCTTAAAACAACAATAAAAAATTAAAAAACTAAAATAAAATAAAGCAGAACAGCGACTAATACCTCATGGAAACAGCTGCACGCTGCCCTTTCTGTGCGGTTACTCAGGGACTTACCTCGAGGCCAGGACTCACGTTGAGTTTCCCTTTAGCTCTAGAGCGTGGCAGGATGAGCTCCACCCCGGCCATCGAAGCACCCGGCTTAGCTAGACAAAACTCATTTTCTTCCCAGAGCCATGCCTACAGTGGCTAGTGGCCTGTCAACAGCAGTCACTTTCAAGTAGCTTCAAGGCAGCATGAATGGAGCTTTCAAAACGGGAAAGCAAGGCTAGTTCCATCAGGCCCCCATTTCCGCGGGCACACGCAGCATACATCCCAGTGCTTTCTAACAAGTCCAAAGAGACACAGGTTACCAAGTGGTTACTTCCCTGAATCAACTCCTCGAAGCACGGTTTTCTGCATCTAGCGAACTGCCTCAACCAAGGAAAGCCCCAGCTAGGCCTCCGGGCCCGTGGCTCTTCAAAAGCCTGCAGTGTTACCCGAGGAACTGGGTTTTAGTTGCAGTTGGAAAGCAAGCCGACATTCTCCTGGAGGCAGGGTGACTTCAGACAAGGGGTCCCAGATGGAATACGAAGCCGAGGGTTTTTCTCAGTGCAGCTCAGACTAGGGCAATGAGTCAGACTTGCACGGCACGTTGGACCTGCTAGAACAGTGTTCGTGGACCTGTGGGAGTGCTGGGGAAATCAAGCTGTCCCAAGAAAGAGTGCAGTCTGTTGCCCTACACCCGGCATACACAGAGTGGCTCCAAAGGGCTACGGGCCTTGATGTGGCTTAGCAGGCCCATGGGGGCCTGAGGGTCCTCAGTGTTCTTGCAGGGAATAGGGTGCCCACGCGAGGTTCCTAGATGTCCTGCAAAGCGTACTGACGTGAAAATAATGCAGAGCAACGGCTATGGCCTCCTGGAAACTCCTGCACGCCTCCGCTTCTGCATGGCAATTCAGGACCTTACCTCGAGGCAAGTGCTGATGCTGAGTGTCCTGTTAGCGACACAGCATGATAGGATGCTGACTTTCTCCTCGAGCAGAGTGACTTCAGGTACGAGGTCCGCGAAGAATCCTAAGCAGAGTGTTTTCTTATGGCAGCTCAGATGGGGGCCATGACGAACATTTCCATGGCACGTCGCACTGGGTAGAAATGTGGTCCTGAGACTGTTCCAGTGCTCTGGAAATACAGCTCTCCTTGAAAAACGAGCAGTGTGTTGCCCATCACTCGGCATACACAGAGGGCCTCCGAGAGACCGACCTTGGGGCCTTGATGTTGCTCAGCAAGCACACAGGGGTATGGAGGTACTCAGGGATCTTGGAGGGAAAATGATGCACACCCGAGGGGCCTAGGAGTCCTGCAAAGGGTACTTCCTTTAAAATAAAGCAGAACAGGGGCTTCCCTGGTGGCGCACTGGTTGACAATCTGCCTGCCAATGCACGGGACACGGTTTCAAGCCCTGGTCTGGGAGGATTCCACATGCCGTGGAGCAACTGGGCCCGTGAGCCACAACTACTGAGCCTGCGCCTCTGGAGCCTGTGCTCCGCAACAAGGGAGGCCGCGAGACTGAGAGGCCCACGCACCGCGATGAAGAGTGGCCCCCACTTACCGCAACTGGGGAGAGCCCTAGCACAGAAACGAAGACCCAACATAGCAATCAATCAATCAATCAATAAATCTTAAAACAACAACAAAAAATTTAAAAAATAAAATAAAATAAAGCAGAACAGCGACTAATACCTCATGGAAAGAGCTGCACGCCGACCTTTCTGCGCGGTTACTCAGGGACTTACCTGGAGGCCAGTACTCACGTTGAGTTTCCCTTTAGCTCTAGAGCGTGGCAGGATGAGCTCCACCCCGGCCATCGAAGCACCCGGCTTACCTAGACAAAACTCATTGTCTTCCCAGAGCCATGCCTACACTGGCTAGTGGCCTGTCAACAGCAGTCAATTTCAAGTAGTTTCAAGGCAGCATGAATGGGGCTTTCAAAATGGGAAAGCAAGGCTAGTTCCATCAGGCCCCCATTTCCGCGGGCACACGCAGCATACAACCCTGTGCTTTCTAACAAGTCCAAAGAGACACAGGTTACCAAGTGGTTACTTCCCTGAATCAACTCCTCGAAACACGGTGTTCTGCATCTAGCGAACTGCCTCAACCAAGGAAAGCCCCAGCTAGGCCTCCGGGCCCGTGGCTCTTCAAAAGCCTGCAGTGTTACCCGAGGAACTGGGCTTTAGTTGCAGTTGGAAAGCAAGCCGACATTCTCCTGGAGGCAGGGTGACTTCAGACACGGGGTCCCAGATGGAATACGAGCCCGAGGGTTTTTCTCAGTGCAGCTCAGACTAGGGCAAAGAGTCAGACTTGCACGGCACGTTGACCTGCTAGAACAGTGTTCGTGGACCTGTGGGAGTGCTGGGGAAATCAAGCTGTCCCAAGAAAGACTGCAGTCTCTTGCCCTACGCTCGGCATACACAGAGTAGCTCCAAAGGGCTACGGGCCTGGATGTGGCTTAGCAGGCCCATGGGGGCCTGAGGGTCCTCAGTGTTCTTGCAGGGAATAGGGTGCCCACGCGAGGTTCCTAGGTGTCCTGCAAAGCGTACTGACGTGAAAATAATGCAGAGCAACGGCTATGGCCTCCTGGAAACTCCTGCACGCCTCCGCTTCTGCATGGCAATTCAGGACCTTACCTCGAGGCAAGTGCTGATGCTGAGTGTCCTGTTAGCGACACAGCATGATAGGATGCTGACTTTCTCCTCGAGCAGAGTGACTTCAGGTACGAGGTCCGCGAAGAATCCTAAGCAGAGTGTTTTCTTATGGCAGCTCAGATGGGGGCCATGACGAACATTTCCATGGCACGTCGCACTGGGTAGAAATGTGGTCCTGAGACTGTTCCAGTGCTCTGGAAATACAGCTCTCCTTGAAAAACGAGCAGTGTGTTGCCCATCACTCGGCATACACAGAGGGCCTCCGAGAGACCGACCTTGGGGCCTTGATGTTGCTCAGCAAGCACACAGGGGTATGGAGGTACTCAGGGATCTTGGAGGGAAAATGATGCACACCCGAGGGGCCTAGGAGTCCTGAAAAGGGTACTTCCTTTAAAATAAAGCAGAACAGGGGCTTCCCTGGTGGCGCACTGGTTGACAATCTGCCTGCCAATGCAGGGGACACGGGTTCGAGCCCTGGTCTGGGAGGATTCCACATGCCGTGGAGCAACTGGGCCCGTGAGCCACAACTACTGAGCCTGCGCCTCTGGAGCCTGTGCTCCGCAACAAGGGAGGCCGCGAGACTGAGAGGCCCACGCACCGCGATGAAGAGTGGCCCCCACTTACCGCAACTGGGGAGAGCCCTAGCACAGAAACGAAGACCCAACATAGCAATCAATCAATCAATCAATAAATCTTAAAACAACAACAAAAAATTTAAAAAATAAAATAAAATAAAGCAGAACAGCGACTAATACCTCATGGAAAGAGCTGCACGCCGACCTTTCTGCGCGGTTACTCAGGGACTTACCTGGAGGCCAGTACTCACGTTGAGTTTCCCTTTAGCTCTAGAGCGTGGCAGGATGAGCTCCACCCCGGCCATCGAAGCACCCGGCTTACCTAGACAAAACTCATTGTCTTCCCAGAGCCATGCCTACACTGGCTAGTGGCCTGTCAACAGCAGTCAATTTCAAGTAGTTTCAAGGCAGCATGAATGGGGCTTTCAAAATGGGAAAGCAAGGCTAGTTCCATCAGGCCCCCATTTCCGCGGGCACACGCAGCATACAACCCTGTGCTTTCTAACAAGTCCAAAGAGACACAGGTTACCAAGTGGTTACTTCCCTGAATCAACTCCTCGAAACACGGTGTTCTGCATCTAGCGAACTGCCTCAACCAAGGAAAGCCCCAGCTAGGCCTCCGGGCCCGTGGCTCTTCAAAAGCCTGCAGTGTTACCCGAGGAACTGGGCTTTAGTTGCAGTTGGAAAGCAAGCCGACATTCTCCTGGAAGCAGGGTGACTTCAGACACGGGGTCCCAGATGGAATACGAGCCCGAGGGTTTTTCTCAGTGCAGCTCAGACTAGGGCAAAGAGTCAGACTTGCACGGCACGTTGACCTGCTAGAACAGTGTTCGTGGACCTGTGGGAGTGCTGGGGAAATCAAGCTGTCCCAAGAAAGACTGCAGTCTCTTGCCCTACGCTCGGCATACACAGAGTAGCTCCAAAGGGCTACGGGCCTGGATGTGGCTTAGCAGGCCCATGGGGGACTGAGGGTCCTCAGTGTTCTTGCAGGGAATAGGGTTCCCACGCGAGGCTCCTAGATGTCCTGCAAAGCGTACTGACGTTAAAATAATGCAGAGCAACGGCTATGGCCTCCTGGAAACTCCTGCACGCCTCCGCTTCTGCATGGCAATTCAGGACCTTACCTCGAGGCAAGTGCTGATGCTGAGTGTCCTGTTAGCGCCACAGCATGATAGGATGCTGACTTTCTCCTCGAACAGAGTGACTTCAGGTACGAGGTCCGCGAAGAATCCTAAGCAGAGTGTTTTCTTATGGCAGCTCAGATGGGGGCCATGACGAACATTTCCATGGCACGTCGCACTGGGTAGAAATGTGGTCCTGAGACTGTTCCAGTGTTCTGGAAATACAGCTCTCCTTGAAAAACGAGCAGTGTGTTGCCCATCACTCGGCATACACAGAGGGCCTCCGAGAGACCGACCTTGGGGCCTTGATGTTGCTCAGCAAGCACACAGGGGTATGGAGGTACTCAGGGATCTTGGAGGGAAATTGATGCACACCCGAGGGGCCTAGGAGTCCTGCAAAGGGTACTTCCTTTAAAATAAAGCAGAACAGGGGCTTCCCTGGTGGCGCACTGGTTGACAATCTGCCTGCCAATGCAGGGGACACGGGTTCGAGCCCTGGTCTGGGAAGATTCCACATGCCGTGGAGAAACTGGGCCCGTGAGCCACAACTACTGAGCCTGCGCCTCTGGAGCCTGTGCTCCGCAACAAGGGAGGCCGCGAGACTGAGAGGCCCACGCACCGCGATGAAGAGTGGCCCCCACTTACCGCAACTGGGGAGAGCCCTAGCACAGAAACGAAGACCCAACATAGCAATCAATCAATCAATAAATCTTAAAACAACAATAAAAAATTAAAAAAATAAAATAAAATAAAGCAGAACAGCGACTAATACCTCATGGAAACAGCTGCACGCTGCCCTTTCTGTGCGGTTACTCAGGGACTTACCTCGAGGCCAGGACTCACATTGAGTTTCCCTTTAGCTCTAGAGCGTGGCAGGATGAGCTCCACCCCGGCCATCGAAGCACCCGGCTTAGCTAGACAAAACTCATTTTCTTCCCAGAGCCATGCCTACAGTGGCTAGTGGCCTGTCAACAGCAGTCACTTTCAAGTAGCTTCAAGGCAGCATGAATGGAGCTTTCAAAACGGGAAAGCAAGGCTAGTTCCATCAGGCCCCCATTTCCGCGGGCACACGCAGCATACATCCCTGTGCTTTCTAACAAGTCCAAAGAGACACAGGTTACCAAGTGGTTACTTCCCTGAATCAACTCCTCGAAGCACGGTGTTCTGCATCTAGCGAACTGCCTCAACCAAGGAAAGCCCCAGCTAGGCCTCCGGGCCCGTGGCTCTTCAAAAGCCTGCAGTGTTACCCGAGGAACTGGGCTTTAGTTGCAGTTGGAACGCAAGCCGACTTTCTCCTGGAGGTAGGGTGACTTCAGGCAGGAGGTCCCAGATGGAATGCGAAGCCGAGGGTTTTTCTCAGTGCAGCTCAGACTAGGGCAATCAGTCAGACTTGCACGGCACGTTGGACCTGCTAGAACAGTGTTCGTGGACCTGTGGGAGTGCTGGGGAAATCGAGCTGTCCCAAAAAAGACTGCAGTCTCTTGCCCTACGCTCGGCATACACAGAGTAGCTCCAAAGGGCTACGGGCCTGGATGTGGCTTAGCAGGCCCATGGGGGACTGAGGGTCCTCAGTGTTCTTGCAGGGAATAGGGTGCCCACGCGAGGCTCCTAGATGTCCTGCAAAGCGTACTGACGTGAAAATAATGCAGAGCAACGGCTATGGCCTCCTGGAAACTCCTGCACGCCTCCGCTTCTGCATGGCAATTCAGGACCTTACCTCGAGGCAAGTGCTGATGCTGAGTGTCCTGTTAGCGCCACAGCATGATAGGATGCTGACTTTCTCCTCGAGCAGAGTGACTTCAGGTACGAGGTCCGCGAAGAATCCTAAGCAGAGTGTTTTCTTATGGCAGCTCAGATGGGGGCCATGACGAACATTTCCATGGCACGTCGCACTGGGTAGAAATGTGGTCCTGAGACTGTTCCAGTGCTCTGGAAATACAGCTCTCCTTGAAAAACGAGCAGTGTGTTGCCCATCACTCGGCATACACAGAGGGCCTCCGAGAGACCAACCTTGGGGCCTTGATGTTGCTCAGCAAGCACACAGCGGTATGGAGGTACTCAGGGATCTTGGAGGGAAAATGATGCACACCCGAGGGGCCTAGGAGTCCTGCAAAGGGTACTTCCTTTAAAATAAAGCAGAACAGGGGCTTCCCTGGTGGCGCACTGGTTGACAATCTGCCTGCCAATGCAAGGGACACGGGTTCGAGCCCTGGTCTGGGAGGATTCCACATGCCGTGGAGCAACTGGGCCCGTGAGCCACAACTACTGAGCCTGCGCCTCTGGAGCCTGTGCTCCGCAACAAGGGAGGCCGCGAGACTGAGAGGCCCACGCACCGCGATGAAGAGTGGCCCCCACTTACCGCAACTGGGGAGAGCCCTAGCACAGAAACGAAGACCCAACATAGCAATCAATCAATCAATAAATCTTAAAACAACAATAAAAAATTAAAAAAATAAAATAAAATAAAGCAGAACAGCGACTAATACCTCATGGAAACAGCTGTACGCTGCCCTTTCTGCGCGGTAACTCAGGGACTTACCTCGAGGCCAGGACTCACGTTGAGTTTCCCTTTAGCTCTAGAGCGTGGCAGGATGAGCTCCACCCCGGCCATCGAAGCACCCGGCTTACCTAGACAAAACTCATTTTCTTCCCAGAGCCATGCCTACAGTGGCTAGTGGCCTGTCAACAGCAGTCACTTTCAAGTAGCTTCAAGGCAGCATGAATGGAGCTTTCAAAACGGGAAAGCAAGGCTAGTTCCATCAGGCCCCCATTTCCGCGGGCACACGCAGCATACATCCCTGTGCTTTCTAACAAGTCCAAAGAGACACAGGTTACCAAGTGGTTACTTCCCTGAATCAACTCCTCGAAGCACGGTGTTCTGCATCTTGCGAACTGCCTCAACCAAGGAAAGCCCCAGCTAGGCCTCCGGGCCCGTGGCTCTTCAAAAGCCTGCAGTGTTACCCGAGGAACTGGGCTTTAGTTGCAGTTGGAACGCAAGCCGACTTTCTCCTGGAGGCAGGGTGACTTCAGGCAGGAGGTCCCAGATGGAATGCGAAGCCGAGGGTTTTTCTCAGTGCAGCTCAGACTAGGGCAATCAGTCAGACTTGCACGGCACGTTGGACCTGCTAGAACAGTGTTCGTGGACCTGTGGGAGTGCTGGGGAAATCAAGCTGTCCCAAGAAAGACTGCAGTCTCTTGCCCTACGCTCGGCATACACAGAGTAGCTCCAAAGGGCTACGGGACTGGATGTGGCTTAGCAGGCCCATGGGGGACTGAGGGTCCTCAGTGTTCTTGCAGGGAATAGGGTGCCCACGCGAGGCTCCTAGATGTCCTGCAAAGCGTACTGACGTTAAAATAATGCAGAGCAACGGCTATGGCCTCCTGGAAACTCCTGCACGCCTCCGCTTCTGCATGGCAATTCAGGGCCTTACCTTGAGACAACTGGTGAGGCTGAGTATCCCGTTAGCGCCACAGCATGGTAGGATGCTGACTTTCTCCTCGAGCAGAGTGACTTCAGGTACGAGGTCCTCGAAGAATCCTAAGCAGAGTGTTTTCTTATGGCAGCTCAGACGGGGGCCATGACGAACACTTCCATGGCACGTCGCACTGGGTAGAAATGTGGTCCTGAGACTGTTCCAGTGCTCTGGAAATATAGCTCTCCTTAAAGAATGAGCAGTGTGTTGCCCATCACTCGGCATACACAGAGGGCCTCCGAGGGACCGATCTTCGGGCCTCGATGTTGCTCAGCAAGCCCACAGGGGTCTGGAGGTACTCACGGATCTTGGAGGGAAAATGATGCACACCCGAGGGGCCTAGGAGTCCTGAAAAGGGTACTTCCTTTAAAATAAAGCAGAATAGGGGCTTCCCTGGTGGCGCTGTGGTTGAGAATCTGCCTGCCAATGCAGGGCACACGGGTTCGAGCCCTGGTCTGGGAGGATTCCACATGCCGTGGGGCAACTGGGCCCATGAGCCACAACTACTGAGCCTGCGCCTCTGGAGCCTGTGCTCCGCAACAAGGGAGGCCGCGAGACTGAGAGGCCCACGCACCGCGATGAAGAGTGGCCCCCACTTACCGCAACTGGGGAGAGCC
The DNA here is from genome assembly GCF_028021215.1 of Eschrichtius robustus. Taxonomy (NCBI): domain Eukaryota; kingdom Metazoa; phylum Chordata; class Mammalia; order Artiodactyla; family Eschrichtiidae; genus Eschrichtius; species Eschrichtius robustus. The sequence continues at coordinate 257,485 of NC_090842.1, forward strand.
CTAGCACAGAAACGAAGACCCAACATAGCAATCCATCAATCAATCAATCTTAAAACAACAATAAAAAATTAAAAAAATAAAATAAAATAAAGCAGAACAGCGACTAATACCTAATGGAAAGAGCTGCACGCCGACTTTTCAGCGCGGTTACTCAGGGACTTACCTGGAGGCCAGTACTCACGTTGAGTTTCCCTTTAGCTCTAGAGCGTGGCAGGATGAGCTCCACCCCGGCCATCGAAGCACCCGGCTTACCTAGACAAAACTCATTGTCTTCCCAGAGCCATGCCTACAGTGGCCAGTGGCCTGTCAACAGCAGTCAATTTCAAGTAGTTTCAAGGCAGCATGAATGGGGCTTTCAAATTGGGAAAGCAAGGCTAGTTCCATCAGGCCCCCATTTCCGCGGGCACACGCAGCATACATCCCTGTGCTTTCTAACAAGTCCAAAGAGACACAGGTTACCCAGTGGTTCCTTCCCTGAATCAACACCTCGAAGCAGAGTGTTCCGCATCTAGCAAACTGCCTCAACCAAGGAACGCCCCAGCTAGGCCTCCAGGCCCGTGGCTCTTCAAAAGCCTGCAGTGTTACCCGAGGAACTGGGCTTTAGTTGCAGTTGGAACGCAAGCCGACTTTCTCCTGGAGGCAGGGTGACTTCAGGCAGGAGGTCCCAGATGGAATGCGAAGCCGAGGGTTTTTCTCAGTGCAGCTCAGACTAGGGCAATGAGTCAGACTTGCACGGCACGTTGGACCTGCTAGAACAGTGTTCGTGGACCTGTGGGAGTGCTGGGGAAATCAAGCTGTCCCAAGAAAGACTGCAGTCTCTTGCCCTACACCCGGCATACACAGAGTGGCTCCGAAGGGCTACGGGCCTGGATGTGGCTTAGCAGGCCCATGGGGGCCTGAGGGTACTCAGTGTTCTTGCAGGGAATAGGGTGCCCACGCGAGGCTCCTAGATGTCCTGCAAAGCGTACTGACGTTAAAATAATGCAGAGCAACGGATATGGCCTCCTGGAAACTGCTGCACGCCTCCGCTTCTGCATGGCAATTCAGGGCCTTACCTTGAGACAACTGCTGAGGCTGAGTGTCCCGTTAGCGCCACAGCATGGTAGGATGCTGACTTTCTCCTCGAGCAGAGTGACTTCACGTACGAGTTCCTCGAAGAATCCTAAGCAGAGTGTTTTCTTATGGCAGCTCAGAAGGGGGCCATGACGAACACTTCCATGGCACGTCGCACTGGGTAGAAATGTGGTCCTGAGACTGTTCCAGTGCTCTGGAAATATAGCTCTCCTTAAAGAATGAGCAGTGTGTTGCCCATCACTCGGCATATACACAGGGCCTCCGAGGGACCGATCTTCGGGCCTCGATGTTGCTCAGCAAGCCCACAGGGGTCTGGAGGTACTCACGGATCTTGGAGGGAAAATGATGCACACCCGAGGGGCCTAGGAGTCCTGAAAAGGGTACTTCCTTTAAAATAAAGCAGAATAGGGGCTTCCCTGGTGGCGCTGTGGTTGAGAATCTTCCTGCCAATGCAGGGCACACGGGTTCGAGCCCTGGTCTGGGAGGATTCCACATCCCGTGGGGCAACTGGGCCCTTGAGCCACAACTACTGAGCCTGCGCCTCTGGAGCCTGTGCTCCGCAACAAGGGAGGCCGCGAGACTGAGAGGCCCACGCACCGCGATGAAGAGGGGCCCCCACTTACCACAACTGGGGAGAGCCCTAGCACAGAAACGAAGACCCAACATAGCAATCAATCAATTAATCAATCAATCTTAAAACAACAATAAAAAATTAAAAAAATAAAATAAAATAAAGCAGAACAGCGACTAATACCTCATGGAAACAGCTGCACGCTGCCCTTTCTGCGCGGTTACTCAGGGACTTACCTCGAGGCCAGGACTCACGTTGAGTTTCCCTTTAGCTCTAGAGCGTGGCAGGATGAGCTCCACCCCGGCCATCGAAGCACCCGGCTTAGCTAGACAAAACTCATTTTCTTCCCAGAGCCATGCCTACAGTGGCTAGTGGCCTATCAACAGCAGTCACTTTCAAGTAGCTTCAAGGCAGCATGAATGGAGCTTTCAAAATGGGAAAGCAAGGCTAGTTCCATCAGGCCCCCATTTCCGCGGGCACACGCAGCATACAACCCTGTGCTTTCTAACAAGTCCAAAGAGACACAGGTTACCAAGTGGTTACTTCCCTGAATCAACTCCTCGAATCACGGTGTTCTGCATCTAGCGAACTGCCTCAACCAAGGAAAGCCCCAGCTAGGCCTCCGGGCCCGTGGCTCTTCAAAAGCCTGCAGTGTTACCCGAGGAACTGGGCTTTAGTTGCAGTTGCAAAGCAAGCCGACATTCTCCTGGAGGCAGGGTGACTTCAGACACGGGGTCCCAGATGGAATACGAGGCCGAGGGTTTTTCTCAGTGCAGCTCAGACTAGGGCAAAGAGTCAGACTTGCACGGCACGTTGACCTGCTAGAACAGTGTTCGTGGACCTGTGGGAGTGCTGGGGAAATCAAGCTGTCCCAAGAAAGACTGCAGTCTCTTGCCCTACGCTCGGCATACACAGAGTAGCTCCAAAGGGCTACGGGCCTGGATGTGGCTTAGCAGGCCCATGGGGCCTAAGGGTCCTCAGTGTTCTTGCAGGGAATAGGGTGCCCACGCGAGGCTCCTAGATGTCCTGCAAAGCGTACTGACGTGAAAATAATGCAGAGCAACGGCTATGGCCTCCTGGAAACTCCTGCACGCCTCCGCTTCTGCATGGCAATTCAGGACCTTACCTCGAGGCAAGTGCTGATGCTGAGTGTCCTGTTAGCGCCACAGCATGATAGGATGCTGACTTTCTCCTCGAGCAGAGTGACTTCAGGTACGAGGTCCGCGAAGAATCCTAAGCAGAGTGTTTTCTTATGGCAGCTCAGATGGGGGCCATGACGAACATTTCCATGGCACGTCGCACTGGGTAGAAATGTGGTCCTGAGACTCTTCCAGTGTTCTGGAAATACAGCTCTCCTTGAAAAACGAGCAGTGTGTTGCCCATCACTCGGCATACACAGAGGGCCTCCGAGAGACCGACCTTGGGGCCTTGATGTTGCTCAGCAAGCACACAGGGGTATGGAGGTACTCAGGGATCTTGGAGGGAAAATGATGCACACCCGAGGGGCCTAGGAGTCCTGCAAAAGGTACTTCCTTTAAAATAAAGCAGAACAGGGGCTTCCCTGGTGGCACACTGGTTGACAATCTGCCTGCCAATGCAGGGGACACGGGTTCGAGCCCTGGTCTGGGAAGATTCCACATGCCGTGGAGCAACTGGGCCCGTGAGCCACAACTACTGAGCCTGCGCCTCTGGAGCCTGTGCTCCGCAACAAGGGAGGCCGCGAGACTGAGAGGCCCACGCACCGCGATGAAGAGTGGCCCCCACTTACCGCAACTGGGGAGAGCCCTAGCACAGAAACGAAGACCCAACATAGCAATCAATCAATCAATAAATCTTAAAACAACAATAAAAAATTAAAAAAATAAAATATAATAAAGCAGAACAGCGACTAATACCTCATGGAAACAGCTGCACGCTGCCCTTTCTGTGCGGTTACTCAGGGACTTACCTCGAGGCCAGGACTCACATTGAGTTTCCCTTTAGCTCTAGAGCGTGGCAGGATGAGCTCCACCCCGGCCATCGAAGCACCCGGCTTAGCTAGACAAAACTCATTTTCTTCCCAGAGCCATGCCTACAGTGGCTAGTGGCCTGTCAACAGCAGTCACTTTCAAGTAGCTTCAAGGCAGCATGAATGGAGCTTTCAAAACGGGAAAGCAAGGCTAGTTCCATCAGGCCCCCATTTCCGCGGGCACACGCAGCATACATCCCTGTGCTTTCTAACAAGTCCAAAGAGACACAGGTTACCAAGTGGTTACTTCCCTGAATCAACTCCTCGAAGCACGGTGTTCTGCATCTAGCGAACTGCCTCAACCAAGGAAAGCCCCAGCTAGGCCTCCGGGCCCGTGGCTCTTCAAAAGCCTGCAGTGTTACCCGAGGAACTGGGCTTTAGTTGCAGTTGGAACGCAAGCCGACTTTCTCCTGGAGGTAGGGTGACTTCAGGCAGGAGGTCCCAGATGGAATGCGAAGCCGAGGGTTTTTCTCAGTGCAGCTCAGACTAGGGCAATGAGTCAGACTTGCACGGCACGTTGGACCTGCTAGAACAGTGTTCGTGGACCTGTGGGAGTGCTGGGGAAATCAAGCTGTCCCAAGAAAGACTGCAGTCTCTTGCCCTACGCTCGGCATACACAGAGTAGCTCCAAAGGGCTACGGGCCTGGATGTGGCTTAGCAGGCCCATGGGGGACTGAGGGTCCTCAGTGTTCTTGCAGGGAATAGGGTGCCCACACGAGGCTCCTAGATGTCCTGCAAAGCGTACTGACGTGAAAATAATGCAGAGCAACGGCTATGGCCTCCTGGAAACTCCTGCACGCCTCCGCTTCTGCATGGCAATTCAGGACCTTACCTCGAGGCAAGTGCTGATGCTGAGTGTCCTGTTAGCGCCACAGCATGATAGGATGCTGACTTTCTCCTCGAGCAGAGTGACTTCAGGTACGAGGTCCACGAAGAATCCTAAGCAGAGTGTTTTCTTATGGCAGCTCAGATGGGGGCCATGACGAACATTTCCATGACACGTCGCACTGGGTAGAAATGTGGTCCTGAGACTGTTCCAGTGCTCTGGAAATACAGCTCTCCTTGAAAAACGAGCAGTGTGTTGCCCATCACTCGGCATACACAGAGGGCCTCCGAGAGACCGACCTTGGGGCCTTGATGTTGCTCAGCAAGCACACAGGGGTATGGAGGTACTCAGGGATCTTGGAGGGAAAATGATGCACACCCGAGGGGCCTAGGAGTCCTGCAAAGGGTACTTCCTTTAAAATAAATCAGAACAGGGGCTTCCCTGGTGGCGCACTGGTTGACAATCTGCCTGCCAATGCAGAGGACACGGGTTCGAGCCCTGGTCTGGGAGGATTCCACATGCCGTGGGGCAACTGGGCCCGTGAGCCACAACTACTGAGCCTGCGCCTCTGGAGCCTGTGCTCCGCAACAAGGGAGGCCGCGAGACTGAGAGGCCCACGCACCGCGATGAAGAGGGGCCCCCACTTACCGCAACTGGGGAGAGCCCTAGCACAGAAACGAAGACCCAACATAGCAATCAATCAATTAATCAATCAATCTTAAAACAACAATAAAAAATTAAAACAATAAAATAAAATAAAGCAGAACAGCGACTAATACCTCATGGAAACAGCTGCACGCTGCCCTTTCTGCGCGGTTACTCAGGGACTTACCTCGAGGCCAGGACTCACGTTGAGTTTCCCTTTAGCTCTAGAGCGTGGCAGGATGAGCTCCACCCCGGCCATCGAAGCACCCGGATTAGCTAGACAAAACTCATTTTCTTCCCAGAGCCATGCCTACAGTGGCCAGTGGCCTGTCAACAGCAGTCAATTTCAAGTAGTTTCAAGGCAGCATGAATGGGGCTTTCAAATTGGGAAAGCAAGGCTAGTTCCATCAGGCCCCCATTTCCGCGGGCACACGCAGCATACATCCCTGTGCTTTCTAACAAGTCCAAAGAGACACAGGTTACCCAGTGTTTCCTTCCCTGAATCAACACCTCGAACCAGAGTGTTCCGCATCTAGCAAACTGCCTCAACCAAGGAACGCCCCAGCTAGGCCTCCAGGCCCGTGGCTCTTCAAAAGCCTGCAGTGTTACCCGAGGAACTGGGCTTTAGTTGCAGTTGGAACGCAAGCCGACTTTCTCCTGGAGGCAGGGTGACTTCAGGCAGGAGGTCCCAGATGGAATGCGAAGCCGAGGGTTTTTCTCAGTGCAGCTCAGACTAGGGCAATGAGTCAGACTTGCACGGCACGTTGGACCTGCTAGAACAGTGTTCGTGGACCTGTGGGAGTGCTGGGGAAATCAAGCTGTCCCAAGAAAGACTGCAGTCTGTTGCCCTACACCCGGCATACACAGAGTGGCTCCGAAGGGCTACGGGCCTGGATGTGGCTTAGCAGGCCCATGGGGGCCTGAGGGTACTCAGTGTTCTTGCAGGGAATAGGGTGCCCACGCGAGGCTCCTAGATGTCCTGCAAAGCGTACTGACGTTAAAATAATGCAGAGCAACGGATATGGCCTCCTGGAAACTGCTGCACGCCTCTGCTTCTGCATGGCAATTCAGGGCCTTACCTTGAGACAACTGCTGAGGCTGAGTGTCCCGTTAGCGCCACAGCATGGTAGGATGCTGACTTTCTCCTCGAGCAGAGTGACTTCACGTACGAGGTCCTCGAAGAATCCTAAGCAGAGTGTTTTCTTATGGCAGCTCAGACGGGGGCCATGACGAACACTTCCATGGCACGTCGCACTGGGTAGAAATGTGGTCCTGAGACTGTACCAGTGCTCTGGAAATATAGCTCTCCTTAAATAATGAGCAGTGTGTTGCCCATCACTCGGCATACACACAGGGCCTCCGAGGGACCGATCTTCGGGCCTCGATGTTGCTCAGCAAGCCCACAGGGGTCTGGAGGTACTCACGGATCTTGGAGGGAAAATGATGCACACCCGAGGGGCCTAGGAGTCCTGAAAAGGGTACTTCCTTTAAAATAAAGCAGAATAGGGGCTTCCCTGGTGGCGCTGTGGTTGAGAATCTGCCTGCCAATGCAGGGCACACGGGTTCGAGCCCTGGTCTGGGAGGATTCCACATGCCGTGGGGCAACTGGGCCCTTGAGCCACAACTACTGAGCCTGCGCCTCTGGAGCCTGTGCTCCGCAACAAGGGAGGCCGCGAGACTGAGAGGCCCACGCACCGCGATGAAGAGGGGCCCCCACTTACCGCAACTGGGGAGAGCCCTAGCACAGAAACGAAGACCCAACATAGCAATCAATCAATTAATCAATCAATCTTAAAACAACAGTAAAAAATTAAAACAATAAAATAAAATAAAGCAGAACAGCGACTAATACCTCATGGAAACAGCTGCACGCTGCCCTTTCTGCGCGGTTACTCAGGGACTTACCTCGAGGCCAGGACTCACGTTGAGTTTCCCTTTAGCTCTAGAGCGTGGCAGGATGAGCTCCACCCCGGCCATCGAAGCACCCGGCTTAGCTAGACAAAACTCATTTTCTTCCCAGAGCCATGCCTACAGTGGCTGGTGGCCTATCAACAGCAGTCACTTTCAAGTAGCTTCAAGGCAGCATGAATGGAGCTTTCAAAATGGGAAAGCAAGGCTAGTTCCATCAGGCCCCCATTTCCGCGGGCACACGCAACATACAACCCTGTGCTTTCTAACAAGTCCAAAGAGACACAGGTTACCAAGTGGTTACTTCCCTGAATCAACTCCTCGAATCACGGTGTTCTGCATCTAGCGAACTGCCTCAACCAAGGAAAGCCCCAGCTAGGCCTCCGGGCCCGTGGCTCTTCAAAAGCCTGCAGTGTTACCCGAGGAACTGGGCTTTAGTTGCAGTTGGAAAGCAAGCCGACATTCTCCTGGAGGCAGGGTGACTTCAGACACGGGGTCCCAGATGGAATACGAGGCCGAGGGTTTTTCTCAGTGCAGCTCAGACTAGGGCAAAGAGTCAGACTTGCACGGCACGTTGACCTGCTAGAACAGTGTTCGTGGACCTGTGGGAGTGCTGGGGAAATCAAGCTGTCCCAAGAAAGACTGCAGTCTCTTGCCCTACGCTCGGCATACACAGAGTAGCTCCAAAGGGCTACGGGCCTGGATGTGGCTTAGCAGGCCCATGGGGGACTGAGGGTCCTCAGTGTTCTTGCAGGGAATAGGGTGCCCAAGCGAGGCTCCTAGATGTCCTGCAAAGCGTACTGACGTTAAAATAATGCAGAGCAACGGCTATGGCCTCCTGGAAACTCCTGCACGCCTCCGCTTCTGCATGGCAATTCAGGACCTTACCTCGAGGCAAGTGCTGATGCTGAGTGTCCTGTTAGCGACACAGCATGATAGGATGCTGACTTTCTCCTCGAGCAGAGTGACTTCAGGTACGAGGTCCGCGAAGAATCCTAAGCAGAGTGTTTTCTTATGGCAGCTCAGATGGGGGCCATGACGAACATTTCCATGGCACGTCGCACTGGGTAGAAATGTGGTCCTGAGACTGTTCCAGTGTTCTGGAAATACAGCTCTCCTTGAAAAACGAGCAGTGTGTTGCCCATCACTCGGCATACACAGAGGGCCTCCGAGAGACCGACCTTGGGGCCTTGATGTTGCTCAGCAAGCACACAGGGGTATGGAGGTACTCAGGGATCTTGGAGGGAAAATGATGCACACCCGAGGGGCCTAGGAGTCCTGCAAAGGGTACTTCCTTTAAAATAAAGCAGAACAGGGGCTTCCCTGGTGGCACACTGGTAGACAATCTGCCTGCCAATGCAGGGGACACGGGTTCGAGCCCTGGTCTGGGAAGATTCCACATGCCGTGGAGCAACTGGGCCCGTGAGCCACAACTACTGAGCCTGCGCCTCTGGAGCCTGTGCTCCGCAACAAGAGAGGCCGCGAGACTGAGAGGCCCACGCACCGCGATGAAGAGGGGCCCCCACTTACCGCGACTGGGGAGAGCCCTAGCACAGAAACGAAGACCCAACATAGCAATCAATCAATTAATCAATCAATCTTAAAACAACAATAAAAAATTAAAACAATAAAATAAAATAAAGCAGAACAGCGACTAATACCTCATGGAAACAGCTGCACGCTGCCCTTTCTGCGCGGTTACTCAGGGACTTACCTGGAGGCCAGTACTCACGTTGAGTTTCCCTTTAGCTCTAGAGCGTGGCAGGATGAGCTCCACCCCGGCCATCGAAGCACCCGGCTTAGCTAGACAAAACTCATTTTCTTCCCAGAGCCATGCCTACAGTGGCTAGTGGCCTGTCAACAGCAGTCACTTTCAAGTAGCTTCAAGGCAGCATGAATGGAGCTTTCAAAACGGGAAAGCAAGGCTAGTTCCATCAGGCCCCCATTTCCGCGGGCACACGCAGCATACATCCCTGTGCTTTCTAACAACTCCAAAGAGACACAGGTTACCAAGTGGTTACTTCCCTGAATCAACTCCTCGAAGCACGGTGTTCTGCATCTAGCGAACTGCCTCAACCAAGGAAAGCCCCAGCTAGGCCTCCGGGCCCGTGGCTCTTCAAAAGCCTGCAGTGTTACCCGAGGAACTGGGCTTTAGTTGCAGTTGGAACGCAAGCCGACTTTCTCCTGGAGGCAGGGTGACTTCAGGCAGGAGGTCCCAGATGGAATGCGAAGCCGAGGGTTTTTCTCAGTGCAGCTCAGACTAGGGCAATGAGTCAGACTTGCACGGCACGTTGGACCTGCTAGAACAGTGTTCGTGGACCTGTGGGAGTGCTGGGGAAATCAAGCTGTCCCAAGAAAGACTGCAGTCTCTTGCCCTACGCTCGGCATACACAGAGTAGCTCCAAAGGGCTACGGGCCTGGATGTGGCTTAGTAGGCCCATGGGGGACTGAGGGTCCTCAGTGTTCTTGCAGGGAATAGGGTGCCCACGCGAGGCTCCTAGATGTCCTGCAAAGCGTACTGACGTTAAAATAATGCAGAGCAACGGCTATGGCCTCCTGGAAACTCCTGCACGCCTCCGCTTCTGCATGGCAATTCAGGGCCTTACCTTGAGACAGCTGCTGAGGCCTAGTATCCCGTTAGCGCCACAGCATGGTAGGATGCTGACTTTCTCCTCGAGCAGAGTGACTTCAGGTACGAGGTCCTCGAAGAATCCTAAGCAGAGTGTTTTCTTATTGCAGCTCAGAAGGGGGCCATGACGAATATTTCCATGGCACGTCGCACTGGGTAGAAATGTGGTCCTGAGACTGTTCCAGTGCTCTGGAAATATAGCTCTCCTTGAAAAACGAGCAGTGTGTTGCCCATCACTCGGCATACACAGAGGGCCTCCGAGGGACCGACCTTGGGGCCTCGATGTTGCTCAGCAAGCCCACAGGGGTATGGAGGTAATCACGGATCTTGGAGGGAAAATGATGCACACCCGAGGGGCCTAGGAGTCCTGAAAAGGGTACTTCCTTTAAAATAAAGCAGAATAGGGGCTTCCCTGGTGGCGCTGTGGTTGAGAATCTGCCTGCCAATGCAGGGCACACGGGTTCGAGCCCTGGTCTGGGAGGATTCCACATGCCGTGGGGCAACTGGGCCCGTGAGCCACAACTACTGAGCCTGCGCCTCTGGAGCCTGTGCTCCGCAACAAGGGAGGCCGCGAGACAGAGAGGACCACGCACCGCGATGAAGAGTGGCCCCCACTTACCGCAACTGGGGAGAGCCCTAGCACAGAAACAAATACCCAACATAGCAATCAATCAATCAATCAATAAATCTTAAAACAACAACAAAAAATTTAAAAAATAAAATAAAATAAAGCAGAACAGCGACTAATACCTCATGGAAAGAGCTGCACGCCGACCTTTCTGCGCGGTTACTCAGGGACTTACCTGGAGGCCAGTACTCACGTTGAGTTTCCCTTTAGCTCTAGAGCGTGGCAGGATGAGATCCACCCAGGCCATCGAAGCACCCGGCTTACCTAGACAAAACTCATTGTCTTCACAGAGCCATGCCTACACTGGCTAGTGGCCTGTCAACAGCAGTCAATTTCAAGTAGTTTCAAGGCAGCATGAATGGGGCTTTCAAAATGGGAAAGCAAGGCTAGTTCCATCAGGCCCACATTTCCGCGGGCACACGCAGCATACATCCCTGTGCTTTCTAACAAGTCCAAAGAGACACAGGTTACCCAGTGATTCCTTCCCTGAATCAACGCCTCGAAGCAGAGTGTTCCGCATCTAGCAAACTGCCTCAACCAAGGAACGCCCCAGCTAGGCCTCCAGGCCCGTGGCTCTTCAAAAGCCTGCAGTGTTACCCGAGGAACTGGGCATTAGTTGCAGTTGGAACGCAAGCCGACTTTCTCCTGGAGGCAGGGTGACTTCAGGCAGGAGGTCCCAGATGGAATGCGAAGCCGAGGGTTTTTCTCAGTGCAGCTCAGACTAGGGCAATCAGTCAGACTTGCACGGCACGTTGGACCTGCTAGAACAGTGTTCGTGGACCTGTGGGAGTGCTGGGGAAATCAAGATGTCCCAAGAAAGAGTGCAGTCTGTTGCCCTACACCCGGCATACACAGAGTGGCTCCGAAGGGCTACGGGCCTGGATGTGGCTTAGCAGGCCCATGGGGGCCTGAGGGTACTCAGTGTTCTTGCAGGGAATAGGGTGCCCACGCGAGGCTCCTAGATGTCCTGCAAAGCGTACTGACGTTAAAATAATGCAGAGCAACGGCTATGGCCTCCTGGAAACTGCTGCACGCCTCCGCTTCTGCATGGCAATTCAGGGCCTTACCTTGAGACAACTGCTGAGGCTGAGTGTCCCGTTAGCGCCACAGCATGGTAGGATGCTGACTTTCTCCTCGAGCAGAGTGACTTCAGGTACGAGGTCCTCGAAGAATCCTAAGCAGAGTGTTTTCTTATGGCAGCTCAGACGGGGGCCATGACGAACACTTCCATGGCACGTCGCACTGGGTAGAAATGTGGTCCTGAGACTGTTCCAGTGCTCTGGAAATATAGCTCTCCTTAAAGAATGAGCAGTGTGTTGCCCATCACTCGGCATACACAGAGGGCCTCCGAGGGACCGATCTTCGGGCCTCGATGTTGCTCAGCAAGCCCACAGGGGTCTGGAGGTACTCACGGATCTTGGAGGGAAAATGATGCACACCCGAGGGGCCTAGGAGTCCTGAAAAGGGTACTTCCTTTAAAATAAAGCAGAATAGGGACTTCCCTGGTGGCGCTGTGGTTGAGAATCTGCCTGCCAATGCAGGGCACACGGGTTCGAGCCCTGGTCTGGGAGGATTCCACATGCCGTGGGGCAACTGGGTCAGTGAGCCACAACTACTGAGCCTGCGCCTCTGGAGCCTGTGCTCCGCAACAAGGGAGGCCGCGAGACTGAGAGGCCCACGCACCGCGATGAAGAGGGGCCCCCACTTACCGCAACTGGGGCGAGCCCTAGCACAGAAACGAAGACCCAACATAGCAATCAATCAATCAATAAATCTTAAAACAACAATAAAAAATTAAAAATATAAAATAAAATAAAGCAGAACAGCGACTAATACCTCATGGAAACAGCTGCACGCTGCCCTTTCTGCGCGGTTACTCAGGGACTTACCTCGAGGCCAGGACTCACGTTGAGTTTCCCTTTAGCTCTAGAGCGTGGCAGGATGAGCTCCACCCCGGCCATCGAAGCACCCGGCTTAGCTAGACAAAACTCATTTTCTTCCCAGAGCCATGCCTACAGTGGCTAGTGGCCTGTCAACAGCAGTCACTTTCAAGTAGCTTTAAGGCAGCATGAATGGAGCTTTCAAAACGGGAAAGCAAGGCTAGTTCCATCAGGCCCCCATTTCCGCGGGCACACGCAGCATACATCCCTGTGCTTTCTAACAAGTCCAAAGAGACACAGGTTACCAAGTGGTTACTTCCCTGAATCAACTCCTCGAAGCACGGTGTTCTGCATCTAGCGAACTGCCTCAACCAAGGAAAGCCCCAGCTAGGCCTCCGGGCCCGTGGCTCTTCAAAAGCCTGCAGTGTTACCCGAGGAACTGGGCTTTAGTTGCAGTTGGAACGCAAGCCGACTTTCTCCTGGAGGCAGGGTGACTTCAGGCAGGAGGTGCCAGATGGAATGCGAAGCCGAGGGTTTTTCTCAGTGCAGCTCAGACTAGGGCAATCAGTCAGACTTGCACGGCACGTTGGACCTGCTAGAACAGTGTTCGTGGACCTGTGGGAGTGCTGGGGAAATCAAGCTGTCCCAAGAAAGACTGCAGTCTCTTGCCCTACGCTCGGCATACACAGAGTAGCTCCAAAGGGCTACGGGCCTGGATGTGGCTTAGCAGGCCCATGGGGGACTGAGGGTCCTCAGTGTTCTTGCAGGGAATAGGGTGCCCACGCGAGGCTCCTAGATGTCCTGCAAAGCGTACTGACGTTAAAATAATGCAGAGCAACGGCTATGGCCTCCTGGAAACTCCTGCACGCCTCCGCTTCTGCATGGCAATTCAGGGCCTTACCTTGAGACAACTGGTGAGGCTGAGTATCCCGTTAGCGCCACAGCATGGTAGGATGCTGACTTTCTCCTCGAGCAGAGTGACTTCAGGTACGAGGTCCTCGAAGAATCCTAAGCAGAGTGTTTTCTTATGGCAGCTCAGAAGGGGGCCATGACGAACACTTCCATGGCACGTCGCACTGGGTAGAAATGTGGTCCTGAGACTGTTCCAGTGCTCTGGAAATATAGCTCTCCTTAAAGAATGAGCAGTGTGTTGCCCATCACTCGGCATACACAGAGGGCCTCCGAGGGACCGATCTTCGGGCCTCGATGTTGCTCAGCAAGCCCACAGGGGTCTGGAGGTACTCACGGATCTTGGAGGGAAAATGATGCACACCCGAGGGGCCTAGGAGTCCTGAAAAGGGTACTTCCTTTAAAATAAAGCAGAATAGGGGCTTCCCTGGTGGCGCTGTGGTTGAGAATCTGCCTGCCAATGCAGGGCACACGGGTTCGAGCCCTGGTCTGGGAGGATTCCACATGCCGTGGGGCAACTGGGCCCGTGAGCCACAACTACTGAGCCTGCGCCTCTGGAGCCTGTGCTCCGCAACAAGGGAGGCCGCGAGACTGAGAGGCCCACGCACCGCGATGAAGAGTGGCCCCCACTTACCGCAACTGGGGAGAGCCCTAGCACAGAAACGAAGACCCAACATAGCAATCCATCAATCAATCAATCTTAAAACAACAATAAAAAATTAAAAAAATAAAATAAAATAAAGCAGAACTGCGACTAATACCTAATGGAAAGAGCTGCACGCCGACTTTTCAGCGCGGTTACTCAGGGACTTACCTGGAGGCCAGTACTCACGTTGAGTTTCCCTTTAGCTCTAGAGCGTGGCAGGATGAGCTCCACCCCGGCCATCGAAGCACCCGGCTTACCTAGACAAAACTCATTGTCTTCCCAGAGCCATGCCTACAGTGGCCAGTGGCCTGTCAACAGCAGTCAATTTCAAGTAGTTTCAAGGCAGCATGAATGGGGCTTTCAAATTGGGAAAGCAAGGCTAGTTCCATCAGGCCCCCATTTCCGCGGGCACACGCAGCATACATCCCTGTGCTTTCTAACAAGTCCAAAGAGACACAGGTTACCCAGTGGTTCCTTCCCTGAATCAACACCTCGAAGCAGAGTGTTCCGCATCTAGCAAACTGCCTCAACCAAGGAACGCCCCAGCTAGGCCTCCAGGCCCGTGGCTCTTCAAAAGCCTGCAGTGTTACCCGAGGAACTGGGCTTTAGTTGCAGTTGGAACGCAAGCCGACTTTCTCCTGGAGGCAGGGTGACTTCAGGCAGGAGGTCCCAGATGGAATGCGAAGCCGAGGGTTTTTCTCAGTGCAGCTCAGACTAGGGCAATGAGTCAGACTTGCACGGCACGTTGGACCTGCTAGAACAGTGTTCGTGGACCTGTGGGAGTGCTGGGGAAATCAAGCTGTCCCAAGAAAGACTGCAGTCTCTTGCCCTACACCCGGCATACACAGAGTGGCTCCGAAGGGCTACGGGCCTGGATGTGGCTTAGCAGGCCCATGGGGGCCTGAGGGTACTCAGTGTTCTTGCAGGGAATAGGGTGCCCACGCGAGGCTCCTAGATGTCCTGCAAAGCGTACTGACGTTAAAATAATGCAGAGCAACGGATATGGCCTCCTGGAAACTGCTGCACGCCTCCGCTTCTGCATGGCAATTCAGGGCCTTACCTTGAGACAACTGCTGAGGCTGAGTGTCCCGTTAGCGCCACAGCATGGTAGGATGCTGACTTTCTCCTCGAGCAGAGTGACTTCACGTACGAGGTCCTCGAAGAATCCTAAGCAGAGTGTTTTCTTATGGCAGCTCAGACGGGGGCCATGACGAACACTTCCATGGCACGTCGCACTGGGTAGAAATGTGGTCCTGAGACTGTACCAGTGCTCTGGAAATATAGCTCTCCTTAAAGAATGAGCAGTGTGTTGCCCATCACTCGGCATACACACAGGGCCTCCGAGGGACCGATCTTCGGGCCTCGATGTTGCTCAGCAAGCCCACAGGGGTCTGGAGGTACTCACGGATCTTGGAGGGAAAATGATGCACACCCGAGGGGCCTAGGAGTCCTGAAAAGGGTACTTCCTTTAAAATAAAGCAGAATAGGGGCTTCCCTGGTGGCGCTGTGGTTGAGAATCTGCCTGCCAATGCAGGGCACACGGGTTCGAGCCCTGGTCTGGGAGGATTCCACATGCCGTGGAGCAACTGGGCCCGTGAGCCACAACTACTGAGCCTGCGCCTCTGGAGCCTGTGCTCCGCAACAAGGGAGGCCGCGAGACTGAGAGGCCCACGCACCGCGATGAAGAGTGGCCCCCACTTACCGCAACTGGGGAGAGCCCTAGCACAGAAACGAAGACCCAACATAGCAATCAATCAATCAATCAATAAATCTTAAAACAACAATAAAAAATTAAAAAAATAAAATAAAATAAAGCAGAACAGCGACTAATACCTCATGGAAAGAGCTGCACGCCGACCTTTCTGCGCGGTTACTCAGGGACTTACCTGGAGGCCAGTACTCACGTTGAGTTTCCCTTTAGCTCTAGAGCGTGGCAGGATGAGCTCCACCCCGGCCATCGAAGCACCCGGCTTACCTAGACAAAACTCATTTTCTTCCCAGAGCCATGCCTACAGTGGCTAGTGGCATATCAACAGCAGTCACTTTCAAGTAGCTTCAAGGCAGCATGAATGGAGCTTTCAAAATGGGAAAGCAAGGCTAGTTCCATCAGGCCCCCATTTCCGCGGGCACACGCAGCATACAACCCTGTGCTTTCTAACAAGTCCAAAGAGACACAGGTTACCAAGTGGTTACTTCCCTGAATCAACTCCTCGAATCACGGTGTTCTGCATCTAGCGAACTGCCTCAACCAAGGAAAGCCCCAGCTAGGCCTCCGGGCCCGTGGCTCTTCAAAAGCCTGCAGTGTTACCCGAGGAACTGGGCTTTAGTTGCAGTTGGAAAGCAAGCCGACATTCTCCTGGAGGCAGTGTGACTTCAGACACGGGGTCCCAGATGGAATACGAGGCCGAGGGTTTTTCTCAGTGCAGCTCAGACTAGGGCAAAGAGTCAGACTTGCACGGCACGTTGACCTGCTAGAACAGTGTTCGTGGACCTGTGGGAGTGCTGGGGAAATCAAGCTGTCCCAAGAAAGACTGCAGTCTCTTGCCCTACGCTCGGCATACACAGAGTAGCTCCAAAGGGCTACGGGCCTGGATGTGGCTTAGCAGGCCCATGGGGGACTAAGGGTCCTCAGTGTTCTTGCAGGGAATAGGGTGCCCACGCGAGGCTCCTAGATGTCCTGCAAAGCGTACTGACGTGAAAATAATGCAGAGCAACGGCTATGGCCTCCTGGAAACTCCTGCACGCCTCCGCTTCTGCATGGCAATTCAGGACCTTACCTCGAGGCAAGTGCTGATGCTGAGTGTCCTGTTAGCGCCACAGCATGATAGGATGCTGACTTTCTCCTCGAGCAGAGTGACTTCAGGTACGAGGTCCGCGAAGAATCCTAAGCAGAGTGTTTTCTTATGGCAGCTCAGATGGGGGCCATGACGAACATTTCCATGGCACGTCGCACTGGGTAGAAATGTGGTCCTGAGACTCTTCCAGTGTTTTGGAAATACAGCTCTCCTTGAAAAACGAGCAGTGTGTTGCCCATCACTCGGCATACACAGAGGGCCTCCGAGAGACCGACCTTGGGGCCTTGATGTTGCTCAGCAAGCACACAGGGGTATGGAGGTACTCAGGGATCTTGGAGGGAAAATGATGCACACCCGAGGGGCCTAGGAGTCCTGCAAAAGGTACTTCCTTTAAAATAAAGCAGAACAGGGGCTTCCCTGGTGGCACACTGGTTGACAATCTGCCTGCCAATGCAGGGGACACGGGTTCGAGCCCTGGTCTGGGAAGATTCCACATGCCGTGGAGCAACTGGGCCCGTGAGCCACAACTACTGAGCCTGCGCCTCTGGAGCCTGTGCTCCGCAACAAGGGAGGCCGCGAGACTGAGAGGCCCACGCACCGCGATGAAGAGTGGCCCCCACTTACCGCAACTGGGGAGAGCCCTAGCACAGAAACGAAGACCCAACATAGCAATTAATCAATCAATAAATCTTAAAACAACAATAAAAAATTAAAAAAATAAAATAAAATAAAGCAGAACAGCGACTAATACCTCATGGAAACAGCTGCACGCTGCCCTTTCTGTGCGGTTACTCAGGGACTTACCTCGAGGCCAGGACTCACATTGAGTTTCCCTTTAGCTCTAGAGCGTGGCAGGATGAGCTCCACCCCGGCCATCGAAGCACCCGGCTTAGCTAGACAAAACTCATTTTCTTCCCAGAGCCATGCCTACAGTGGCTATTGGCCTGTCAACAGCAGTCACTTTCAAGTAGCTTCAAGGCAGCATGAATGGAGCTTTCAAAACGGGAAAGCAAGGCTAGTTCCATCAGGCCCCCATTTCCGCGGGCACACGCAGCATACATCCCTGTGCTTTCTAACAAGTCCAAAGAGACACAGGTTACCAAGTGGTTACTTCCCTGAATCAACTCCTCGAAGCACGGTGTTCTGCATCTAGCGAACTGCCTCAACCAAGGAAAGCCCCAGCTAGGCCTCCGGGCCCGTGGCTCTTCAAAAGCCTGCAGTGTTACCCGAGGAACTGGGCTTTAGTTGCAGTTGGAACGCAAGCCGACTTTCTCCTGGAGGTAGGGTGACTTCAGGCAGGAGGTCCCAGATGGAATGCGAAGCCGAGGGTTTTTCTCAGTGCAGCTCAGACTAGGGCAATGAGTCAGACTTGCACGGCACGTTGGACCTGCTAGAACAGTGTTCGTGGACCTGTGGGAGTGCTGGGGAAATCAAGCTGTCCCAAGAAAGACTGCAGTCTCTTGCCCTACGCTCGGCATACACAGAGTAGCTCCAAAGGGCTACGGGCCTGGATGTGGCTTAGCAGGCCCATGGGGGACTGAGGGTCCTCAGTGTTCTTGCAGGGAATAGGGTGCCCACGCGAGGCTCCTAGATGTCCTGCAAAGCGTACTGACGTGAAAATAATGCAGAGCAACGGCTATGGCCTCCTGGAAACTCCTGCACGCCTCCGCTTCTGCATGGCAATTCAGGACCTTACCTCGAGGCAAGTGCTGATGCTGAGTGTCCTGTTAGCGCCACAGCATGATAGGACGCTGACTTTCTCCTCGAGCAGAGTGACTTCAGGTACGAGGTCCGCGAAGAATCCTAAGCAGAGTGTTTTCTTATGGCAGCTCAGATGGGGGCCATGACGAACATTTCCATGGCACGTCGCACTGGGTAGAAATGTGGTCCTGAGACTGTTCCAGTGCTCTGGAAATACAGCTCTCCTTGAAAAACGAGCAGTGTGTTGCCCATCACTCGGCATACACAGAGGGCCTCCGAGAGACCGACCTTGGGGCCTTGATGTTGCTCAGCAAGCACACAGGGGTATGGAGGTACTCAGGGATCTTGGAGGGAAAATGATGCACACCCGAGGGGCCTAGGAGTCCTGCAAAGGGTACTTCCTTTAAAATAAAGCAGAACAGGGGCTTCCCTGGTGGCGCACTGGTTGACAATCTGCCTGCCAATGCAGAGGACACGGGTTCGAGCCCTGGTCTGGGAGGATTCCACATGCCGTGGGGCAACTGGGCCCGTGAGCCACAACTACTGAGCCTGCGCCTCTGGAGCCTGTGCTCCGCAACAAGGGAGGCCGCGAGACTGAGAGGCCCACGCACCGCGATGAAGAGGGGCCCCCACTTACCGCAACTGGGGAGAGCCCTAGCACAGAAACGAAGACCCAACATAGCAATCAATCAATTAATCAATCAATCTTAAAACAACAATAAAAAATTAAAACAATAAAATAAAATAAAGCAGAACAGCGACTAATACCTCATGGAAACAGCTGCACGCTGCCCTTTCTGCGCGGTTACTCAGGGACTTACCTCGAGGCCAGGACTCACGTTGAGTTTCCCTTTAGCTCTAGAGCGTGGCAGGATGAGCTCCACCCCGGCCATCGAAGCACCCGGATTAGCTAGACAAAACTCATTTTCTTCCCAGAGCCATGCCTACAGTGGCCAGTGGCCTGTCAACAGCAGTCAATTTCAAGTAGTTTCAAGGCAGCATGAATGGGGCTTTCAAATTGGGAAAGCAAGGCTAGTTCCATCAGGCCCCCATTTCCGCGGGCACACGCAGCATACATCCCTGTGCTTTCTAACAAGTCCAAAGAGACACAGGTTACCCAGTGTTTCCTTCCCTGAATCAACACCTCGAACCAGAGTGTTCCGCATCTAGCAAACTGCCTCAACCAAGGAACGCCCCAGCTAGGCCTCCAGGCCCGTGGCTCTTCAAAAGCCTGCAGTGTTACCCGAGGAACTGGGCTTTAGTTGCAGTTGGAACGCAAGCCGACTTTCTCCTGGAGGCAGGGTGACTTCAGGCAGGAGGTCCCAGATGGAATGCGAAGCCGAGGGTTTTTCTCAGTGCAGCTCAGACTAGGGCAATGAGTCAGACTTGCACGGCACGTTGGACCTGCTAGAACAGTGTTCGAGGACCTGTGGGAGTGCTGGGGAAATCAAGCTGTCCCAAGAAAGACTGCAGTCTGTTGCCCTACACCCGGCATACACAGAGTGGCTCCGAAGGGCTACGGGCCTGGATGTGGCTTAGCAGGCCCATGGGGGCCTGAGGGTACTCAGTGTTCTTGCAGGGAATAGGGTGCCCACGCGAGGCTCCTAGATGTCCTGCAAAGCGTACTGACGTTAAAATAATGCAGAGCAACGGATATGGCCTCCTGGAAACTGCTGCACGCCTCTGCTTCTGCATGGCAATTCAGGGCCTTACCTTGAGACAACTGCTGAGGCTGAGTGTCCCGTTAGCGCCACAGCATGGTAGGATGCTGACTTTCTCCTCGAGCAGAGTGACTTCACGTACGAGGTCCTCGAAGAATCCTAAGCAGAGTGTTTTCTTATGGCAGCTCAGACGGGGGCCATGACGAACACTTCCATGGCACGTCGCACTGGGTAGAAATGTGGTCCTGAGACTGTACCAGTGCTCTGGAAATATAGCTCTCCTTAAATAATGAGCAGTGTGTTGCCCATCACTCGGCATACACACAGGGCCTCCGAGGGACCGATCTTCGGGCCTCGATGTTGCTCAGCAAGCCCACAGGGGTCTGGAGGTACTCACGGATCTTGGAGGGAAAATGATGCACACCCGAGGGGCCTAGGAGTCCTGAAAAGGGTACTTCCTTTAAAATAAAGCAGAATAGGGGCTTCCCTGGTGGCGCTGTGGTTGAGAATCTGCCTGCCAATGCAGGGCACACGGGTTCGAGCCCTGGTCTGGGAGGATTCCACATGCCGTGGGGCAACTGGGCCCTTGAGCCACAACTACTGAGCCTGCGCCTCTGGAGCCTGTGCTCCGCAACAAGGGAGGCCGCGAGACTGAGAGGCCCACGCACCGCGATGAAGAGGGGCCCCCACTTACCGCAACTGGGGAGAGCCCTAGCACAGAAACGAAGACCCAACATAGCAATCAATCAATTAATCAATCAATCTTAAAACAACAATAAAAAATTAAAACAATAAAATAAAATAAAGCAGAACAGCGACTAATACCTCATGGAAACAGCTGCACGCTGCCCTTTCTGCGCGGTTACTCAGGGACTTACCTCGAGGCCAGGACTCACGTTGAGTTTCCCTTTAGCTCTAGAGCGTGGCAGGATGAGCTCCACCCCGGCCATCGAAGCACCCGGCTTAGCTAGACAAAACTCATTTTCTTCCCAGAGCCATGCCTACAGTGGCTGGTGGCCTATCAACAGCAGTCACTTTCAAGTAGCTTCAAGGCAGCATGAATGGAGCTTTCAAAATGGGAAAGCAAGGCTAGTTCCATCAGGCCCCCATTTCCGCGGGCACACGCAACATACAACCCTGTGCTTTCTAACAAGTCCAAAGAGACACAGGTTACCAAGTGGTTACTTCCCTGAATCAACTCCTCGAATCACGGTGTTCTGCATCTAGCGAACTGCCTCAACCAAGGAAAGCCCCAGCTCGGCCTCCGGGCCCGTGGCTCTTCAAAAGCCTGCAGTGTTACCCGAGGAACTGGGCTTTAGTTGCAGTTGGAAAGCAAGCCGACATTCTCCTGGAGGCAGGGTGACTTCAGACACGGGGTCCCAGATGGAATACGAGGCCGAGGGTTTTTCTCAGTGCAGCTCAGACTAGGGCAAAGAGTCAGACTTGCACGGCACGTTGACCTGCTAGAACAGTGTTCGTGGACCTGTGGGAGTGCTGGGGAAATCAAGCTGTCCCAAGAAAGACTGCAGTCTCTTGCCCTACGCTCGGCATACACAGAGTAGCTCCAAAGGGCTACGGGCCTGGATGTGGCTTAGCAGGCCCATGGGGGACTGAGGGTCCTCAGTGTTCTTGCAGGGAATAGGGTGCCCAAGCGAGGCTCCTAGATGTCCTGCAAAGCGTACTGACGTTAAAATAATGCAGAGCAACGGCTATGGCCTCCTGGAAACTCCTGCACGCCTCCGCTTCTGCATGGCAATTCAGGACCTTACCTCGAGGCAAGTGCTGATGCTGAGTGTCCTGTTAGCGACACAGCATGATAGGATGCTGACTTTCTCCTCGAGCAGAGTGACTTCAGGTACGAGGTCCGCGAAGAATCCTAAGCAGAGTGTTTTCTTATGGCAGCTCAGATGGGGGCCATGACGAACATTTCCATGGCACGTCGCACTGGGTAGAAATGTGGTCCTGAGACTGTTCCAGTGTTCTGGAAATACAGCTCTCCTTGAAAAACGAGCAGTGTGTTGCCCATCACTCGGCATACACAGAGGGCCTCCGAGAGACCGACCTTAGGGCCTTGATGTTGCTCAGCAAGCACACAGGGGTATGGAGGTACTCAGGGATCTTGGAGGGAAAATGATGCACACCCGAGGGGCCTAGGAGTCCTGCAAAGGGTACTTCCTTTAAAATAAAGCAGAACAGGGGCTTCCCTGGTGGCACACTGGTTGACAATCTGCCTGCCAATGCAGGGGACACGGGTTCGAGCCCTGGTCTGGGAAGATTCCACATGCCGTGGAGCAACTGGGCCCGTGAGCCACAACTACTGAGCCTGCGCCTCTGGAGCCTGTGCTCCGCAACAAGTGAGGCCGCGAGACTGAGAGGCCCACGCACCGCGATGAAGAGGGGCCCCCACTTACCGCAACTGGGGAGAGCCCTAGCACAGAAACGAAGACCCAACATAGCAATCAATCAATTAATCAATCAATCTTAAAACAACAATAAAAAATTAAAACAATAAAATAAAATAAAGCAGAACAGCGACTAATACCTCATGGAAACAGCTGCACGCTGCCCTTTCTGTGCGGTTACTCAGGGACTTACCTCGAGGCCAGGACTCACATTGAGTTTCCCTTTAGCTCTAGAGCGTGGCAGGATGAGCTCCACCCCGGCCATCGAAGCACCCGGCTTAGCTAGACAAAACTCATTTTCTTCCCAGAGCCATGCCTACAGTGGCTAGTGGCCTGTCAACAGCAGTCACTTTCAAGTAGCTTCAAGGCAGCATGAATGGAGCTTTCAAAACGGGAAAGCAAGGCGAGTTCCATCAGGCCCCCATTTCGGCGGGCACACGCAGCATACATCCCTGTGCTTTCTAACAAGTCCAAAGAGACACAGGTTACCAAGTGGTTACTTCCCTGAATCAACTCCTCGAAGCACGGTGTTCTGCATCTAGCGAACTGCCTCAACCAAGGAAAGCCCCAGCTAGGCCTCCGGGCCCGTGGCTCTTCAAAAGCCTGCAGTGTTACCCGAGGAACTGGGCTTTAGTTGCAGTTGGAACGCAAGCCGACTTTCTCCTGGAGGTAGGGTGACTTCAGGCAGGAGGTCCCAGATGGAATGCGAAGCCGAGGGTTTTTCTCAGTGCAGCTCAGACTAGGGCAATGAGTCAGACTTGCACGGCACGTTGGACCTGCTAGAACAGTGTTCGTGGACCTGTGGGAGTGCTGGGGAAATCAAGCTGTCCCAAGAAAGACTGCAGTCTCTTGCCCTACGCTCGGCATACACAGAGTAGCTCCAAAGGGCTACGGGCCTGGATGTGGCTTAGCAGGCCCATGGGGGACTGAGGGTCCTCAGTGTTCTTGCAGGGAATAGGGTGCCCAAGCGAGGCTCCTAGATGTCCTGCAAAGCGTACTGACGTTAAAATAATGCAGAGCAACGGCTATGGCCTCCTGGAAACTCCTGCACGCCTCCGCTTCTGCATGGCAATTCAGGACCTTACCTCGAGGCAAGTGCTGATGCTGAGTGTCCTGTTAGCGACACAGCATGATAGGATGCTGACTTTCTCCTCGAGCAGAGTGACTTCAGGTACGAGGTCCGCGAAGAATCCTAAGCAGAGTGTTTTCTTATGGCAGCTCAGATGGGGGCCATGACGAACATTTCCATGGCACGTCGCACTGGGTAGAAATGTGGTCCTGAGACTGTTCCAGTGTTCTGGAAATACAGCTCTCCTTGAAAAACGAGCAGTGTGTTGCCCATCACTCGGCATACACAGAGGGCCTCCGAGAGACCGACCTTGGGGCCTTGATGTTGCTCAGCAAGCACACAGGGGTATGGAGGTACTCAGGGATCTTGGAGGGAAAATGATGCACACCCGAGGGGCCTAGGAGTCCTGCAAAGGGTACTTCCTTTAAAATAAAGCAGAACAGGGGCTTCCCTGGTGGCACACTGGTTGACAATCTGCCTGCCAATGCAGGGGACACGGGTTCGAGCCCTGGTCTGGGAAGATTCCACATGCCGTGGAGCAACTGGGCCCGTGAGCCACAACTACTGAGCCTGCGCCTCTGGAGCCTGTGCTCCGCAACAAGAGAGGCCGCGAGACTGAGAGGCCCACGCACCGCGATGAAGAGGGGCCCCCACTTACCGCGACTGGGGAGAGCCCTAGCACAGAAACGAAGACCCAATATAGCAATCAATCAATTAATCAATCAATCTTAAAACAACAATAAAAAATTAAAACAATAAAATAAAATAAAGCAGAACAGCGACTAATACCTCATGGAAACAGCTGCACGCTGCCCTTTCTGCGCGGTTACTCAGGGACTTACCTGGAGGCCAGTACTCACGTTGAGTTTCCCTTTAGCTCTAGAGCGTGGCAGGATGAGCTCCACCCCGGCCATCGAAGCACCCGGCTTAGCTAGACAAAACTCATTTTCTTCCCAGAGCCATGCCTACAGTGGCTAGTGGCCTGTCAACAGCAGTCACTTTCAAGTAGCTTCAAGGCAGCATGAATGGAGCTTTCAAAACGGGAAAGCAAGGCTAGTTCCATCAGGCCCCCATTTCCGCGGGCACACGCAGCATACATCCCTGTGCTTTCTAACAAGTCCAAAGAGACACAGGTTACCAAGTGGTTACTTCCCTGAATCAACTCCTCGAAGCACGGTGTTCTGCATCTAGCGAACTGCCTCAACCAAGGAAAGCCCCAGCTAGGCCTCCGGGCCCGTGGCTCTTCAAAAGCCTGCAATGTTACCCGAGGAACTGGGCTTTAGTTGCAGTTGGAACGCAAGCCGACTTTCTCCTGGAGGCAGGGTGACTTCAGGCAGGAGGTCCCAGATGGAATGCGAAGCCGAGGGTTTTTCTCAGTGCAGCTCAGACTAGGGCAATCAGTCAGACTTGCACGGCACGTTGGACCTGCTAGAACAGTGTTCGTGGACCTGTGGGAGTGCTGGGGAAATCAAGCTGTCCCAAGAAAGACTGCAGTCTCTTGCCCTACGCTCGGCATACACAGAGTAGCTCCAAAGGGCTACGGGCCTGGATGTGGCTTAGTAGGCCCATGGGGGACTGAGGGTCCTCAGTGTTCTTGCAGGGAATAGGGTGCCCACGCGAGGCTCCTAGATGTCCTGCAAAGCGTACTGACGTTAAAATAATGCAGAGCAACGGCTATGGCCTCCTGGAAACTCCTGCACGCCTCCGCTTCTGCATGGCAATTCAGGGCCTTACCTTGAGACAGCTGCTGAGGCCTAGTATCCCGTTAGCGCCACAGCATGGTAGGATGCTGACTTTCTCCTCGAGCAGAGTGACTTCAGGTACGAGGTCCTCGAAGAATCCTAAGCAGAGTGTTTTCTTATTGCAGCTCAGAAGGGGGCCATGACGAATATTTCCATGGCACGTCGCACTGGGTAGAAATGTGGTCCTGAGACTGTTCCAGTGCTCTGGAAATATAGCTCTCCTTGAAAAACGAGCAGTGTGTTGCCCATCACTCGGCATACACAGAGGGCCTCCGAGGGACCGACCTTGGGGCCTCGATGTTGCTCAGAAAGCCCACAGGGGTCTGGAGGTACTCACGGATCTTGGAGGGAAAATGATGCACACCCGAGGGGCCTAGGAGTCCTGAAAAGGGTACTTCCTTTAAAATAAAGCAGAATAGGGGCTTCCCTGGTGGCGCTGTGGTTGAGAATCTGCCTGCCAATGCAGGGCACACGGGTTCGAGCCCTGGTCTGGGAGGATTCCACATGCCGTGGGGCAACCGGGCCCGTGAGCCACAACTACTGAGCCTGCGCCTCTGGAGCCTGTGCTCCGCAACAAGGGAGGCCGCGAGACAGAGAGGACCACGCACCGCGATGAAGAGTGGCCCCCACTTACCGCAACTGGGGAGAGCCCTAGCACAGAAACAAATACCCAACATAGCAATCAATCAATCAATCAATAAATCTTAAAACAACAACAAAAAATTTAACAAATAAAATAAAATAAAGCAGAACAGCGACTAATACCTCATGGAAAGAGCTGCACGCCGACCTTTCTGCGCGGTTACTCAGGGACTTACCTGGAGGCCAGTACTCACGTTGAGTTTCCCTTTAGCTCTAGAGCGTGGCAGGATGAGATCCACCCAGGCCATCGAAGCACCCGGCTTACCTAGACAAAACTCATTGTCTTCCCAGAGCCATGCCTACACTGGCTAGTGGCCTGTCAACAGCAGTCAATTTCAAGTAGTTTCAAGGCAGCATGAATGGGGCTTTCAAAATGGGAAAGCAAGGCTAGTTCCATCAGGCCCCCATTTCCGCGGGCACACGCATCATACATCCCTGTGCTTTCTAACAAGTCCAAAGAGACACAGGTTACCCAGTGGTTCCTTCCCTGAATCAACACCTCGAAGCAGAGTGTTCCGCATCTAGCAAACTGCCTCAACCAAGGAACGCCCCAGCTAGGCCTCCGGGCCCGTGGCTCTTCAAAAGCCTGCAGTGTTACCCGAGGAACTGGGCTTTAGTTGCAGTTGGAACGCAAGCCGACTTTCTCCTGGAGGCAGGGTGACTTCAGGCAGGAGGTCCCAGATGGAATGCGAAGCCGAGGGTTTTTCTCAGTGCAGCTCAGACTAGGGCAATCAGTCAGACTTGCACGGCACGTTGGACCTGCTAGAACAGTGTTCGTGGACCTGTGGGAGTGCTGGGGAAATCAAGCTGTCCCAAGAAAGACTGCAGTCTCTTGCCCTACGCTCGGCATACACAGAGTAGCTCCAAAGGGCTACGGGCCTGGATGTGGCTTAGCAGGCCCATGGGGGACTGAGGGTCCTCAGTGTTCTTGCAGGGAATAGGGTGCCCACGCGAGGCTCCTAGATGTCCTGCAAAGCGTACTGACGTTAAAATAATGCAGAGCAACGGCTATGGCCTCCTGGAAACTCCTGCACGCCTCCGCTTCTGCATGGCAATTCAGGGCCTTACCTTGAGACAACTGGTGAGGCTGAGTATCCCGTTAGCGCCACAGCATGGTAGGATGCTGACTTTCTCCTCGAGCAGAGTGACTTCAGGTACGAGGTCCTCGAAGAATTCTAAGCAGAGTGTTTTCTTATGGCAGCTCAGACGGGGGCCATGACGAACACTTCCATGGCACGTCGCACTGGGTAGAAATGTGGTCCTGAGACTGTTCCAGTGCTCTGGAAATATAGCTCTCCTTAAAGAATGAGCAGTGTGTTGCCCATCACTTGGCATACACAGAGGGCCTCCAAGGGACCGACCTTGGGGCCTCGATGTTGCTCAGCAAGCCCACAGGGGTCTGGAGGTACTCACGGATCTTGGAGGGAAAATGATGCACACCCGAGGGGCCTAGGAGTCCTGAAAAGGGTACTTCCTTTAAAATAAAGCAGAATAGGGGCTTCCCTGGTGGCGCTGTGGTTGAGAATCTGCCTGCCAATGCAGGGCACACGGGTTCGAGCCCTGGTCTGGGAGGATTCCACATGCCGTGGGGCAACTGGGCCCGTGAGCCACAACTACTGAGCCTGCGCCTCTGGAGCCTGTGCTCCGCAACAAGGGAGGCCGCGAGACTGAGAGGCCCACGCACCGCGATGAAGAGGGGCCCCCACTTACCGCAACTGGGGAGAGCCCTAGCACAGAAACAAATACCCAACATAGCAATCAATCAATCAATCAATCAATCTTAAAACAACAATAAAAAATTAAAACAATAAAATAAAATAAAGCAGAACAGCGACTAATACCTCATGGAAACAGCTGCATGCCGCCCTTTCTGCGCGGTTACTCAGGGACTTACCTCGAGGCCAGTACTCACGTTGAGTTTCCCTTTAGCTCTAGAGCGTGGCAGGATGAGCTCCACCCCGGCCATCGAAGCACCCGGATTAGCTAGACAAAACTCATTTTCTTCCCAGAGCCATGCCTACAGTGGCCAGTGGCCTGTCAACAGCAGTCAATTTCAAGTAGTTTCAAGGCAGCATGAATGGGGCTTTCAAATTGGGAAAGCAAGGCTAGTTCCATCAGGCCCCCATTTCCGCGGGCACACGCAGCATACATCCCTGTGCTTTCTAACAAGTCCAAAGAGACACAGGTTACCCAGTGTTTCCTTCCCTGAATCAACACCTCGAACCAGAGTGTTCCGCATCTAGCAAACTGCCTCAACCAAGGAACGCCCCAGCTAGGCCTCCAGGCCCGTGGCTCTTCAAAAGCCTGCAGTGTTACCCGAGGAACTGGGCTTTAGTTGCAGTTGGAACGCAAGCCGACTTTCTCCTGGAGGCAGGGTGACTTCAGGCAGGAGGTCCCAGATGGAATGCGAAGCCGAGGGTTTTTCTCAGTGCAGCTCAGACTAGGGCAATGAGTCAGACTTGCACGGCACGTTGGACCTGCTAGAACAGTGTTCGTGGACCTGTGGGAGTGCTGGGGAAATCAAGCTGTCCCAAGAAAGACTGCAGTCTGTTGCCCTACACCCGGCATACACAGAGTGGCTCCGAAGGGCTACGGGCCTGGATGTGGCTTAGCAGGCCCATGGGGGCCTGAGGGTACTCAGTGTTCTTGCAGGGAATAGGGTGCCCACGCGAGGCTCCTAGATGTCCTGCAAAGCGTACTGACGTTAAAATAATGCAGAGCAACGGATATGGCCTCCTGGAAACTGCTGCACGCCTCCGCTTCTGCATGGCAATTCAGGGCCTTACCTTGAGACAACTGCTGAGGCTGAGTGTCCCGTTAGCGCCACAGCATGGTAGGATGCTGACTTTCTCCTCGAGCAGAGTGACTTCACGTACGAGGTCCTCGAAGAATCCTAAGCAGAGTGTTTTCTTATGGCAGCTCAGACGGGGGCCATGACGAACACTTCCATGGCACGTCGCACTGGGTAGAAATGTGGTCCTGAGACTGTACCAGTGCTCTGGAAATATAGCTCTCCTTAAAGAATGAGCAGTGTGTTGCCCATCACTCGGCATACACACAGGGCCTCCGAGGGACCGATCTTCGGGCCTCGATGTTGCTCAGCAAGCCCACAGGGGTCTGGAGGTACTCACGGATCTTGGAGGGAAAATGATGCACACCCGAGGGGCCTAGGAGTCCTGAAAAGGGTACTTCCTTTAAAATAAAGCAGAATAGGGGCTTCCCTGGTGGCGCTGTGGTTGAGAATCTGCCTGCCAATGCAGGGCACACGGGTTCGAGCCCTGGTCTGGGAGGATTCCACATGCCGTGGGGCAACTGGGCCCTTGAGCCACAACTACTGAGCCTGCGCCTCTGGAGCCTGTGCTCCGCAACAAGAGAGGCCGCGAGACTGAGAGGCCCACGCACCGCGATGAAGAGGGGCCCCCACTTACCGCGACTGGGGAGAGCCCTAGCACAGAAACGAAGACCCAACATAGCAATCAATCAATTAATCAATCAATCTTAAAACAACAATAAAAAATTAAAACAATAAAATAAAATAAAGCAGAACAGCGACTAATACCTCATGGAAACAGCTGCACGCTGCCCTTTCTGCGCGGTTACTCAGGGACTTACCTGGAGGCCAGTACTCACGTTGAGTTTCCCTTTAGCTCTAGAGCGTGGCAGGATGAGCTCCACCCCGGCCATCGAAGCACCCGGCTTAGCTAGACAAAACTCATTTTCTTCCCAGAGCCATGCCTACAGTGGCTAGTGGCCTGTCAACAGCAGTCACTTTCAAGTAGCTTCAAGGCAGCATGAATGGAGCTTTCAAAACGGGAAAGCAAGGCTAGTTCCATCAGGCCCCCATTTCCGCGGGCACACGCAGCATACATCCCTGTGCTTTCTAACAAGTCCAAAGAGACACAGGTTACCAAGTGGTTACTTCCCTGAATCAACTCCTCGAAGCACGGTGTTCTGCATCTAGCGAACTGCCTCAACCAAGGAAAGCCCCAGCTAGGCCTCCGGGCCCGTGGCTCTTCAAAAGCCTGCAGTGTTACCCGAGGAACTGGGCTTTAGTTGCAGTTGGAACGCAAGCCGACTTTCTCCTGGAGGCAGGGTGACTTCAGGCAGGAGGTCCCAGATGGAATGCGAAGCCGAGGGTTTTTCTCAGTGCAGCTCAGACTAGGGCAATCAGTCAGACTTGCACGGCACGTTGGACCTGCTAGAACAGTGTTCGTGGACCTGTGGGAGTGCTGGGGAAATCAAGCTGTCCCAAGAAAGACTGCAGTCTCTTGCCCTACGCTCGGCATACACAGAGTAGCTCCAAAGGGCTACGGGCCTGGATGTGGCTTAGTAGGCCCATGGGGGACTGAGGGTCCTCAGTGTTCTTGCAGGGAATAGGGTGCCCACGCGAGGCTCCTAGATGTCCTGCAAAGCGTACTGACGTTAAAATAATGCAGAGCAACGGCTATGGCCTCCTGGAAACTCCTGCACGCCTCCGCTTCTGCATGGCAATTCAGGGCCTTACCTTGAGACAGCTGCTGAGGCCTAGTATCCCGTTAGCGCCACAGCATGGTAGGATGCTGACTTTCTCCTCGAGCAGAGTGACTTCAGGTACGAGGTCCTCGAAGAATCCTAAGCAGAGTGTTTTCTTATTGCAGCTCAGAAGGGGGCCATGACGAATATTTCCATGGCACGTCGCACTGGGTTGAAATGTGGTCCTGAGACTGTTCCAGTGCTCTGGAAATATAGCTCTCCTTGAAAAACGAGCAGTGTGTTGCCCATCACTCGGCATACACAGAGGGCCTCCGAGGGACCGACCTTGGGGCCTCGATGTTGCTCAGCAAGCCCACAGGGGTCTGGAGGTACTCACGGATCTTGGAGGGAAAATGATGCACACCCGAGGGGCCTAGGAGTCCTGAAAAGGGTACTTCCTTTAAAATAAAGCAGAATAGGGGCTTCCCTGGTGGCGCTGTGGTTGAGAATCTGCCTGCCAATGCAGGGCACACGGGTTCGAGCCCTGGTCTGGGAGGATTCCACATGCCGTGGGGCAACTGGGCCCGTGAGCCACAACTACTGAGCCTGCGCCTCTGGAGCCTGTGCTCCGCAACAAGGGAGGCCGCGAGACAGAGAGGACCACGCACCGCGATGAAGAGTGGCCCCCACTTACCGCAACTGGGGAGAGCCCTAGCACAGAAACAAATACCCAACATAGCAATCAATCAATCAATCAATAAATCTTAAAACAACAACAAAAAATTTAACAAATAAAATAAAATAAAGCAGAACAGCGACTAATACCTCATGGAAAGAGCTGCACGCCGACCTTTCTGCGCGGTTACTCAGGGACTTACCTGGAGGCCAGTACTCACGTTGAGTTTCCCTTTAGCTCTAGAGCGTGGCAGGATGAGATCCACCCAGGCCATCGAAGCACCCGGCTTACCTAGACAAAACTCATTGTCTTCCCAGAGCCATGCCTACACTGGCTAGTGGCCTGTCAACAGCAGTCAATTTCAAGTAGTTTCAAGGCAGCATGAATGGGGCTTTCAAAATGGGAAAGCAAGGCTAGTTCCATCAGGCCCACATTTCCGCGGGCACACGCAGCATACATCCCTGTGCTTTCTAACAAGTCCAAAGAGACACAGGTTACCCAGTGGTTCCTTCCCTGAATCAACGCCTCGAAGCAGAGTGTTCCGCATCTAGCAAACTGCCTCAACCAAGGAACGCCCCAGCTAGGCCTCCAGGCCCGTGGCTCTTCAAAAGCCTGCAGTGTTACCCGAGGAACTGGGCTTTAGTTGCAGTTGGAACGCAAGCCGACTTTCTCCTGGAGGCAGGGTGACTTCAGGCAGGAGGTCCCAGATGGAATGCGAAGCCGAGGGTTTTTCTCAGTGCAGCTCAGACTAGGGCAATCAGTCAGACTTGCACGGCACGTTGGACCTGCTAGAACAGTGTTCGTGGACCTGTGGGAGTGCTGGGGAAATCAAGATGTCCCAAGAAAGAGTGCAGTCTGTTGCCCTACACCCGGCATACACAGAGTGGCTCCGAAGGGCTACAGGCCTGGATGTGGCTTAGCAGGCCCATGGGGGCCTGAGGGTACTCAGTGTTCTTGCAGGGAATAGGGTGCCCACGCGAGGGTCCTAGATGTCCTGCAAAGCGTACTGACGTTAAAATAATGCAGAGCAACGGCTATGGCCTCCTGGAAACTGCTGCACGCCTCCGCTTCTGCATGGCAATTCAGGGCCTTACCTTGAGACAACTGCTGAGGCTGAGTGTCCCGTTAGCGCCACAGCATGGTAGGATGCTGACTTTCTCCTCGAGCAGAGTGACTTCAGGTACGAGGTCCTCGAAGAATCCTAAGCAGAGTGTTTTCTTATGGCAGCTCAGACGGGGGCCATGACGAACACTTCCATGGCACGTCGCACTGGGTAGAAATGTGGTCCTGAGACTGTTCCAGTGCTCTGGAAATATAGCTCTCCTTAAAGAATGAGCAGTGTGTTGCCCATCACTCGGCATACACAGAGGGCCTCCGAGGGACCGATCTTCGGGCCTCGATGTTGCTCAGCAAGCCCACAGGGGTCTGGAGGTACTCACGGATCTTGGAGGGAAAATGATGCACACCCGAGGGGCCTAGGAGTCCTGAAAAGGGTACTTCCTTTAAAATAAAGCAGAATAGGGGCTTCCCTGGTGGCGCTGTGGTTGAGAATCTGCCTGCCAATGCAGGGCACACGGGTTCGAGCCCTGGTATGGGAGGATTCCACATGCCGTGGGGCAACTGGGTCAGTGAGCCACAACTACTGAGCCTGCGCCTCTGGAGCCTGTGCTCCGCAACAAGGGAGGCCGCGAGACTGAGAGGCCCACGCACCGCGATGAAGAGGGGCCCCCACTTACCGCAACTGGGGCGAGCCCTAGCACAGAAACGAAGACCCAACATAGCAATCAATCAATCAATAAATCTTAAAACAACAATAAAAAATTAAAAATATAAAATAAAATAAAGCAGAACAGCGACTAATACCTCATGGAAACAGCTGCACGCTGCCCTTTCTGCGCGGTTACTCAGGGACTTACCTCGAGGCCAGGACTCACATTGAGTTTCCCTTTAGCTCTAGAGCGTGGCAGGATGAGCTCCACCCCGGCCATCGAAGCACCCGGCTTAGCTAGACAAAACTCATTTTCTTCCCATAGCCATGCCTACAGTGGCTAGTGGCCTGTCAACAGCAGTCACTTTCAAGTAGCTTCAAGGCAGCATGAATGGAGCTTTCAAAACGGGAAAGCAAGGCTAGTTCCATCAGGCCCCCATTTCCGCGGGCACACGCAGCATACATCCCTGTGCTTTCTAACAAGTCCAAAGAGACACAGGTTACCAAGTGGTTACTTCCCTGAATCAACTCCTCGAAGCACGGTGTTCTGCATCTAGCGAACTGCCTCAACCAAGGAAAGCCCCAGCTAGGCCTCCGGGCCCGTGGCTCTTCAAAAGCCTGCAGTGTTACCCGAGGAACTGGGCTTTAGTTGCAGTTGGAACGCAAGCCGACTTTCTCCTGGAGGCAGGGTGACTTCAGGCAGGAGGTGCCAGATGGAATGCGAAGCCGAGGGTTTTTCTCAGTGCAGCTCAGACTAGGGCAATCAGTCAGACTTGCACGGCACGTTGGACCTGCTAGAACAGTGTTCGTGGACCTGTGGGAGTGCTGGGGAAATCAAGATGTCCCAAGAAAGAGTGCAGTCTGTTGCCCTACACCCGGCATACACAGAGTGGCTCCGAAGGGCTACAGGCCTGGATGTGGCTTAGCAGGCCCATGGGGGCCTGAGGGTACTCAGTGTTCTTGCAGGGAATAGGGTGCCCACGCGAGGGTCCTAGATGTCCTGCAAAGCGTACTGACGTTAAAATAATGCAGAGCAACGGCTATGGCCTCCTGGAAACTGCTGCACGCCTCCGCTTCTGCATGGCAATTCAGGGCCTTACCTTGAGACAACTGCTGAGGCTGAGTGTCCCGTTAGCGCCACAGCATGGTAGGATGCTGACTTTCTCCTCGAGCAGAGTGACTTCAGGTACGAGGTCCTCGAAGAATCCTAAGCAGAGTGTTTTCTTATGGCAGCTCAGACGGGGCCATGACGAACACTTCCATGGCACGTCGCACTGGGTAGAAATGTGGTCCTGAGACTGTTCCAGTGCTCTGGAAATATAGCTCTCCTTAAAGAATGAGCAGTGTGTTGCCCATCACTCGGCATACACAGAGGGCCTCCGAGGGACCGATCTTCGGGCCTCGATGTTGCTCAGCAAGCCCACAGGGGTCTGGAGGTACTCACGGATCTTGGAGGGAAAATGATGCACACCCGAGGGGCCTAGGAGTCCTGAAAAGGGTACTTCCTTTAAAATAAAGCAGAATAGGGGCTTCCCTGGTGGCGCTGTGGTTGAGAATCTGCCTGCCAATGCAGGGCACACGGGTTCGAGCCCTGGTCTGGGAGGATTCCACATGCCGTGGGGCAACTGGGTCAGTGAGCCACAACTACTGAGCCTGCGCCTCTGGAGCCTGTGCTCCGCAACAAGGGAGGCCGCGAGACTGAGAGGCCCACGCACCGCGATGAAGAGGGGCCCCCACTTACCGCAACTGGGGCGAGCCCTAGCACAGAAACGAAGACCCAACATAGCAATCAATCAATCAATAAATCTTAAAACAACAATAAAAAATTAAAAATATAAAATAAAATAAAGCAGAACAGCGACTAATACCTCATGGAAACAGCTGCACGCTGCCCTTTCTGCGCGGTTACTCAGGGACTTACCTCGAGGCCAGGACTCACATTGAGTTTCCCTTTAGCTCTAGAGCGTGGCAGGATGAGCTCCACCCCGGCCATCGAAGCACCCGGCTTAGCTAGACAAAACTCATTTTCTTCCCAGAGCCATGCCTACAGTGGCTAGTGGCCTGTCAACAGCAGTCACTTTCAAGTAGCTTCAAGGCAGCATGAATGGAGCTTTCAAAACGGGAAAGCAAGGCTAGTTCCATCAGGCCCCCATTTCCGCGGGCACACGCAGCATACATCCCTGTGCTTTCTAACAAGTCCAAAGAGACACAGGTTACCAAGTGGTTACTTCCCTGAATCAACTCCTCGAAGCACGGTGTTCTGCATCTAGCGAACTGCCTCAACCAAGGAAAGCCCCAGCTAGGCCTCCGGGCCCGTGGCTCTTCAAAAGCCTGCAGTGTTACCCGAGGAACTGGGCTTTAGTTGCAGTTGGAACGCAAGCCGACTTTCTCCTGGAGGCAGGGTGACTTCAGGCAGGAGGTGCCAGATGGAATGCGAAGCCGAGGGTTTTTCTCAGTGCAGCTCAGACTAGGGCAATCAGTCAGACTTGCACGGCACGTTGGACCTGCTAGAACAGTGTTCGTGGACCTGTGGGAGTGCTGGGGAAATCAAGCTGTCCCAAGAAAGACTGCAGTCTCTTGCCCTACGCTCGGCATACACAGAGTAGCTCCAAAGGGCTACGGGCCTGGATGTGGCTTAGCAGGCCCATGGGGGACTGAGGGTCCTCAGTGTTCTTGCAGGGAATAGGGTGCCCACGCGAGGCTCCTAGATGTCCTGCAAAGCGTACTGACGTTAAAATAATGCAGAGCAACGGCTATGGCCTCCTGGAAACTCCTGCACGCCTCCGCTTCTGCATGGCAATTCAGGGCCTTACCTTGAGACAACTGGTGAGGCTGAGTATCCCGTTAGCGCCACAGCATGGTAGGATGCTGACTTTCTCCTCGAGCAGAGTGACTTCAGGTACGAGGTCCTCGAAGAATCCTAAGCAGAGTGTTTTCTTATGGCAGCTCAGAAGGGGGCCATGACGAACATTTCCATGGCACGTCGCACTGGGTAGAAATGTGGTCCTGAGACTGTTCCAGTGCTCTGGAAATATAGCTCTCCTTAAAGAATGAGCAGTGTGTTGCCCATCACTCGGCATACACAGAGGGCCTCCGAGGGACCGATCTTCGGGCCTCGATGTTGCTCAGCAAGCCCACAGGGGTCTGGAGGTACTCACGGATCTTGGAGGGAAAATGATGCACACCCGAGGGGCCTAGGAGTCCTGAAAAGGGTACTTCCTTTAAAATAAAGCAGAATAGGGGCTTCCCTGGTGGCGCTGTGGTTGAGAATCTGCCTGCCAATGCAGGGCACACGGGTTCGAGCCCTGGTCTGGGAGGATTCCACATGCCGTGGGGCAACTGGGCCCGTGAGCCACAACTACTGAGCCTGCGCCTCTGGAGCCTGTGCTCCGCAACAAGGGAGGCCGCGAGACTGAGAGGCCCACGCACCGCGATGAAGAGTGGCCCCCACTTACCGCAACTGGGGAGAG
The DNA here is from genome assembly GCF_028021215.1 of Eschrichtius robustus. Lineage (NCBI taxonomy): Eukaryota > Metazoa > Chordata > Mammalia > Artiodactyla > Eschrichtiidae > Eschrichtius > Eschrichtius robustus. The sequence goes on from NC_090842.1 coordinate 293,527, forward strand.
CCCTAGCACAGAAACGAAGACCCAACATAGCAATCCATCAATCAATCAATCTTAAAACAACAATAAAAAATTAAAAAAATAAAATAAAATAAAGCAGAACAGCGACTAATACCTAATGGAAAGAGCTGCACGCCGACTTTTCAGCGCGGTTACTCAGGGACTTACCTGGAGGCCAGTACTCACGTTGAGTTTCCCTTTAGCTCTAGAGCGTGGCAGGATGAGCTCCACCCCGGCCATCGAAGCACCCGGCCTACCTAGACAAAACTCATTGTCTTCCCAGAGCCATGCCTACAGTGGCCAGTGGCCTGTCAACAGCAGTCAATTTCAAGTAGTTTCAAGGCAGCATGAATGGGGCTTTCAAATTGGGAAAGCAAGGCTAGTTCCATCAGGCCCCCATTTCCGCGGGCACACGCAGCATACATCCCTGTGCTTTCTAACAAGTCCAAAGAGACACAGGTTACCCAGTGGTTCCTTCCCTGAATCAACACCTCGAAGCAGAGTGTTCCGCATCTAGCAAACTCCCTCAACCAAGGAACGCCCCAGCTAGGCCTCCAGGCCCGTGGCTCTTCAAAAGCCTGCAGTGTTACCCGAGGAACTGGGCTTTAGTTGCAGTTGGAACGCAAGCCGACTTTCTCCTGGAGGCAGGGTGACTTCAGGCAGGAGGTCCCAGATGGAATGCGAAGCCGAGGGTTTTTCTCAGTGCAGCTCAGACTAGGGCAATGAGTCAGACTTGCACGGCACGTTGGACCTGCTAGAACAGTGTTCGTGGACCTGTGGGAGTGCTGGGGAAATCAACCTGTCCCAAGAAAGACTGCAGTCTGTTGCCCTACACCCGGCATACACAGAGTGGCTCCGAAGGGCTACGGGCCTGGATGTGGCTTAGCAGGCCCATGGGGGCCTGAGGGTACTCAGTGTTCTTGCAGGGAATAGGGTGCCCACGCGAGGCTCCTAGATGTCCTGCAAAGCGTACTGACGTTAAAATAATGCAGAGCAACGGATATGGCCTCCTGGAAACTGCTGCACGCCTCCGCTTCTGCATGGCAATTCAGGGCCTTACCTTGAGACAACTGCTGAGGCTGAGTGTCCCGTTAGCGCCACAGCATGGTAGGATGCTGACTTTCTCCTCGAGCAGAGTGACTTCACGTACGAGGTCCTCGAAGAATCCTAAGCAGAGTGTTTTCTTATGGCAGCTCAGACGGGGGCCATGACGAACACTTCCATGGCACGTCGCACTGGGTAGAAATGTGGTCCTGAGACTGTACCAGTGCTCTGGAAATATAGCTCTCCTTAAAGAATGAGCAGTGTGTTGCCCATCACTCGGCATACACACAGGGCCTCCGAGGGACCGATCTTCGGGCCTCGATGTTGCTCAGCAAGCCCACAGGGGTCTGGAGGTACTCACGGATCTTGGAGGGAAAATGATGCACACCCGAGGGGCCTAGGAGTCCTGAAAAGGGTACTTCCTTTAAAATAAAGCAGAATAGGGGCTTCCCTGGTGGCGCTGTGGTTGAGAATCTGCCTGCCAATGCAGGGCACACGGGTTCGAGCCCTGGTCTGGGAGGATTCCACATGCCGTGGAGCAACTGGGCCCTTGAGCCACAACTACTGAGCCTGCGCCTCTGGAGCCTGTGCTCCGCAACAAGGGAGGCCGCGAGACTGAGAGGCCCACGCACCGCGATGAAGAGTGGCCCCCACTTACCGCAACTGGGGAGAGCCCTAGCACAGAAACGAAGACCCAACATAGCAATCAATCAATCAATCAATAAATCTTAAAACAACAACAAAAAATTTAAAAAATAAAATAAAATAAAGCAGAACAGCGACTAATACCTCATGGAAAGAGCTGCACGCCGACCTTTCTGCGCGGTTACTCAGGGACTTACCTGGAGGCCAGTACTCACGTTGAGTTTCCCTTTAGCTCTAGAGCGTGGCAGGATGAGCTCCACCCCGGCCATCGAGGCACCCGGCTTACCTAGACAAAACTCATTGTCTTCCCAGAGCCATGCCTACACTGGCTAGTGGCCTGTCAACAGCAGTCAATTTCAAGTAGTTTCAAGGCAGCATGAATGGGGCTTTCAAAATGGGAAAGCAAGGCTAGTTCCATCAGGCCCCCATTTCCGCGGGCACACGCAGCATACAACCCTGTGCTTTCTAACAAGTCCAAAGAGACACAGGTTACCAAGTGGTTACTTCCCTGAATCAACTCCTCGAAACACGGTGTTCTGCATCTAGCGAACTGCCTCAACCAAGGAAAGCCCCAGCTAGGCCTCCGGGCCCGTGGCTCTTCAAAAGCCTGCAGTGTTACCCGAGGAACTGGGCTTTAGTTGCAGTTGGAAAGCAAGCCGACATTCTCCTGGAGGCAGGGTGACTTCAGACACGGGGTCCCAGATGGAATACGAGGCCGAGGGTTTTTCTCAGTGCAGCTCAGACTAGGGCAAAGAGTCAGACTTGCACGGCACGTTGACCTGCTAGAACAGTGTTCGTGGACCTGTGGGAGTGCTGGGGAAATCAAGCTGTCCCAAGAAAGACTGCAGTCTCTTGCCCTACGCTCGGCATACACAGAGTAGCTCCAAAGGGCTACGGGCCTGGATGTGGCTTAGCAGGCCCATGGGGGACTGAGGGTCCTCAGTGTTCTTGCAGGGAATAGGGTGCCCACGCGAGGCTCCTAGATGTCCTGCAAAGCGTACTGACGTGAAAATAATGCAGAGCAACGGCTATGGCCTCCTGGAAACTCCTGCACGCCTCCGCTTCTGCATGGCAATTCAGGACCTTACCTCGAGGCAAGTGCTGATGCTGAGTGTCCTGTTAGCGCCACAGCATGATAGGATGCTGACTTTCTCCTCGAGCAGAGTGACTTCAGGTACGAGGTCCGCGAAGAATCCTAAGCAGAGTGTTTTCTTATGGCAGCTCAGATGGGGGCCATGACGAACATTTCCATGGCACGTCGCACTGGGTAGAAATGTGGTCCTGAGACTCTTCCAGTGTTCTGGAAATACAGCTCTCCTTGAAAAACGAGCAGTGTGTTGCCCATCACTCGGCATACACAGAGGGCCTCCGAGAGACCGACCTTGGGGCCTTGATGTTGCTCAGCAAGCACACAGGGGTATGGAGGTACTCAGGGATCTTGGAGGGAAAATGATGCACACCCGAGGGGCCTAGGAGTCCTGCAAAAGGTACTTCCTTTAAAATAAAGCAGAACAGGGGCTTCCCTGGTGGCACACTGGTTGACAATCGGCCTGCCAATGCAGGGGACACGGGTTCGAGCCCTGCTCTGGGAAGATTCCACATGCCGTGGAGCAACTGGGCCCATGAGCCACAACTACTGAGCCTGCGCCTCTGGAGCCTGTGCTCCGCAACAAGGGAGGCCGCGAGACTGAGAGGCCCACGCACCGCGATGAAGAGGGGCCCCCACTTACCGCAACTGGGGAGAGCCCTAGCACAGAAACGAAGACCCAACATAGCAATTAATCAATCAATAAATCTTAAAACAACAATAAAAAATTAAAAAAATAAAATAAAATAAAGCAGAACAGCGACTAATACCTCATGGAAACAGCTGCACGCTGCCCTTTCTGTGCGGTTACTCAGGGACTTACCTCGAGGCCAGGACTCACATTGAGTTTCCCTTTAGCTCTAGAGCGTGGCAGGATGAGCTCCACCCCGGCCATCGAAGCACCCGGCTTAGCTAGACAAAACTCATTTTCTTCCCAGAGCCATGCCTACAGTGGCTAGTGGCCTGTCAACAGCAGTCACTTTCAAGTAGCTTCAAGGCAGCATGAATGGAGCTTTCAAAACGGGAAAGCAAGGCTAGTTCCATCAGGCCCCCATTTCCGCAGGCACACGCAGCATACATCCCTGTGCTTTCTAACAAGTCCAAAGAGACACAGGTTACCAAGTGGTTACTTCCCTGAATCAACTCCTCGAAGCACAGTGTTCTGCATCTAGCGAACTGCCTCAACCAAGGAAAGCCCCAGCTAGGCCTCCGGGCCCGTGGCTCTTCAAAAGCCTGCAGTGTTACCCGAGGAACTGGACTTTAGTTGCAGTTGGAACGCAAGCCGACTTTCTCCTGGAGGTAGGGTGACTTCAGGCAGGAGGTCCCAGATGGAATGCGAAGCCGAGGGTTTTTCTCAGTGCAGCTCAGACTAGGGCAATCAGTCAGACTTGCACGGCACGTTGGACCTGCTAGAACAGTGTTCGTGGACCTGTGGGAGTGCTGGGGAAATCAAGCTGTCCCAAGAAAGACTGCAGTCTCTTGCCCTACGCTCGGCATACACAGAGTAGCTCCAAAGGGCTACGGGCCTGGATGTGGCTTAGCAGGCCCATGGGGGACTGAGGGTCCTCAGTGTTCTTGCAGGGAATAGGGTGCCCACGCGAGGCTCCTAGATGTCCTGCAAAGCGTACTGACGTGAAAATAATGCAGAGCAACGGCTATGGCCTCCTGGAAACTCCTGCACGCCTCCGCTTCTGCATGGCAATTCAGGACCTTACCTCGAGGCAAGTGCTGATGCTGAGTGTCCTGTTAGCGCCACAGCATGATAGGATGCTGACTTTCTCCTCGAGCAGAGTGACTTCAGGTACGAGGTCCGCGAAGAATCCTAAGCAGAGTGTTTTCTTATGGCAGCTCAGATGGGGGCCATGACGAACATTTCCATGGCACGTCGCACTGGGTAGAAATGTGGTCCTGAGACTGTTCCAGTGCTCTGGAAATACAGCTCTCCTTGAAAAACGAGCAGTGTGTTGCCCATCACTCGGCATACACAGAGGGCCTCCGAGAGACCGACCTTGGGGCCTTGATGTTGCTCAGCAAGCACACAGGGGTATGGAGGTACTCAGGGATCTTGGAGGGAAAATGATGCACACCCGAGGGGCCTAGGAGTCCTGCAAAGGGTACTTCCTTTAAAATAAAGCAGAACAGGGGCTTCCCTGGTGGCGCACTGGTTGACAATCTGCCTGCCAATGCAGGGCACACGGGTTCGAGCCCTGGTCTGGGAGGATTCCACATGCCGTGGGGCAACTGGGTCAGTGAGCCACAACTACTGAGCCTGCGCCTCTGGAGCCTGTGCTCCGCAACAAGGGAGGCCGCGAGACTGAGAGGCCCACGCACCGCGATGAAGAGGGGCCCCCACTTACCGCAACTGGGGAGAGCCCTAGCACAGAAACGAAGACCCAACATAGCAATCAATCAATTAATCAATCAATCTTAAAACAACAATAAAAAATTAAAACAATAAAATAAAATAAAGCAGAACAGCGACTAATACCTCATGGAAACAGCTGCACGCTGCCCTTTCTGCGCAGTTACTCAGGGACTTACCTCGAGGCCAGGACTCACGTTGAGTTTCCCTTTAGCTCTAGAGCGTGGCAGGATGAGCTCCACCCCGGCCATCGAAGCACCCGGATTAGCTAGACAAAACTCATTTTCTTCCCAGAGCCATGCCTACAGTGGCCAGTGGCCTGTCAACAGCAGTCAATTTCAAGTAGTTTCAAGGCAGCATGAATGGGGCTTTCAAATTGGGAAAGCAAGGCTAGTTCCATCAGGCCCCCATTTCCGCGGGCACACGCAGCATACATCCCTGTGCTTTCTAACAAGTCCAAAGAGACACAGGTTACCCAGTGGTTCCTTCCCTGAATCAACACCTCGAAGCAGAGTGTTCCGCATCTAGCAAACTGCCTCAACCAAGGAACGCCCCAGCTAGGCCTCCAGGCCCGTGGCTCTTCAAAAGCCTGCAGTGTTACCCGAGGAACTGGGCTTTAGTTGCAGTTGGAACGCAAGCCGACTTTCTCCTGGAGGCAGGGTGACTTCAGGCAGGAGGTCCCAGATGGAATGCGAAGCCGAGGGTTTTTCTCAGTGCAGCTCAGACTAGGGCAATGAGTCAGACTTGCACGGCACGTTGGACCTGCTAGAACAGTGTTCGTGGACCTGTGGGAGTGCTGGGGAAATCAAGCTGTCCCAAGAAAGACTGCAGTCTCTTGCCCTACACCCGGCATACACAGAGTGGCTCCGAAGGGCTACGGGCCTGGATGTGGCTTAGCAGGCCCATGGGGGCCTGAGGGTACTCAGTGTTCTTGCAGGGAATAGGGTGCCCACGCGAGGCTCCTAGATGTCCTGCAAAGCGTACTGACGTTAAAATAATGCAGAGCAACGGATATGGCCTCCTGGAAACTGCTGCACGCCTCCGCTTCTGCATGGCAATTCAGGGCCTTACCTTGAGACAACTGCTGAGGCTGAGTGTCCCGTTAGCGCCACAGCATGGTAGGATGCTTACTTTCTCCTCGAGCAGAGTGACTTCACGTACGAGGTCCTCGAAGAATCCTAAGCAGAGTGTTTTCTTATGGCAGCTCAGACGGGGGCCATGACGAACACTTCCATGGCACGTCGCACTGGGTAGAAATGTGGTCCTGAGACTGTTCCAGTGCTCTGGAAATATAGCTCTCCTTAAAGAATGAGCAGTGTGTTGCCCATCACTCGGCATACACACAGGGCCTCCGAGGGACCGATCTTCGGGCCTCGATGTTGCTCACCAAGCCCACAGGGGTCTGGAGGTACTCACGGATCTTGGAGGGAAAATGATGCACACCCGAGGGGCCTAGGAGTCCTGAAAAGGGTACTTCCTTTAAAATAAAGCAGAATAGGGGCTTCCCTGGTGGCGCTGTGGTTGAGAATCTGCCTGCCAATGCAGGGCACACGGGTTCGAGCCCTGGTCTGGGAGGATTCCACATGCCGTGGGGCAACTGGGCCCTTGAGCCACAACTACTGAGCCTGCGCCTCTGGAGCCTGTGCTCCGCAACAAGGGAGGCCGCGAGACTGAGAGGCCCACGCACCGCGATGAACAGGGGCCCCCACTTACCGCAACTGGGGAGAGCCCTAGCACAGAAACGAAGACCCAACATAGCAATCAATCAATTAATCAATCAATCTTAAAACAACAATAAAAAATTAAAAAAATAAAATAAAATAAAGCAGAACAGCGACTAATACCTCATGGAAACAGCTGCACGCTGCCCTTTCTGCACGGTTACTCAGGGACTTACCTCGAGGCCAGGACTCACGTTGAGTTTCCCTTTAGCTCTAGAGCGTGGCAGGATGAGCTCCACCCCGGCCATCGAAGCACCCGGCTTAGCTAGACAAAACTCATTTTCTTCCCAGAGCCATGCCTACAGTGGCTGGTGGCCTATCAACAGCAGTCACTTTCAAGTAGCTTCAAGGCAGCATGAATGGAGCTTTCAAAATGGGAAAGCAAGGCTAGTTCCATCAGGCCCCCATTTCCGCGGGCACACGCAACATACAACCCTGTGCTTTCTAACAAGTCCAAAGAGACACAGGTTACCAAGTGGTTACTTCACTGAATCAACTCCTCGAATCACAGTGTTCTGCATCTAGCGAACTGCCTCAACCAAGGAAAGCCCCAGCTAGGCCTCCGGGCCCGTGGCTCTTCAAAAGCCTGCAGTGTTACCCGAGGAACTGGGCTTTAGTTGCAGTTGGAAAGCAAGCCGACATTCTCCTGGAGGCAGGGTGACTTCAGACACGGGGTCCCAGATGGAATACGAGGCCGAGGGTTTTTCTCAGTGCAGCTCAGACTAGGGCAAAGAGTCAGACTTGCACGGCACGTTGACCTGCTAGAACAGTGTTCGTGGACCTGTGGGAGTGCTGGGGAAATCAAGCTGTCCCAAGAAAGACTGCAGTCTCTTGCCCTACGCTCGGCATACACAGAGTAGCTCCAAAGGGCTACGGGCCTGGATGTGGCTTAGCAGGCCCATGGGGGACTGAGGGTCCTCAGTGTTCTTGCAGGGAATAGGGTGCCCAAGCGAGGCTCCTAGATGTCCTGCAAAGCGTACTGACGTTAAAATAATGCAGAGCAACGGCTATGGCCTCCTGGAAACTCCTGCACGCCTCCGCTTCTGCATGGCAATTCAGGACCTTACCTCGAGGCAAGTGCTGATGCTGAGTGTCCTGTTAGCGACACAGCATGATAGGATGCTGACTTTCTCCTCGAGCAGAGTGACTTCAGGTACGAGGTCCGCGAAGAATCCTAAGCAGAGTGTTTTCTTATGGCAGCTCAGATGGGGGCCATGACGAACATTTCCATGGCACGTCGCACTGGGTAGAAATGTGGTCCTGAGACTGTTCCAGTGTTCTGGAAATACAGCTCTCCTTGAAAAACGAGCAGTGTGTTGCCCATCACTCGGCATACACAGAGGGCCTCCGAGAGACCGACCTTGGGGCCTTGATGTTGCTCAGCAAGCACACAGGGGTATGGAGGTACTCAGGGATCTTGGAGGGAAAATGATGCACACCCGAGGGGCCTAGGAGTCCTGCAAAGGGTACTTCCTTTAAAATAAAGCAGAACAGGGGCTTCCCTGGTGGCACACTGGTTGACAATCTGCCTGCCAATGCAGGGGACACGGGTTCGAGCCCTGGTCTGGGAAGATTCCACATGCCGTGGAGCAACTGGGCCCGTGAGCCACAACTACTGAGCCTGCGCCTCTGGAGCCTGTGCTCCGCAACAAGAGAGGCCGCGAGACTGAGAGGCCCACGCACCGCGATGAAGAGGGGCCCCCACTTACCGCGACTGGGGAGAGCCCTAGCACAGAAACGAAGACCCAACATAGCAATCAATCAATTAATCAATCAATCTTAAAACAACAATAAAAAATTAAAACAATAAAATAAAATAAAGCAGAACAGCGACTAATACCTCATGGAAACAGCTGCACGCTGCCCTTTCTGCGCGGTTACTCAGGGACTTACCTGGAGGCCAGTACTCACGTTGAGTTTCCCTTTAGCTCTAGAGCGTGGCAGGATGAGCTCCACCCCGGCCATCGAAGCACCCGGCTTAGCTAGACAAAACTCATTTTCTTCCCAGAGCCATGCCTACAGTGGCTAGTGGCCTGTCAACAGCAGTCACTTTCAAGTAGCTTCAAGGCAGCATGAATGGAGCTTTCAAAACGGGAAAGCAAGGCTAGTTCCATCAGGCCCCCATTTCCGCGGGCACACGCAGCATACATCCCTGTGCTTTCTAACAAGTCCAAAGAGACACAGGTTACCAAGTGGTTACTTCCCTGAATCAACTCCTCGAAGCACGGTGTTCTGCATCTAGCGAACTGCCTCAACCAAGGAAAGCCCCAGCTAGGCCTCCGGGCCCGTGGCTCTTCAAAAGCCTGCAATGTTACCCGAGGAACTGGGCTTTAGTTGCAGTTGGAACGCAAGCCGACTTTCTCCTGGAGGCAGGGTGACTTCAGGCAGGAGGTCCCAGATGGAATGCGAAGCCGAGGGTTTTTCTCAGTGCAGCTCAGACTAGGGCAATCAGTCAGACTTGCACGGCACGTTGGACCTGCTAGAACAGTGTTCGTGGACCTGTGGGAGTGCTGGGGAAATCAAGCTGTCCCAAGAAAGACTGCAGTCTCTTGCCCTACGCTCGGCATACACAGAGTAGCTCCAAAGGGCTACGGGCCTGGATGTGGCTTAGTAGGCCCATGGGGGACTGAGGGTCCTCAGTGTTCTTGCAGGGAATAGGGTGCCCACGCGAGGCTCCTAGATGTCCTGCAAAGCGTACTGACGTTAAAATAATGCAGAGCAACGGCTATGGCCTCCTGGAAACTCCTGCACGCCTCCGCTTCTGCATGGCAATTCAGGGCCTTACCTTGAGACAGCTGCTGAGGCCTAGTATCCCGTTAGCGCCACAGCATGGTAGGATGCTGACTTTCTCCTCGAGCAGAGTGACTTCAGGTACGAGGTCCTCGAAGAATCCTAAGCAGAGTGTTTTCTTATTGCAGCTCAGAAGGGGGCCATGACGAATATTTCCATGGCACGTCGCACTGGGTAGAAATGTGGTCCTGAGACTGTTCCAGTGCTCTGGAAATATAGCTCTCCTTGAAAAACGAGCAGTGTGTTGCCCATCACTCGGCATACACAGAGGGCCTCCGAGGGACCGACCTTGGGGCCTCGATGTTGCTCAGCAAGCCCACAGGGGTCTGGAGGTACTCACGGATCTTCGAGGGAAAATGATGCACACCCGAGGGGCCTAGGAGTCCTGAAAAGGGTACTTCCTTTAAAATAAAGCAGAATAGGGGCTTCCCTGGTGGCGCTGTGGTTGAGAATCTGCCTGCCAATGCAGGGCACACGGGTTCGAGCCCTGGTCTGGGAGGATTCCACATGCCGTGGGGCAACTGGGCCCGTGAGCCACAACTACTGAGCCTGCGCCTCTGGAGCCTGTGCTCCGCAACAAGGGAGGCCGCGAGACAGAGAGGACCACGCACCGCGATGAAGAGTGGCCCCCACTTACCGCAACTGGGGAGAGCCCTAGCACAGAAACAAATACCCAACATAGCAATCAATCAATCAATCAATAAATCTTAAAACAACAACAAAAAATTTAACAAATAAAATAAAATAAAGCAGAACAGCGACTAATACCTCATGGAAAGAGCTGCACGCCGACCTTTCTGCGCGGTTACTCAGGGACTTACCTGGAGGCCAGTACTCACGTTGAGTTTCCCTTTAGCTCTAGAGCGTGGCAGGATGAGATCCACCCAGGCCATCGAAGCACCCGGCTTACCTAGACAAAACTCATTGTCTTCCCAGAGCCATGCCTACACTGGCTAGTGGCCTGTCAACAGCAGTCAATTTCAAGTAGTTTCAAGGCAGCATGAATGGGGCTTTCAAAATGGGAAAGCAAGGCTAGTTCCATCAGGCCCACATTTCCGCGGGCACACGCAGCATACATCCCTGTGCTTTCTAACAAGTCCAAAGAGACACAGGTTACCCAGTGATTCCTTCCCTGAATCAACGCCTCGAAGCAGAGTGTTCCGCATCTAGCAAACTGCCTCAACCAAGGAACGCCCCAGCTAGGCCTCCAGGCCCGTGGCTCTTCAAAAGCCTGCAGTGTTACCCGAGGAACTGGGCTTTAGTTGCAGTTGGAACGCAAGCCGACTTTCTCCTGGAGGCAGGGTGACTTCAGGCAGGAGGTCCCAGATGGAATGCGAAGCCGAGGGTTTTTCTCAGTGCAGCTCAGACTAGGGCAATGAGTCAGACTTGCACGGCACTTTGGACCTGCTAGAACAGTGTTCGTGGACCTGTGGGAGTGCTGGGGAAATCAAGATGTCCCAAGAAAGAGTGCAGTCTGTTGCCCTACACACGGCATACACAGAGTGGCTCCGAAGGGCTACAGGCCTGGATGTGGCTTAGCAGGCCCATGGGGGCCTGAGGGTACTCAGTGTTCTTGCAGGGAATAGGGTGCCCACGCGAGGCTCCTAGATGTCCTGCAAAGCGTACTGACGTTAAAATAATGCAGAGCAACGGCTATGGCCTCCTGGAAACTGCTGCACGCCTCCGCTTCTGCATGGCAATTCAGGGCCTTACCTTGAGACAACTGCTGAGGCTGAGTGTCCCGTTAGCGCCACAGCATGGTAGGATGCTGACTTTCTCCTCGAGCAGAGTGACTTCAGGTACGAGGTCCTCGAAGAATCCTAAGCAGAGTGTTTTCTTATGGCAGCTCAGACGGGGGCCATGACGAACAGTTCCATGGCACGTCGCACTGGGTAGAAATGTGGTCCTGAGACTGTTCCAGTGCTCTGGAAATATAGCTCTCCTTAAAGAATGAGCAGTGTGTTGCCCATCACTCGGCATACACAGAGGGCCTCCGAGGGACCGATCTTCGGGCCTCGATGTTGCTCAGCAAGCCCACAGGGGTCTGGAGGTACTCACGGATCTTGGAGGGAAAATGATGCACACCCGAGGGGCCTAGGAGTCCTGAAAAGGGTACTTCCTTTAAAATAAAGCAGAATAGGGGCTTCCCTGGTGGCGCTGTGGTTGAGAATCTGCCTGCCAATGCAGGGCACACGGGTTCGAGCCCTGGTCTGGGAGGATTCCACATGCCGTGGGGCAACTGGGTCAGTGAGCCACAACTACTGAGCCTGCGCCTCTGGAGCCTGTGCTCCGCAACAAGGGAGGCCGCGAGACTGAGAGGCCCACGCACCGCGATGAAGAGGGGCCCCCACTTACCGCAACTGGGGAGAGCCCTAGCACAGAAACGAAGACCCAACATAGCAATCAATCAATCAATAAATCTTAAAACAACAATAAAAAATTAAAAATATAAAATAAAATAAAGCAGAACAGCGACTAATACCTCATGGAAACAGCTGCACGCTGCCCTTTCTGCGCGGTTACTCAGGGACTTACCTCGAGGCCAGGACTCACATTGAGTTTCCCTTTAGCTCTAGAGCGTGGCAGGATGAGCTCCACCCCGGCCATCGAAGCACCCGGCTTAGCTAGACAAAACTCATTTTCTTCCCAGAGCCATGCCTACAGTGGCTAGTGGCCTGTCAACAGCAGTCACTTTCAAGTAGCTTCAAGGCAGCATGAATGGAGCTTTCAAAACGGGAAAGCAAGGCTAGTTCCATCAGGCCCCCATTTCCGCGGGCACACGCAGCATACATCCCTGTGCTTTCTAACAAGTCCAAAGAGACACAGGTTACCAAGTGGTTACTTCCCTGAATCAACTCCTCGAAGCACGGTGTTCTGCATCTAGCGAACTGCCTCAACCAAGGAAAGCCCCAGCTAGGCCTCCGGGCCCGTGGCTCTTCAAAAGCCTGCAGTGTTACCCGAGGAACTGGGCTTTAGTTGCAGTTGGAACGCAAGCCGACTTTCTCCTGGAGGCAGGGTGACTTCAGGCAGGAGGTCCCAGATGGAATGCGAAGCCGAGGGTTTTTCTCAGTGCAGCTCAGACTAGGGCAATCAGTCAGACTTGCACGGCACGTTGGACCTGCTAGAACAGTGTTCGTGGACCTGTGGGAGTGCTGGGGAAATCAAGCTGTCCCAAGAAAGACTGCAGTCTGTTGCCCTACACCCGGCATACACAGAGTAGCTCCAAAGGGCTACGGGCCTGGATGTGGCTTAGCAGGCCCATGGGGGACTGAGGGTCCTCAGTGTTCTTGCAGGGAATAGGGTGCCCACGCGAGGCTCCTAGATGTCCTGCAAAGCGTACTGACGTTAAAATAATGCAGAGCAACGGCTATGGCCTCCTGGAAACTCCTGCACGCCTCCGCTTCTGCATGGCAATTCAGGGCCTTACCTTGAGACAACTGCTGAGGCTGAGTATCCCGTTAGCGCCACAGCATGGTAGGATGCTGACTTTCTCCTCGAGCAGAGTGACTTCAGGTACGAGGTCCTCGAAGAATCCTAAGCAGAGTGTTTTCTTATGGCAGCTCAGAAGGGGGCCATGACGAACATTTCCATGGCACGTCGCACTGGGTAGAAATGTGGTCCTGAGACTGTTCCAGTGCTCTGGAAATATAGCTCTCCTTGAAAAACGAGCAGTGTGTTGCCCATCACTCGGCATACACAGAGGGCCTCCGAGGGACCGACCTTGGGGCCTCGATGTTGCTCAGCAAGCCCACAGGGGTCTGGAGGTACTCACGGATCTTGGAGGGAAAATGATGCACACCCGAGGGGCCTAGGAGTCCTGAAAAGGGTACTTCCTTTAAAATAAAGCAGAATAGGGGCTTCCCTGGTGGCGCTGTGTTGGAGAATCTGCCTGCCAATGCAGGGCACACGGGTTCGAGCCCTGGTCTGGGAGGATTCCACATGCCGTGGGGCAACTGGGCCCGTGAGCCACAACTACTGAGCCTGCGCCTCTGGAGCCTGTGCTCCGCAACAAGGGAGGCCGCGAGACAGAGAGGCCCACGCACCGCGATGAAGAGTGGCCCCCACTTACCGCAACTGGGGAGAGCCCTAGCACAGAAACAAATACCCAACATAGCAATCAATCAATCAATCAATAAATCTTAAAACAACAACAAAAAATTTAAAAAATAAAATAAAATAAAGCAGAACAGCGACTAATACCTCATGGAAACAGCTGCACGCCGACCTTTCTGCGCGGTTACTCAGGGACTTACCTCGAGGCCAGGACTCACATTGAGTTTCCCTTTAGCTCTAGAGCGTGGCAGGATGAGCTCCACCCCGGCCATCGAAGCACCCGGCTTAGCTAGACAAAACTCATTTTCTTCCCAGAGCCATGCCTACAGTGGCTAGTGGCCTGTCAACAGCAGTCACTTTCAAGTAGCTTCAAGGCAGCATGAATGGAGCTTTCAAAACGGGAAAGCAAGGCTAGTTCCATCAGGCCCCCATTTCCGCGGGCACACGCAGCATACATCCCTGTGCTTTCTAACAAGTCCAAAGAGACACAGGTTACCAAGTGGTTACTTCCCTGAATCAACTCCTCGAAGCACGGTGTTCTGCATCTAGCGAACTGCCTCAACCAAGGAAAGCCCCAGCTAGGCCTCCGGGCCCGTGGCTCTTCAAAAGCCTGCAGTGTTACCCGAGGAACTGGGCTTTAGTTGCAGTTGGAACGCAAGCCGACTTTCTCCTGGAGGCAGGGTGACTTCAGGCAGGAGGTCCCAGATGGAATGCGAAGCCGAGGGTTTTTCTCAGTGCAGCTCAGACTAGGGCAATCAGTCAGACTTGCACGGCACGTTGGACCTGCTAGAACAGTGTTCGTGGACCTGTGGGAGTGCTGGGGAAATCAAGCTGTCCCAAGAAAGACTGCAGTCTGTTGCCCTACACCCGGCATACACAGAGTAGCTCCAAAGGGCTACGGGCCTGGATGTGGCTTAGCAGGCCCATGGGGGACTGAGGGTCCTCAGTGTTCTTGCAGGGAATAGGGTGCCCACGCGAGGCTCCTAGATGTCCTGCAAAGCGTACTGACGTTAAAATAATGCAGAGCAACGGCTATGGCCTCCTGGAAACTCCTGCACGCCTCCGCTTCTGCATGGCAATTCAGGGCCTTACCTTGAGACAACTGCTGAGGCTGAGTATCCCGTTAGCGCCACAGCATGGTAGGATGCTGACTTTCTCCTCGAGCAGAGTGACTTCAGGTACGAGGTCCTCGAAGAATCCTAAGCAGAGTGTTTTCTTATGGCAGCTCAGAAGGGGGCCATGACGAACATTTCCATGGCACGTCGCACTGGGTAGAAATGTGGTCCTGAGACTGTTCCAGTGCTCTGGAAATATAGCTCTCCTTGAAAAACGAGCAGTGTGTTGCCCATCACTCGGCATACACAGAGGGCCTCCGAGGGACCGACCTTGGGGCCTCGATGTTGCTCAGCAAGCCCACAGGGGTCTGGAGGTACTCACGGATCTTGGAGGGAAAATGATGCACACCCGAGGGGCCTAGGAGTCCTGAAAAGGGTACTTCCTTTAAAATAAAGCAGAATAGGGGCTTCCCTGGTGGCGCTGTGTTGGAGAATCTGCCTGCCAATGCAGGGCACACGGGTTCGAGCCCTGGTCTGGGAGGATTCCACATGCCGTGGGGCAACTGGGCCCGTGAGCCACAACTACTGAGCCTGCGCCTCTGGAGCCTGTGCTCCGCAACAAGGGAGGCCGCGAGACAGAGAGGCCCACGCACCGCGATGAAGAGTGGCCCCCACTTACCGCAACTGGGGAGAGCCCTAGCACAGAAACAAATACCCAACATAGCAATCAATCAATCAATCAATAAATCTTAAAACAACAACAAAAAATTTAAAAAATAAAATAAAATAAAGCAGAACAGCGACTAATACCTCATGGAAACAGCTGCACGCCGACCTTTCTGCGCGGTTACTCAGGGACTTACCTGGAGGCCAGTACTCACGTTCAGTTTCCCTTTAGCTCTAGAGCGTGGCAGGATGAGCTCCACCCCGGCCATCGAAGCACCCGGCTTACCTAGACAAAACTCATTGTCTTCCCAGAGCCATGCCTACACTGGCTAGTGACCTGTCAACAGCAGTCAATTTCAAGTAGTTTCAAGGCAGCATGAATGGGGCTTTCAAAATGGGAAAGCAAGGCTAGTTCCATCAGGCCCCCATTTCCGCGGGCACACGCAGCATACATCCCTGTGCTTTCTAACAAGTCCAAAGAGACACAGGTTACCAAGTGGTTAATTCCCTGAATCAACTCCTCGAAGCACGGTGTTCTGCATCTAGCGAACTGCCTCAACCAAGGAAAGCCCCAGCTAGGCCTCCGGGCCCGTGGCTCTTCAAAAGCCTGCAGTGTTACCCGAGGAACTGGGCTTTAGTTGCAGTTGGAACGCAAGCCGACTTTCTCCTGGAGGCAGGGTGACTTCAGGCAGGAGGTCCCAGATGGAATGCGAAGCCGAGGGTTTTTCTCAGTGCAGCTCAGACTAGGGCAATCAGTCAGACTTGCACGGCACGTTGGACCTGCTAGAACAGTGTTCGTGGACCTGTGGGAGTGCTGGGGAAATCAAGCTGTCCCAAGAAAGACTGCAGTCTCTTGCCCTACGCTCGGCATACACAGAGTAGCTCCAAAGGGCTACGGGCCTGGATGTGGCTTAGCAGGCCCATGGGGGACTGAGGGTCCTCAGTGTTCTTGCAGGGAATAGGGTGCCCACGCGAGGCTCCTAGATGTCCTGCAAAGCGTACTGACGTTAAAATAATGCAGAGCAACGGCTATGGCCTCCTGGAAACTCCTGCACGCCTCCGCTTCTGCATGGCAATTCAGGGCCTTACCTTGAGACAACTGGTGAGGCTGAGTATCCCGTTAGCGCCACAGCATGGTAGGATGCTGACTTTCTCCTCGAGCAGAGTGACTTCAGGTACGAGGTCCTCGAAGAATCCAAAGCAGAGTGTTTTCTTATGGCAGCTCAGACGGGGGCCATGACGAACACTTCCATGGCACGTCGCACTGGGTAGAAATGTGGTCCTGAGACTGTTCCAGTGCTCTGGAAATATAGCTCTCCTTAAAGAATGAGCAGTGTGTTGCCCATCACTCGGCATACACAGAGGGCCTCCAAGGGACCGACCTTGGGGCCTCGATGTTGCTCAGCAAGCCCACAGGGGTCTGGAGGTACTCACGGATCTTGGAGGGAAAATGATGCACACCCGAGGGGCCTAGGAGTCCTGAAAAGGGTACTTCCTTTAAAATAAAGCAGAATAGGGGCTTCCCTGGTGGCGCTGTGGTTGAGAATCTGCCTGCCAATGCAGGGCACACGGGTTCGAGCCCTGGTCTGGGAGGATTCCACATGCCGTGGGGCAACTGGGCCCGTGAGCCACAACTACTGAGCCTGCGCCTCTGGAGCCTGTGCTCCGCAACAAGGGAGGCCGCGAGACTGAGAGGCCCACGCACCGCGATGAAGAGGGGCCCCCACTTACCGCAACTGGGGAGAGCCCTAGCACAGAAACAAATACCCAACATAGCAATCAATCAATCAATCAATCAATCTTAAAACAACAATAAAAAATTAAAACAATAAAATAAAATAAAGCAGAACAGCGACTAATACCTCATGGAAACAGCTGCATGCCGCCCTTTCTGCGCGGTTACTCAGGGATTTACCTCGAGGCCAATACTCACGTTGAGTTTCCCTTTAGCTCTAGAGCGTGGCAGGATGAGCTCCACCCCGGCCATCGAAGCACCCGGCTTAGCTAGACAAAACTCATTTTCTTCCCAGAGCCATGCCTACAGTGGCTAGTGGCCTGTCAACAGCAGTCACTTTCAAGTAGCTTCAAGGCAGCATGAATGGAGCTTTCAAAACGGGAAAGCAAGGCTAGTTCCATCAGGCCCCCATTTCCGCGGGCACACGCAGCATACATCCCTGTGCTTTCTAACAAGTCCAAAGAGACACAGGTTACCAAGTGGTTACTTCCCTGAATCAACTCCTCGAAGCACGGTGTTCTGCATCTAGCGAACTGCCTCAACCAAGGAAAGCCCCAGCTAGGCCTCCGGGCCCGTGGCTCTTCAAAAGCCTGCAGTGTTACGCGAGGAACTGGGCTTTAGTTGCAGTTGGAAAGCAAGCCGACATTCTCCTGGAGGCAGGGTGACTTCAGACACGGGGTCCCAGATGGAATACGAAGCCGAAGGTTTTTCTCAGTGCAGCTCAGACTAGGGCAATGAGTCAGACTTGCACGGCACGTTGGACCTGCTAAAACAGTGTTCAGGGACCTGTGGGAGTGCTGGGGAAATCAAGCTGTCCCAAGAAAGAGTGCAGTCTGTTGCCCTACACCCGGCATACACAGAGTGGCTCCGAAGGGCTACGGGCCTGGATGTGGCTTAGCAGGCCCATGGGGGCCTGAGGGTACTCAGTGTTCTTGCAGGGAATAGGGTGCCCACGCGAGGCTCCTAGATGTCCTGCAAAGCGTACTGACGTGAAAATAATGCAGAGCAACGGCTATGGCCTCCTGGAAACTCCTGCACGCCTCCGCTTCTGCATGGCAATTCAGGACCTTACCTCGAGGCAAGTGCTGATGCTGAGTGTCCTGTTAGCGCCACAGCATGATAGGATGCTGACTTTCTCCTCGAGCAGAGTGACTTCAGGTACGAGGTCCGCGAAGAATCCTAAGCAGAGTGTTTTCTTATGGCAGCTCAGATGGGGGCCATGACGAACATTTCCATGGCACGTCGCACTGGGTAGAAATGTGGTCCTGAGACTGTTCCAGTGCTCTGGAAATACAGCTCTCCTTGAAAAACGAGCAGTGTGTTGCCCATCACTCGGCATACACAGAGGGCCTCCGAGAGACCAACCTTGGGGCCTTGATGTTGCTCAGCAAGCACACAGCGGTATGGAGGTACTCAGGGATCTTGGAGGGAAAATGATGCACACCCGAGGGGCCTAGGAGTCCTGCAAAGGGTACTTCCTTTAAAATAAAGCAGAACAGGGGCTTCCCTGGTGGCGCACTGGTTGACAATCTGCCTGCCAATGCAAGGGACACGGGTTCGAGCCCTGGTCTGGGAGGATTCCACATGCCGTGGAGCAACTGGGCCCGTGAGCCACAACTACTGAGCCTGCGCCTCTGGAGCCTGTGCTCCGCAACAAGGGAGGCCGCGAGACTGAGAGGCCCACGCACCGCGATGAAGAGTGGCCCCCACTTACCGCAACTGGGGAGAGCCCTAGCACAGAAACGAAGACCCAACATAGCAATCAATCAATCAATAAATCTTAAAACAACAATAAAAAATTAAAAAAATAAAATAAAATAAAGCAGAACAGCGACTAATACCTCATGGAAACAGCTGTACGCTGCCCTTTCTGCGCGGTAACTCAGGGACTTACCTCGAGGCCAGGACTCACGTTGAGTTTCCCTTTAGCTCTAGAGCGTGGCAGGATGAGCTCCACCCCGGCCATCGAAGCACCCGGCTTACCTAGACAAAACTCATTTTCTTCCCAGAGCCATGCCTACAGTGGCTAGTGGCCTGTCAACAGCAGTCACTTTCAAGTAGCTTCAAGGCAGCATGAATGGAGCTTTCAAAACGGGAAAGCAAGGCTAGTTCCATCAGGCCCCCATTTCCGCGGGCACACGCAGCATACATCCCTGTGCTTTCTAACAAGTCCAAAGAGACACAGGTTACCAAGTGGTTACTTCCCTGAATCAACTCCTCGAAGCACGGTGTTCTGCATCTTGCGAACTGCCTCAACCAAGGAAAGCCCCAGCTAGGCCTCCGGGCCCGTGGCTCTTCAAAAGCCTGCAGTGTTACCCGAGGAACTGGGCTTTAGTTGCAGTTGGAACGCAAGCCGACTTTCTCCTGGAGGCAGGGTGACTTCAGGCAGGAGGTCCCAGATGGAATGCGAAGCCGAGGGTTTTTCTCAGTGCAGCTCAGACTAGGGCAATCAGTCAGACTTGCACGGCACGTTGGACCTGCTAGAACAGTGTTCGTGGACCTGTGGGAGTGCTGGGGAAATCAAGCTGTCCCAAGAAAGACTGCAGTCTCTTGCCCTACGCTCGGCATACACAGAGTAGCTCCAAAGGGCTACGGGACTGGATGTGGCTTAGCAGGCCCATGGGGGACTGAGGGTCCTCAGTGTTCTTGCAGGGAATAGGGTGCCCACGCGAGGCTCCTAGATGTCCTGCAAAGCGTACTGACGTTAAAATAATGCAGAGCAACGGCTATGGCCTCCTGGAAACTCCTGCACGCCTCCGCTTCTGCATGGCAATTCAGGGCCTTACCTTGAGACAACTGGTGAGGCTGAGTATCCCGTTAGCGCCACAGCATGGTAGGATGCTGACTTTCTCCTCGAGCAGAGTGACTTCAGGTACGAGGTCCTCGAAGAATCCTAAGCAGAGTGTTTTCTTATGGCAGCTCAGACGGGGGCCATGACGAACACTTCCATGGCACGTCGCACTGGGTAGAAATGTGGTCCTGAGACTGTTCCAGTGCTCTGGAAATATAGCTCTCCTTAAAGAATGAGCAGTGTGTTGCCCATCACTCGGCATACACAGAGGGCCTCCGAGGGACCGATCTTCGGGCCTCGATGTTGCTCAGCAAGCCCACAGGGGTCTGGAGGTACTCACGGATCTTGGAGGGAAAATGATGCACACCCGAGGGGCCTAGGAGTCCTGAAA